>NC_063340.1:6524309-6593790 GCF_021869965.1 Rhincodon typus | reverse complement strand
CTTCTTCAGAAAAGGGTCCAGACCCGAAACGTCAGCTTTCCTGCTCCTCTGATGCTGCTTGGCCTGCTGTGTTCATCCAGCTCTACACCCTGTAATCTGCGATCAAACCTGCTCCATAAAGCAGCCATCTAACAAACTGAACAACCAATCCCCTAAAATAACATTAATCAAAAACCAAAGAACTGCAGATGTTGGAAATCTGAACCAGAAACAGAAATTGCTGGGAAAACTCAGCAGGTCTGGCAGCATCTGTGCAGAGAAAACAGAGTTAATGTTTAGTATCCAATGACACTTCTGATGAGTTTTTGCTGTGAATTTGACATCCATATTAGTTTTCTTTTGCTACTAAGCACTGCTGCAAATTTTAAATGTAAACTTGCATTCAGATGGCACCTTCCACTTTCTCAAGATGTGCCCAAGTACTTTACGGCTAATGAACTGGATTGAATGATTTTATTGATTCTGTGGACAGTTATAGTGGTCAATCCACATAGAGCCAGGTCCTTCAAACAGCAACAAGGTGTGGGGCCAAATAATCTGTTGAAAATAAATGGTAGACGGGTCACCAGAGCAGATCCCTACTCTTCTCTGAATTTTGTCTTG
This sequence comes from Rhincodon typus, assembly GCF_021869965.1. Lineage (NCBI taxonomy): Eukaryota > Metazoa > Chordata > Chondrichthyes > Orectolobiformes > Rhincodontidae > Rhincodon > Rhincodon typus. Next base: position 6,593,187 of record NC_063340.1, on the reverse strand, counting down.
GGATTTACACCTACACCGCACGAGGTCAGTTCCTCCAAGTAAGAGGTATCTTCGGCCACACAGCAGACCCTCAGCACTACACTGGTGTGTCAGCTGGGCTTATGTGAACTCATGACCTTCCCCAACTTTCCTGCTGAGTTGAAAACTGACTTTGAGGATCCGATTTGCCTGTTTGCTGGAAACCAGCCGATGGCTTGTTTCTGAATAGAAATGGCAGCATCACAGCCATGCAGAGACAAGAAAAAAGTCAGACGTAAGTCTCCCAGGCTGACCACTGTTTGTGGCACTGTTTGACAAGAACTGCTGTTTTGTTACATGGATTCCAGACCAGAAAGGCTGTGTACCTTTAACACAGTTACATGACATCATCACATTTATGTTCCAGTATAAAGGTGACCTTTATTCACGCACGCAGTGCGATGGAGTCAGTCAGTTGTATTTACATAATGTACAGTAACATGAAAACAATACCCGGATAATGTGTAAGTCAGTGGTATTATAGCAATTTAAATGGTGTTGTTAATAAACTTCAAGGTATCTGTCTCAACAAAGGCCCAGACCATTATCAGTCTGACAGTGGTGTTTGACTTTAGAAGCCACGACAAATCCAATAGCGACCAAATATTAATGATGTATCGTAATGTTTCTCAAGATTGCTGGATAAACAGTAATGCTCCCTCGTGATTGTTCCCCTAGTGAACAACAATGATTTATCAGATCGGTTAGGGTCAGTCCTCTACACGGTCACTGTTTCCATGATTACTAGATACTCCTCTTGATTATTCTCCACAAGTTACGGAACAACAAAGGCTTTTAAACCTTACTACTTCCTTTTTTGTTATTTCTGCCATTGCATCTTTATTAGACATCTGACTGGTGGAGGGAAGGGTGGCATAGTCTTGAAACACTGTCTTGCACGGAATAAAGCCATGGGCACACGTCAGGAACAACCACACACCCTCTCCCCGCTAAAACCCCACGCTCCATTTTTATAACCTCTTAACCTGGTTTCGCCAGCTAGACTGCATGGGGTTAAAATGCAGCATCAAGACCACAAAGGAACTTCCTTACCTTGACTTCTCAGAAAATGCATGTTCTCAAAGTACAGGGGAAGTGATAAGAGCAATAGTTATCGTCCTTGTGGTTTGGTTTATCAAGAGAAATTGGTCAAACAATGCCTCACTCACTGAGAAACCAGCAAATAAAATAATATTGGCAGGGCCGCTTCCAGTTTATATCAATGCTCTACAGCCAGATTTTTATTTTAATAACTTTGAACCAACCAAAGGGAACATTATGAGGGATAACTATAATATTATTTCGTTCTTAGGGCAGGCAATAGCCTTGTGGTATTATTGCTGGGCTAATAATCCAGAGACCCAACTAATGCTCTGGGGACTTAGGTTCAAATCCCGCCACAGCAGATGGTAGAATTTGAATTCAATGATAACCTGGAATTAAGAATCTGGTGATGACCATGAAGTCATTGTCAAAAAAGCCCATCTGGTTCACTAATGTTCTTTAGGGAAGGAAACTGCTGTCCTGACCTAGTCTGGCCTACATGTGACTCCAGACCCACAGCAATGTGGTTGACTCTTACCTGCCTTCTGGGCAATTAGGGATGGACAATAAATGCTAGCATGGACAGTGAAGCTCTCATACCATGAATGAATAAAAAAAAGTTCATGAATAACCCTTTCCAGTTCCTAAGGTGCCTACTGGTTGCAGAAGGCTCTAAGAATGGGCATATTTTTAAGTTCTTTTAAGGGGCATGGTTACTGGTGAGGCCAGAATTTATTGCTGAACCCTAAATAACCCTCAAGAAGGTGAGGGTGAACCACTGCTGAGTGTGATGTGTAAATACACCCCCAAAGTGCTGTTAGGGAGTGATTTCCAGAATTCTGTCCCAGCTACAGCACTAGGACACAGATATATTTCCAAGTCAGGATGGTGTGTGGCTTGGAGGGGAACCTGCAGGGGGCGGTGTTCCCAGGTGGCACTGCCCTTGTCCATAAAGGTGGTAAAGTTTGTAGGCCTAGAGGCTGAAATTTAAGAATGGCGGTGCTTTCAAACGTATGCCCCATCTTTGGGACTGCACAGCCACAGGCAAAATCACAGTACAGAGGTAGGCAGTTTGAGGAACTAGTGGCTGAGATGGTTGTTATAGAGTCACAGAGATGTACAGCACAGAAACAGACCCCTCAGTCCAACTTGTCTATGCTGACCAGATATCCTAAAGTAATCTAGTCCCATTTGCCAGCATTTGGCCCATATCCCTCTAAACCCTTTGGGGTGGCATGGTGGCTGAGTGGTTAGCACTGCTGATTCACAGTGTCAGGGACTGTTTCAATACTGTAGGGATTCTATGATCTCTTCATATACCCATCCAGATGCCTTTTAAATGTTATAATTTTACCAGACTGCAGCACTTCCTCTGGCAGCTCATTCCATACACACACCACCCTCTGATGAAAATGCTGCTCCTTTGGTCCCTTTTAAATCTTCCCCCTCTCACTTAAACCTATGCCGTCTAGTTTTGGACTCCCCAGCCTCACGGGAAAAGACCTTGTCTACTTACCCTATCCATGCCTCTCATGATTTTATAAACCTCTATAAAGTAACCCCTCAGCCTCCAATGCTCCAGGAAAAATAGCCCCAGCCTATTGCTCAAACCCTCTGACCTCAGCAACATCCTTGTAAATCCTTTCTGCACCCTTTCAAGTTTCACAACATCCTCCCTACAGGTGGGAGACCAGAATTGCGCACAATATTCCAGAAAATGGCTGAACCAATGTCCTGTACAGCCACATGATGACCTTCCAACTCCTATGTTCAAAGCACTGACCAATAAAGGCAAGCATACCAAATGCCTTCTTCATTATCCTGTCTACCTGAGATTCCACTTTCAAAGAACTATGAGCCTGTACTCCAAGGTCTCTTTGTTCAGCAACAGTCCCCAGGACCTTACCATTAAGTGTATAATCCTGCCCTGATTTGCCTTTCCAAAATGCAGCACCTCACATTTATCTAAATTAAACTCCATCTGCCACTCCTCGGCCCATTGGCCCATCTGATCAAGGTCCTGTTGTACCCTGAGGTAACCTTCTTCGCTGTCAACTGCACCTCCAATTTTGGTGTCATCTGCAAACTTACTAACCACATCTCCTAAGTTCAAATCCAAACCATTTGTATAAATGAGAAAAAGCAGTGGACCCAGTACCGATCCTTATGGCACACCGCTGGTCACAGGCCTCCAGTCTGAAAAGCAAATCTCCATCACCACCACCACCCTCTGTCTTCCTACAAATGCAATGAGATGTCTTCTTTCTTCTATACTATAGCAGTCGTTTACTGTGTTAAAGGTGCACTCCTGCTGTTTTAACATGAGGAAGGGTTTGGTTTGTACATGCTGGCATTATCTCTTTGGGCCCAGTGAAGAAAATGTATGTGTTGTCAATGGAGGACACACATTTACAACAGTCAATAAATCAGAGTGACAGAATTCTTGTAACCAAGGCCAACCTCACTTAGTCACACGCCTAATATTTGCTCAACCCGTCAGCCAGAGCTAATTAAGATCCCAGTGACACTCCTTGACATGAACTGCTTCACTGCTCAGATATTCATATTTGACAAGCCAATAATCTACTTTACAATGATTGCCTTCTCATTGTTAAATCTTGAAAGATAGTTTCTTTATCTTGGTGAACTTCGTAAAGCGAAGCACTGAAATGTAATCTATTATTATGACGGGAACCAAGTAAAAACGAAATTTTAATTGACTGTACAAATGCAGAGATGGAGTGCAAAAGTAAGGATATCATGTTAATCCTTTATAAAACTCAGTAGACCTCAATTGGTGTCCTGTTCTGGGGCATCACACATTCAGATGGATGGTGAGGTCTGAGAAAGTTTGCGGAGGAGTTAACAAAGTTACCGAGGGATGCTGTAGAAGGTAAGACTGGAGCAGAGAAGGTCAAGTGGAAATTTAACCAAGGTGTTCAAAGTTATAATGGGTTTGGCAGAATAGATAAAAGAGAAACTGTTTCCAAGGTTGTGAGGTTCAGTAAACAAAGGGTATCTGAAATGCCCTCACAATGCGTCATAGATACAATGATGTGCCTTTTACCAGCAGCAGGATGTTTGTACCTGATGTGGCAATACTTATTACTTATAGCTTGGGAACCAGATGTGGGTAACATGCTACTGAGAGACTCAATAGACACTGATTACATGGAATACAATCACAGGCACAGCCATGTCTGGGCAGGCTCTGAACAGTTTGGTTAGAAACTAGAAATAAGCGTGGTCACAGTAAGTTGGAGACTGAGGTATTTATTTGTTTTTATTCATTCATGGTGTTGTGGGCATTGATGACTGGGCCAGCATTTAACACCCAGAGGGTAGTTTAAGGGTAAATTAATGGACTCTTAATTCCAGAATCTTTTATTGATTTACAAATTCCATAATCTGCTGCATTGCCTGGGTCTCTGGATTAATAATCTCACAATAACATCACTAGGCCACTACCTCCTCTGTATACTGTTAGGTCACATGCCTGTACTGGAAATTGGTTTGGTCATTTTTGGAATACTGCATTCAATTTTGGTCTCCCTGCCTCAGGAACAGTGTTGTGAATTTGAAAGGGTTCAGAAAAAGATTTACAAGGATGTTGCCAGGGTTGGAGGGTTTGAGCTACAGGGAGAGGCTGAATAGGCTGGGGCTATTTTCCCTGGAACGTCGGAGGGTGAAGGGTGACCTGATAGAGGTTTATGAAATCATCAGGGGCACGGATAGGGGGAATAGCCAAGGTCTTTTTCCCAGGGTATGAGAGTCCAAAGCTAGAGGGCATAGGTTTAAGGTAAGAGGCGAAAGATTTAAAAAGGGCCTAAGGAGCAATTTTTTCATGCAGAGGGTGGTGCGTGTATGGAACAAGCTGCCAGGGAAGTGGTGGAGGCTGGTACAATTGCAACGTTTAAAAGGCATTTGGATGGGTACATTAATAGGAAGGGTTTAGAGGAATATAGGCCAAATGCTGGCAAATGGGACTAGATTAATTTAGGATATCTGGTCGGCATGGACAAATTGGACTGAGGGGTCTGTTTCCATGCTGTACAGCTCTATGACTCTATGTGGTGATGATATCTTGAGCATATCCCTTAAAGGTATATTGCATATTAGCTGTGTGATGATGCAACATAAATGTCAGGTGATTAGCAAAAGGAAACAATGGAGGAGATGAGGAACATTTTCTTTATTGCATGGTGTCTTTTATCAGTCACCAGCGCGCTGATTGAAAGCCTGGTAGAAGGAGATGCAACAGTGGCTTTCAACTTTTGAATAACCATTGAGGGACGATCATCAAGCCCATTGCTGATGTTCCCTTTGAATGTTTTGACAAAAGGTGTTCTGTCTGTGCAAGGGAAAATAGTTTTGTTTTGAATACCGTAGACAACAATTAGCGTGGATGGAAAAGGGCACACGTTTTGTTGAACTTTCTTTCCCCAATAGATAGTAGGCCCCAAGGTGGCTATTCCAATGCAATTCATTTGATAATGAATAACTTTGAATATGAAACTCTTCTGGTATGGTGAATGACAGCTCCAGTCAAACAAAAGAATTTAAGTTCCATCACCCAGGTTGATTCTATTCCGCACATGTATCTATGGTTTTGAGCCCATTGTGTTCCACACATTATTTCTGGCTTAAGGATCTGTCACTGGCATTTAAGAAATAATATTACATAGAAGCCTTACATGATGTCATTCTGTTTGACGCCACTTACTCCCTCATTCCAACCTTGAGTTATAATTCCCATCTCACAAATAGATTGCAGTGCAAGGGTTGGTCGTGTCATTCTCAAGACATGTTGGTGTCTAGTTTCTCCTCTGTATAATTTATAAACCCACTGCACTGCATGTGGTCTGTTGACTGGTAACCGTTGGGGATAAATAAGCAGCAGTACAAAGTTATAATTAGCTTAGAGAGAGTACAGGAAGCGAGATGGAAATTAATATAGACACAGGAGGAATTTTGTACACATTTCACTTTCATGCAGCCTTCTGCCTATTCATTCAAACGTAAACCAAACAAATTCAATTAGAAACATGTTATATTTTGCTCTGTTTGTTGATTCTGTACAATAGCTCTGTTAGTAAACTGCTATTTCTCTTACCAGAAACATAAATTAGCACCAAACTAAAGCCTGCGCCTCTCTCTTTTACTTTTTTTTCCTATGAAGGTAAATAAAATCCAAAAATGCGAATGAAATTCAGTTACTGATGCTCGTTTCAGTCTAACCTTATTGCCCCAAGTTGTCACAAGCAGTACCTTATGTCAAGAGATTGGCTTACCCTTGTCTGACCAGATCGCTCATGCGACTTCAGTCAAACCGGGAAAAGTTCAGTCACAGCAATGTTTCTTATAAATTGATTCAGCTGTGTTTACATTTGCCTCTGCTGTACTGCTTGAAAGTGGTGATTAGATGCTTCAATTTGGAAACATAGGCTGGGATCCCAGGCGAGACGGATAGGGTACAATATGCAATCGGGTGCCTCATTTGCAAATGCACTCCGAGTTAATGTGATTTTCAGCCTGTTTATCCAACTTGAATGAGCAGTCCCATGCACTTCCTGCAAGTCAACGTCTGTTAGATTTTAGAACATTCCTTGTAACTTAAACAGCCATCCCCACTTCTGAACTCCAGCTGTTGCTGGTGCTTTCAGTCACTGGTGTTTCCCATGATTTCTCTCACAATTTAATTACTTCAATAAAACACTTAATAATGTAATATCCATTAAAGTGAAGCTATTGAAGCAATTGATACCTTAATCGTTCACATTCTCGGGAAATTAATTACTGTTGTCACATCTACCTACGTACAGTGAAAAGTTTTGTTCTGCGTGCAGTACAGGCAGATCATACCATACAAAGTGCATTAGGGTAACAGAACGGAGCGAGGAATACAATGTTACTGCTGCAGAAAGGGTTCACAAAGACGAGATCGACATTAAATTTGAAATTTGAGAGGTCCATTCAGAAGTCTAATAACAGCGGGGAAGAAGCAGTTCTTGAATCTGTTGGAATGTGTGTTTAAGTTTTTGTACCTTCTGCCGACGGAAGAGGTTGGAAGAGATTATAACCGGGGTGAGAAGGGTCTTTGATGGTTTTGGCTGCCTTCCCAAGGCAGTTGGAAGTGTAGATTGAGTCAACAGATGGAAGTCTGGTTAGTGTGATGGAGTGGACGGTGTTCACGACTCTCCACAGTTTCTTGCGGTCTTGGGAAGAACAGCTGCCATATCAAGCCAAGATGTATCCAGATAGAACGCTTTCTATAAAAATTGATAAGAGTCTTTGTGGCCATGCCAAATTTCCTTAGCCTCCTGAGGTTGTAGAGATGGTGTTGTGCTTTCTTGACCATCGCATCAACATGACTGGACGAGGACAGATTGTTGCTGATCATCACTTCCAGGAACTCGACGCCCTCAACCATCTCCATCTCAGCACCATTGATGCAGACAGGGGCATGCGCTCCACTCCGCTTCCTGGAATCAATGACCAGCTCTTTCATTTTGCTGACATCAATGGACAGATTGTTGTCTTTACATCATGCTACCAAGCATTCTATCTCTTTCCTGTATTCTGTCCTGGCATCCTGTAATTGTAGATATCATGCTTTGCAATTCAATCCTAACCTCACAATGGGTTTGAAAAATGATTTCCTTATTGTGTTTAAATGCATCTCATTTGAAGCAATTTCTTTTGTATTTCTGCATGAGCCACTGATTAAATATCATTGTCAAAAGAATTACAGGGAAAATTTGGTGATTTTCTATATCAAGATCCAGACATCAAACATTGGAGGAACCAAATTCCTTTAGAACTAATAAAGCAATTGCACATATATTTGGACAGGAGTAATTTACAGGCTTTGGGGGAAAAGCTGGAATGTGGGTTAAGTTTGGCAGCTCTTTCAAAGGGCTGACAATAGGCATGATGGACTGAATGGCCTCCAGTTGTGCCATAAGATCCTATGATTCTGACAAATTTTCTTCACATCCTCTGAGGCCATTTTCAGTTCCCATTTAACCTCCTCCTGCTCTCAGCCCAACTACCCTGAAGAAAATGTACTCCTGATAGAGAAGGCAATTCCATCATGTGGTAATGTTACTGGGCTTCGGGGACATGAGTTCAAACACCCCACCCCCCCTCAACAAACCCCCCCCATTGCAGCTGGTGGAATTTAATATCAATAAATCACATCTGGGTTTGGAAGCTAGGTTCAGTCAGGGAGATCATGAAGCCATTGTTGGCTATCTGTCTGTTCATTAATGTCCTTTAGGGAAGGGCGTCAGCTATCCTTAACCAACAATATATAAGAAACAGATACCTCATGAAACAGCACAATACATAGTGCCTTTATAGGAGGAACAGATGGTGTGAAATGGTTAACAAGAGTTCCAGAAAATAGCCACACTTACCACACTGGGCTCTTTCCATGCTTCCACTTTTGAAGTTTGTGACTGCCGACCCACAGCAATGTGGTTGACTCCAACAGCCCTCTGAAATGCCTGAGCATGTCATTCACTTCAAAGGGCTGTTGGAATGGGCAGCAAAATCTGACCTTGTCAGTGATTCCCACTCATCACAAAAGAATTCATAAAAAGACAAACCACGTCGAAAACTATTGAAGTTGCAACAAAATTCAACTTATCTCCAAGCATTTTATTCCACTGTTAGGTACCTAAATATAACTGTAATAGACTTCATATTTACAACATACATTACAGGTCAGGCACACATCCTAAGGTAAAAATCTCAGTTGAACCAACTCAATATCACAACGTTCAGACCATCTCTGTGCCTCCCTGACCCTCCTTTCTCTCTTGTACATCCTCTTTTGATCCTTGCCTCAGGATGGGTAAATGTCACAACTCTAGGTATTGATTCATGATGCCATTTCTGATAAGTCAAGGTACACATTTGCAGATTTCTGTAGTTATACCATACTGTTTGGTCTAAATGAACTTTTGAATTTAACGTCTACTCCTTGTGTATCAATTGCTTAGCATTTTGCAGCGTTACATCTGTAACAGGAGAATGTGCTCATTATCAAGCCCCACTGCTGCCTCATTCACAGCATTGGTGCAAACAAAAGACAAAAGAACTGCGGATGCTGTAAACCAGAAGCAAAAACAAAAATTGCTGGAAAAGCTCAGTAGATCTGGCAGCATCTGTGGAGATAAGTCAAAGTTAACGTTTCAGGTCGAGTGAGTTCTGAGGAAGGGTCACTCAACCAAAACCGTTAACTCTGATTTCTGTCCACAGATCCTGCCAGGCCTGCTGAGCTTTTCCAGCAATTTCTGCTTTTATTTGTGTAAATACATTATCAAAACGGCCAATTGTTTCTCTTTTGTACTATTGCCCAGAAGAAAAGAAATACAAGCCAGGCTTCCTTATTGAACTCAAAGTAATCTGTTTATTATTTAAAAAAAACTTATCCTCAAAGCAAGAGGCAAATATTGGTGACCACCTAAACTATGATGCAGAATTAAAATGACATCTCCTTCATCCTGCACACAGACACACTCACACAACGCAAAAATACAAGTGTCTGCAGAGATGATGGATTTGCCAGTGATAGCCACATCCTGTGGAAGAATATTAAAAAAAAACTTGAGTGAGTAGGGTCTCTGTTTATACAAAGCATTCTGACAATATACTTAAAAATCTTTAATTTTTTGAGTGTGAGTTTGAGCTATTGTTGTCACATGCACCCAGATACAGTGAAAAGTGGTGTTTTTGTGCTACACAGGCAGAGTGTACCATAGAATGTGGAGTTTGCACATTCTCCCCGTGTCTGCATAAGCGTCCTCTGGGTACTCCTGTTTCCTCCCACAGTCCAAGTATGTGAGGGTTAGGTGGACTGGCCATGGGAAATTGCTCATAGTGTCCCGCGATGTGCAGGTTGGGTGTATTAGCCATCGGAAATACATGGCTACAGGGATAGGGTAGGGGTGGGTCTGCATGGGATTGGAGGGTCGGTATGGAATTGATGGGCCAAATGGCCTGCTTTTACACTGTAGGGATTCCATGATTCTATGAAAATGCATCAGGGTAGCAGAATGCAGTGTTACAGTTACAGAGAATGTTCAGAGAGAGAGAGAATTCAGAATTAACATTTGAGAGATCCATTCATAAGTCTGATAACAGCAGGGAAGAAGCTGTTCTTGAATCTGTTTATACACATATTCCAACTTATATAACTTCTGCCCTCACAAAGAATTTCTATATGAAACTAAGAAAGATATGGATATTATTCAGTGTTATGGCTGGCTTTGTCGCCATCCTGCCAAGTGAGGTCCTTAAGTGGTCAAATAAGCATCACTAAGCGTCCTCAGCCCATCACCACTGGCATTAACTCAGTTGCAGGTAGGACTGTTAACATGCGGCCTAGCCAGGACAGGCTGCTTGGTGGGTGTGGGGGGTTCCAGATCAAAGGTATTCAGTGCCTGATTGAGGGTGTAGACTTTGTGCAGCGGATCCCAGTGAGGTAAGTGTGACATGTTGCCAAGAGCTCTAATTAGCCATTTCACAGCGACAATTCCTCAGGGAAAGACATTGTGTTTCATGAATGTGAGTCATCTGTTTCTTTTATATTGTTCATAAGATGTGGGCATCACTGGCTGGGCTGGCATTTAATGCCAATCCCTTAATTTCCCTGAAGAAGGGGGCGGTGCGCTGTCTTCTGGAACCAATGTTATCCATGTAGTGTAGATGCACCTATCACTGCTGCTCAGAAGGAAGTCCTGGGAATTTTGACTCTGTGACACTGAAGGAATGACAATGCATTTCCAATTCAGGATGGAGAGTGGCTTAGAGGGGAACTTGGTGGTACTCTCATGTATCTGCCACTGTTCCCTTTTTACATGGAAGAGATCACAGGTTTGGAAGGTGCTGTTGATGGACCTTTGGTGAGTTGCTGTAGTGCATCTCACATACTATACATACTACTGCCATTCTGTGTGAGTGATGGAGGGAGTGAATGTTTAAAGTGGTGGATGTGATGCTGATCAAGCAGCCTGCTTTGTCATGAATGATGTTGAGCTTCTTGAGTATTATTGGAGTTGCATTCATCCAGTACTCTATTTCGATCTCACTCCTGACTTGTACCTTGTTGAAGGCAGACAAGCTTTGGAGACTGAGGAGGTGAACTACCCTCCGCAGGATTCCCAGCTTCTGCCCTTTCCTTGTCGATACAGTATATCTGTGCCTGGTCCAGTTATGTTTCTGGGCATTGGTAATCTTTGGGTTGTTCATGGACCCTTCCTTTCGTGATCCAATATTCTTTCTGCTGTGCACAAATGAACCATGCTTATTATAGATAACATACGCATCTGACATGTCTTCTTATGTAATTGATTCATCGACCATGCAATGTCCCTTGGGACTTCTAAGTCATGTTCAAAGTTTCAGAATAAAACCTCTTTGCTGGCATAGAATCATACAGAAGAGACCTTTTGGCCCATTTAATCCATGTTGACCTCTATCTACAACGATCCCATATTCCCAGCACTAGGCCCATATCCTTGAATGTTATTTCTAGTGCTCATCCAAGTACTTTTTAAAAGTTGTAAGGTTTCCCACATCAACTGCCCTTCCAGGCAGTGCATTCTGGATTCCCAACATCCTCTGGATGAAAAATGTTTTCCTCAAATCCCCTCTGAACCCTTCACCTTAAAATGATGCCCCCTCGTTACTGATCCCTCAACACAGGGGCAGAGCTATTCCCTATCCATTCCCCTCATAATTGTATACACCTCAATCAATTTTATGGTCTTGTTCAATTGGCTGTTTGTTTGTAAATGGGTTTTGCAATAACCAAAATCTCTGAGGCAATGCCTCGGAATTTTGTGTGCGGCAAATGCAATTGTGACAAAGAAGTTGAATCACAACTTCACATTCGGTTGCTACCTTGTGCATTTAGTACTAAAGCCCTTTCGTATTAATTGGATAAACTGAATGCATGTTTGGCAAAAAGACTGCAGACTGCTTCAGTGGAATGTATTGCGATATTAACCTGGGTGTGGCTGTAATTGCTGAGATTGAGTATATGAACAGTGTATCGAACTGTTGGTGCAGGACTATAAGCAGTTTCTCTCTTTCTTTCAAATAGTCCACTTGTAAACTGTAAAATTAATTTATATTCACTCCTCCCAGTGAGACAGATACCAAGTCGTAACATCTGACCACAAACCAAGTTGCTCTCTTACTTGGCATGTTGCCATGTTACTCACTTGAGAGGATTTGAATGTCGATGTCTTCATTTAATGCTGGTGTGGGCTTTTGGAGATTGTGGCCGGGAATTGCCCAGAGTTTTGGCTGAGTCACAGATCACATTCCAAACGGTGGAAGGAAACAACAAAAGGACTTGTTTTCTTTCTGCTCTCTAACACAATGAGATTGATTTTTTTTGTGGTCCTTACGCCCAGGTTTCTTGATATCGTTCTGATCCCAGCTCTGTCCTCCCACTCTGCTGCATTTTGATTGCTTCTTGGGAGTATTAGGGTGACTAGCAGGACCAGCTTTTATTGCCAATTTCTAAGTGCACCTCCTCCAAAGCAGTACTGTACCATTCAACGACAGTAAGAACTGCCAATGCTGGAGTCAGAGATAACACAGTGTGGAGCTGGAGGAAGACAGCAGGCCAGGCAGCATCAGAGGAGCAGGAAAGCTGACTTTTCAGGTCGGGGACGCTTCAGCTTTCCAGCTCCTCTGATACTGCCTGGCCTGCTGTGCTCCTCCAGCTCCACGCTGTGTGTCATCTCAGACTCCAGCACTGGCAGTTCTTACTGTCTCTGAGTGAGTTATAACCCCACTGCGAAGCCCATTTCTGAAGAAGCGTCCCCGACCCGAAACGTCAGCTTTCCTGCTCCTCTGATGCTGCCAGGCCTGGTGTGTTCCCGCAGCTCCACACTGTATTACTGTGCCATTCAACATGCCCCAGGCTGATGATAAGCTGCCTGGCATTGTGTCTGGACTAAACAACAGTAGCAGTACTGGAAGGCTCTACAGTGTGGCCGAGAGGGTAAAGTGCTAGAAGAAAAGGCAGGGATGCTGCAGGCATCCATGGAGGCACTGAGTGAGTGAGAACTGAGAGACTGAGCCCAGGGATGTTACCTGATCCATCCTGTGAGCTGGGTCTCTGTCCTTGGGCAGCAACATGGGCAATGATAGCTGCCAGTGTGTCACACATGGGCAATGCAGAGGCATCTTGTATGTGGACTGGAGATGTGCCATGACAGGGACGCTGGCACATGCTAGATGCCAGCTGTCCATGGGTGTGGATTGCACATGTTTGCTGCCCGAGATGGAGATCCGCAGGAGGGAGCTGGGGAACAGGAGTCGCCCTGATGTTCAAATCAGGAATTCTTAGCATCAGGGTGGTGGGGCAAGGGTGTAGAATAGGAGACTGCAAATTGGTGAGGCGAGATTAAGTAACAATGAGTGGTAATCCCTGCTAATAAGCTCCTGCTGCTCGCAAGCACTGATCTCATCTCAATTTCTCTAGCCTCAGGTGAGAAATGCCACTTGTTGCTCCTGACATTGAGGAAGATATTCCAAAGCGCATCCCACACAGGGCCACTCTATCCCTGTAATCCTGCGTTTTCCCAGCCAATCCACCTAACCTGTACATCTTTGGACGGTGGGAGGAAACTGGAGAACCCGGAGGAAACCCACGCAAACACGGGGAAGAATGTACAAACTCCACACAGACACTCACCAGAGGGTGGAATCGAACCCAGGTCCCTAGCGCTGTGAGGCAGCAGTGCTAACCACTGTACCACCGTGTTGCCCTAGGGACAGGGTGATGGGGGATCTGTACTAATTGGCTCATTGTATCATGGAGATAACCTAAACACAATGGACTAAAGGTCTCCCTCTACAGTGGATCAACCATTGGCTTCACGTGAAGCAAAGAAATTCTAAGACAATCCTTGCACTGATTGAGCTGGCCATGTAAAACAAAGTGAGTTTGGTCTGTCGGAACAACGAACTAAAATGGATCGTAATTTTTGAAAGACGAAATCAGCTTTGCGTCGGCTATGATCTTTGTTTGTATTGCAGGGACACCGTCTCTAACTGTCGAGTAACTATGGACCGTACTGTGTTTATCAACACCCTTGTGTTCTCTGCCCTTGGAAACAATGAAAGCCCACGCAGGACACAAACCCTTCCATACATACTGACCGGTCAATATGACTTTTACATGCGCAAAAGGGCTCCAATTGTTTACAACTCCAGAAACAAGCGCAAACCAAACCCACAGAAAAGGTCAAACAACAAGATCAAAGGGCCCACTAAAAGTGTGGCAAACTGCAAAACCAAAATGCGAAAAAAAAGGTTATGTTTTCCTTCTGGCAGTTTTTAATTGAAGGGTTCTAACCATCAGCTCCATACATCCCTGCCCAACCAACCAAAGATGTTGCGGGAAACAGTTTTCTGTTTTATACAGTGACCGGATTTGCATGTTCAAGAAAGCAAGTTACAATTGTAGTTACTTGCAAATATACATTGATGTCTCTGATGACGGAAGTGAATGTGCTATGGCCAGGTTTGCGGATGGTGCAAAAATAGGTGAGAGGGCAAATATTGAGGTTGAGACAAAAGAGTTTGCAGAGGGATCTTCTGAAGAAGGGTTCAGACCTGAAACATCAGCTTTCCTGCACCTCGGATGTTGCCTGGCCTACTGTGTTCATCCAGCTCTACACCTTGTTACCTGCAGAGGGATCTAGGCAGGTTGAGCGAGTGGGCAAAAACTGTGTAACTGTGAGATTATGCACTTTGATATAAAGCACAGAAGAGCTGAATCTTATTTAAATGGGGAAAGAGTGCAGGGCCATCATGCCATTTCTGCCTAGTCATGAGTTAATACATCACGTCCCATCTCCTAGTGAATGCAGATGCACAGCAGTTTAAATATACACCCTTAAGGATGCATGAACATCACATCATGAGTCACTATAATGGGGTTGATTTTATACCCTTGGAGTCGGCTCTTAACGTCTCATGTGAACGTGCTCTGACATGACCCATGTGCCATTTTATAGAACATGGGACCTAGATAACACAATTGATTAAAACTCACCAGGCCGAGACCTTTGAGGGTGTTTTTGGCAGGATTCCATGTCATGTGAAGTTCTGTTTCACTTCCAGCTCCAGCAGCGACTTGGTTTTAAAATTCTTTCTCTTTCCAAAGATGTGTAGGTTAGGGTGGATTGGCCATGCTAAATTGACCCATAGTGTCCAGGGAGGTGCAGGCTAGGTGGGTTAGCGACAGTAAATGCTGGCTTACAGGGATAGGGCAGGGGGTGTGGGTCTGGATGGAATGCTCTTCAGAGGGTTGGTATGGACTCAATGGGCCGAACTGCCTGCTTCCTATGATTCTTCCCAGATCCTCAGCGGTGAGCACTGCTGCCTCACAGCGCCAGGGACCCGGGTTTGATTCCACCCACGGGTGACTGTCTGTGTGGAGTTTGCACATTCTCCCCGTGTCTGCGTGGGTTTCCTCCAGGTGCTCCGGTTTCCTCCCACAATCCAAAGATGTGCAGGCTAGGTGGATTGGCCATGCTAAATTGCCCAGAGTGTTCAGGGATGTGTAGCTTAGGTGAGTTGTTGGGGGATGGGTCTTGGTGGGATGCTCTGAGGGTTGGTGTGGACTTGTTGGGCCGAAGGGCCTGTTTCCACACTGTAGGGAATTCTATGATCTATGATGATCCCTGTTTGGCCTCTCCACCCCCCTATCTCTGTAATTATCTCCAAGAATCCTAGATCTCCACACACTCCAACTCTGGCCACTTGTACATCCCTGTCTGTAATCACACCTCCATTGGTGGCTGTACTTTCAGCTGCCAAAGCCCTAAGCTTGGGAAGCCCCTCCCTACACCTCTCCACCTCACATCTCTCTCTGTCTCCTCCTTCAGGATCCTCAATGGCCATCTCTTTGCCAAGATTTTGGACCTCGGACCGCAGTGTTGACTTTAGCTTGATAACAAGCACCTTGAAATGTTTTACCAAGTTGAAGCTGCTATTTAAATACAAGATTTTGTTATTGCTGTTTAAAGTCGGAAGCTGTGGCTTCTGAAACAATGGGATGTGGAACTGCAGTGACTTAGTTAAGGAAAGGTACAACCGTGTCTAAGATATACAAAACGATGGCCTAAATTCGATGAGCATTCTTTCCACTGCAAGTATTATCAATCCAGAATGGTGTGTAAGGCTGTTCCAAATTAGAAGAAAGAGTTGGTGCAAATTTGTTAGACACTCTTGCGATGCACGTAGGGATCATTGTAACATTCGTTCTGCTAAAGTTGCAACCTGCTTCTTCTTTCTTTATGTTGACATTGAGAGGGGATGTTACAATCATTTTCAATTATCATAACCTTTAAAGCCCTTTCACTAATAACCACGCCCTTTCCAAACCCTCACAAACTGGCAAACTACATATTGAAAGTATCACAACAGAAGAAAGGGCAATAAAAACCTTTAACAAAGTTGCCGAGCAGTTACAGCGAATGAGAAAATCTGATTTCGCTTCAAAGAAAGGATCTTTCCCCATCTACAAAAAAAAGGTAGATATAAACAGACAGCTCAGTGATAGCACAGATGGGGTTACCAGTAATGGCATCGCGTTGCAGTCTGTTATCCCATTATTGTAAATGGGACCATCTGTGTTTACTGTGCATTTCAGCATTCCTGAATATAGAGGGACCAGCTATTTCCTATTTGCTAGAATGTTGATGCACACTGTTGCAAATTCAAACACCATGAGAGGGTCCAAAGTTGTATTGCAGAGGCAGATATACAACGATATCTGTGATTGCTTCTTCTCAAGCTGTATTGAAGCCATTGTGTTATCGGATGGATAGACTTTCATTTCTGTTACCTCTAAAGGGCTAAACCACTAACCTTGCACTCTTATTGTCTGAAAGAAAACAGATAGTACTTTGTTGACTGGCTGGGGAAAATAGAACGCTTTTGTACGCAATCCAGCTTCGGGTTACAGCAGAATCCCATTAGACTGCTATAAGTCAGGGGAGAAACAGCCTGAAAATTCTGCCACATTATGGGGGATGATTCAGAAGTGTGTGCAAAACCAAGGATGGTTCTGATAAAAGGAAATAAAGAGAAACTGTTTTCTAATCGCATGCATGACCAGAAGCCGAAAATTTAATTTGATTGGTAAAAGGATCGGGAAGATTCATTGTTTTACCTATTGTGATCCAGGACGTACAGCCTGAAAGGATGGTAGAAGCAGACTCAACAGTAACTTACAAAAGGGAATTGGACAGATCCTTAAGAGAAGCATCTGCAGGGCTTCAGGGAAGACAGCAGGGATGTGGGACTGATTGGTTAGTTGTACCGAAGAGCCGCACAAACATACAAACAAGGGATAAGATAAGCCACTTGGTTCTTCAAATCCAGCCCTCCACTCATTAAGATTATGGCTGATGTAATTTAACCTCAACTGTACATTCTTGCATATTCCCCAATAATCTTTCATCCCCTTGGTCATCAAGAATCTATCTGCATCCACCTTAAAAACTATTTAATCCAGTGCGTTTTGAGGAAGGCGTGTAAGCCTCTCAGAGAAAAAGAGTCAGCATAGAGTGTGGGGGGTGGGGTTGCAAATGGTCTCTTTCTGTGTTATGCCATTCTATTATTCTACTCTAGAGCTAGAAGGGTAACGCGCAAATCTTGACTTGAATGATCATCTCCTGCACTGCAAAAGAAATATTCAAAAAGAAATGGGGTTGACATTTTCACTGTTAAAGCTGTGGTTACGTCACATAATCTAATGATACTCCCCAGTGCCACCCATGAATTCTGATTCGATTGCTGAAAAGAGGAACGTTGGGCAGTAATCAATAATAGAAAGCTCAGAGACGAATGCAACTGAGTAGAATGCCAAAGGAGGTGAGATGGTTGCAACATCCGAGAGAGGACAAGGAAAGATTGACATCTTAAATTACTCAAAATTAATAATCTCAATGGTAGAACAATAAACTGAGCAGACTGCTTCCATATTATTTAACAATGTGTTTTTCATTTAGTCCTGGCACCATTACATTCTGGTGGGACTCCTGCACCTGAGGAATCTGCTGATCTGTCTCATATGGGACTGGGTGGAGAGGACGTAACTGGCTATTGAGTGTGAGAACTTGCTGACCCTTCCGCAATTGTCACCCACCTCTGCAATGGCCAGGCCGATATTTTGGCTTTTCCGGCAACTCTCCGGAGAAATGAGCTTCAGGAAGCTTCCAGCTTGTTCTGTCTGGCCTTCAGCAGGCCTTCTTCATCAAAAACACTCCCATCTACCAGCATTCTACTCAACGCAGCTGGCTGTTCGTGATTGGCATCCTGTCAGGGTCAGTCTCAGTAAGGAAAGAGTTTTGGTTGGCCAAGTGACCACTCTCTTTAGCCTAGTTGTAATTCAGTCAGTTGACTGGGGCTCCAACGAGGTCAATTCTACTAGTGACACAACTCAGATGGAGGCTATCGTCTTGAGTCGTTCAGTTTTCTGTGATGTGAGTCTGTTTATTTTTGATGCTCACTGTGTTGGATTGTTTAACCTTGCGTACGGACTCACAGGTAAGCAAGCAAAGCTGTTGAAAGAGCTGGAAGACAGGCATGCATCATGCACGCAGACACTTAAAACACTGGGAATAAATCTTATTGCTTACTTAAAATCCAGTGTCACCTTGGTGTAGACCTGAGCTATCAAATACAAGTATAGACTATGTGGTCCACCATGCTTATTGGAAGAGCTATGGAGTTAATCTCATTATCTGCTTTCTCCCCAGGGCCCTGAAATATTTCCCCTTCAAGCACTCTTTCAGATAAATCATTCCAACTCTTAACATTCCCTGTAAATTTTTTCTTTCATTTGTCTCTTAGTCTTTTGTTTATCATTTTAAATTGTATCCACAGTTATTGACAGTTTATCCCATTGCAAGCAATTTTTGCTTTATTGTTCTGTCATTCAACAGCTCTATCAAATTGTCCCATATTCTTTTACAGTCGTAGAGTCATACAGCACAGAAACAGACCCTTCGGTCCAACCAGTCCATGCTGACCATAATCTCAAACTAAACTAGTCCCACTTGACTGCTCCTGGCCCATATTCCTCCAAACCTTTCCGATTCATGTACTTATCTAAGTGTCTTTTAAACATTGTAACTGTGCCCACATCCACTACTTCCTCAGGAAACTTATTCCACATGCAAACCACCCTCTGCACAAAAACATGCCCCCATGTCTTTTTCAAATCTCTCTCCTCTCACCTTAAAAATATGACCTCTAGTCTTGGTATCCCCCATCCTAGAGAAAAGACACCTTCCATTAATCCTACTTATACCCCTCATGATTTTATAAACTTCTATAATGTCACCTTTCAACCTCCTACGGTCCAGTGAAAAAAATCCCAGCCTACCCAGATTTTCTTTGTAACTCAAACCTTCCATACCTGGCAACATCCTGGTAAATATTTTCTGAACTCTCTCCAGGTTAATAATATCCTTCCTATAATAGGGCGACCAGAACTGGACATAGTATTGCAGAAGAGGCCTCACCAGTGTCCTATACCCCAGCATCTCCAGTCTCTCCACACAACCGTAGTTCCTCATTACTCGTACCCTTCCAGTAAATCTCTTTAGCACACCCGCCAAGGCTTTGAAATCTTCCATAAGGAGTAGAGCCCCAACTTATAAAGGCTCAGCATAACTACATCACTCATAAAATGGGAGCAGAGTAGGCCATTCAGCCCTTTGAGCCTGATTGTGCTATCACTGCTTCTATGAGAAAGACAAATCCATACAGGACTGGAAATGTTAACTCTGTTTCTCTAGCCACAGATGCTACCAAACCTGCTGAGTTTCTCCGTACTTTTAGCTTTTATTTCAGATCTCCAGCATCTGCAGTATTTTGGTTTTAATCTTAGGTTAAGTTCATCTGATCGGAATTTTGGTGAGACGGCATAAGGGGAGGTTACCCCATCCACAAAAAGACCAAGATGTTCTTCAGATCACCTGAAGCGTGCCCCTCTGTTGTAAACTACTAGCTTAACATCAGCTCAGCCCCTTAGGTGCTAGAGGAATGTAATGTTTGTACACTTTACTTAGTTATCAGAAACATCTGTTGGATTCTTCAATAACCACTACCATTTTTTTTTATGTGTGTTACAGGAGATCTCATGGTCATTGGCATTTCAGGTAAAATACCCTGTCGGAGGCAAACTCACATCAAGCCTACCAGGCTAAAGAAGTTGGCGGTTGGATCCTTTTGCAAAATTGGCCAGGTTGCACGTCGACCCTGGGAAGGTATGGTTGAGGTACGGGGATGAGGGGAACAGGAAAAATCATTGAGACAAATCTGGGCCTGCTCCTCCTGACTGCACATTAAACTAAATAATACATTATTTGCAAAACTCAAGAAGGGTCCTGACCCGAAATGTCAGCTTTCCTGCTCCTCTGATGCTGCCTGGCCTGCTGTGTTCCTCCAGCTCCACACTGTATTATGTCTGACTCCAGCATCGGCAGTTCTTACTATCTCAACATTTGATTGGTAGCCTCTAGAAGTCTGCTTAAGTGGGTCCCTGTTAAGGATTGTTGGCTCGACTGCAGTAGACCAGGACGAAGGACTCTATGCCTGTTCCTCCCAGTTTGTGGTGGATTTGGGATTTGAGTTCCTGATAGTCAACAGGCCTATAAGACTGTGTCCGGTTCTGGTTGCCCTGTTAGAGTAAGGTGGAGAGGGTTCAGAAAAGATTGACCAGGATGTTGCTGGGAATGGAGGGTTTGAGTTATGAGCAGAGACTGGATAGGCTGGGAACTTTTTTCACTGGAGCGTAGTAGGTTAAAGGGTAACCTTATAGAGGTTTATAAAATCATGAGGGGCATGGATAAGTTGAATGGCAGGTGTCTTTTCCCGAGGGTGGGGGATTTCAAGACCAGGGAGCACATTTTTAGGGTGAGAGGAGAAAGATGTAAAAAAAGACATGAGAGGCAATTTCTTTTACACAGATAGTGGTTCATGTGTGAGATGAACTTCCAGAAGAAGTGATGGATGTGGGTACAGTTACAACGTTTAAAAGGTATTTAGATAAGTACATGAATAAGAAGTGTTTGAAGGGATATGGGCCAAGCGTGGGCAGGTGAGACTAGTTTAGTTTGGATTATGGTCAACACAGACTAGTTGAGCCAAAGGGTCTGTTTCCCTGCTGTGGTGACTCTATGACTCAATAAATTGGTGGAGAGCAAGCCTCTGGTTTCTGAATTGACAGCTCCAACTCTTCTGGGCTGGGCGAGATAAGTTACTCCATTGTCTCACCCCTCCCTAACTCTTCGCCCCTCCAGCCCTGCAACACTCTGAGATCTTTGTGTTTCCTAATACTAGTTTGTGCCTGTAATTGCTTCACCGTGCACTGTTGGCCTTTTAGGTTCAGAATCCCTAAGCTCTGGAATTCCCTCCCTAAACCTTTCCTCCTCTCTGAAGTGCTCCTTAAAACCTGAAACTCTTTGACAAACTGTGTTTAGGCACCTAATCTAATATCTTACAGTGTGGCAATTCATCTGGTCTTCTACCAAATTCTCTAGTTTGTAGCTGACCTGGCCATTGTCCCACAATGGTATTCAGTGCCTTCCATACTTAGCCTGGCTAGGCTTGTTCCTTTTATTGTTGGCAGCATGTTAAACTGACTGAGACATGGGGAGTGGAGATTGTTTTCATGTTAGTTTTCCAGCTTCCCACTTGCTCACCGTCTCTCACCTTGGCATTTACCATTTTGAGTTGTGTTGGATCTCTGCACATGATGATGACCGTTACCCCCACCCCCAGCTCACCCCCTGAACCCCATCCCTTACATGGTAATATCACCTTGGCTTGTCCCACTGATTTTCTGCACCAATGGTCCCATAACATCTCCTTATGAGGGTGTCGGTGTCAAATTATCAATCTCCAGTGACACCCACCTGTAAAAGGACACAATAGGTGCAATTGGTGCTTTTCTCATCATCAATCCTTTTATGATGGAAATGTATTGATGATTTAGAAACGACATCAGTGGTGGTCAGTTATTTGTGAGCTTAGAAGCGCATTGGAAACCTAAATATCAGATTAGATTCATTCGAATCCATTACGGCACTGAAAAACCAGATTGGAGTCGATTGTATGCGTCTCAAATTACAAGTGACTATGAGGTCTGCCTATTTTTAGTTTCATTTTGACTGAGTTTCACCATAAATGGTTGATGTTTTAGCAGTCTGGACATGCTTCCTCACATATAACTATGGATTTTAATACTGCAAGGAAGCATAAACATATAATTTCTGGTGTGTTCTTAATGCAAAGGAGCTGTCAGTTACAAGGGTCTCCCTGACTGCATTCTTAAAGGGATACTGCTTATGCAGAGTGAAGAGGACCTGAATTATGAGAAATAGAGGCAGACAGGAACACCACGCTTGTTATTGTTAAATAGAGATATGCCCTCAGGACGCTGACCTTGTCTTTTGAATGAGTCCCATTGCATCCTTTTTATTCTACTGTACAGACTGAAGCATTGCTAATAAGAGACTGTAAAGTATTTATTTTGATCATCAGGACTGGGGTGCAAGAAACTAAACTTTGAAAGAGAATTTGAACAGAATGTGAAGAGGACACTGATTGATTAGATCATGGTTAGCATGGATAACACAGTGTGGAGCTGGAAGAACACAGCAGCAAAAACAAAGTTGCTGGAAAAACTCAGCAGGTCTGGCAGCATCTGTGAAGGAAAATAACAGAGTTAATATTCCGAGTTGGGACCCTTCAAACATCGACTTTCCTGCTCCTCTAATGCTGCCTGGCCTGCTGTGTTCCTCCAGCTCCATACTGTGTTATCTCTGACTCCAGCATCGGCAGTTCTTACTATCTCTGCATGGTTAGCATGGGGATGTTTCAGTTTCATCTTACTGCTTAACCCAAGACAAGGCAGATTGACTGTGATTTTTTTTAAGCAATGCTTTTAATTTGTTTGGGGGATATGAATATACTGGTTAGGGCCAGAATCACAGAATTTTTGTGGTGGTCTGCACTGACATCATTGCATAGTCCCAATCCACTTTTTTCCCACACTTTTGCATGTTATTTTTATCTAAATAATTAGTCAATACCTTCTTGAATGCCTCATTTGAACCTGCCTCTGCCACACTTCCTAACTGTAACTGTGTGAATAAGTTTATGGCCATTTATTGCCAACTCTGATAATGATGGTGTATTCACAATATCATCCCAAACCTGACTTGATTAGCTCAGAGCATCTACCTCTTTCAGATCATAATTGTGCTAGAACCCACACATTCTGTCACATAGCAAAGGGATATCACTTTAAAATACCTACCACAGACCCACCCCCTGCCCTATTCCTGTAACCATTTCCCAAGGCTAATCAACCTAGCCTACATATCCCTGGACACTATGGGCAATTTAGCATGGCCAATTCACCCTAACCTGCACATCTTTTGACTGTGGGAGGAAACTGGAGCACCCAGAGAGGATCCATGCAGACACAGGGAGAATGTGCAAACTCCACACAGACAGCTGCCTGAGGTTGGAATTGAACCCAGGTCCCTGGCTCCGTGAGGCAGCAGTGCTAACCACTGAGCCACCCATCAGGGTGGTGCCCATTGGCATCTAGTTGGTGGAGGTCAATGGTTGGGAAGATGTTGTCGAAGGAGCCTGGGTGAGTTGCTCTGGCAGGTCTGCTGCAGAGATAGTGCATATCAGATCTTTGATAGTTATCTAAGGAGCTGGAAGCTTTATACAGTTTCTGGTAGTTTGCTGTCATAGTTCCAATAAGAATCTGGAGCAGTTACCAAGGAATTGTTTGAAATTCAACTTCAGGTAGTATTGAATAGGTCTTCTATTCACAATTTAAAAGGGAAATGGCAGAGCCAGGAGTGGGAGGTGAACATTAAGCTATTGCTGAACTTCAATCAAGACCCAAGTTTCCAATGAAAACTATGGTATTCAGTCATTCTGGGTTTGATAATGTGAGTTTGCCTGTTTTTGATGCTTTTGAGTGTCTGCACAGAGCAGATAGCATTGGTGGAAGGATTATGAACTGGAGGTCACCCAATGGCTGAAAAAAGAAGCAATTGTGACAGGGTTAGAGTTGGGCTATGAATGTTTAGGATCTGAAATGCTCTTCCTGAGAGTGTGTTGGACACGGATCCCATTATGGCTTTTAAAAGAATAATTATCTGAAGAAGAAATATTTTCAGGACAATGGGGAAAAGGCAGAGATTAAGTGAAGGTGAGCTGCTCTTCTAGAGAGCCAGCCTGACAAAGGGGCTGAATGACCTCCTCCTATGCTGTATCCAGCCTGTATTTCTCTGATAATGACTGATAATGATGGTGTATTCACAATATCATCCCAAATACAACTCAATTAGCTCCGAGCATCTACCTCTCTCAGATCATAATTATGCTAGAACCCACACATTCTGTCACTCAACGAAAGGATATCACTTTAAAATATCTACCACAGAAAAATTCCTCAAATAATATTCTCAACTTCATTGTGAAAATAGCCTAAATGGATTATGAAACACTCAACAAGGCAATGTTTGTCATTCAGACAGCGTGGCATAATATCAAATTAATCTGCAATGTGTGGAAATCTGAAAAGTCATTTGTAGCTACATTCCAGAGTTTCAAATTACTAGAACCTCTATCATTTACTTCACCGTCACTGAGAGTGTTTGATGGAGACAGCGTAGAGGGATCTTGGCCCTGTATATAATCCTGAGCTGTACCATCCTGTAGAAGCCAGATAGGGACAGTGTAAAGGGAGCTTTACACTGTATCTAACCCAGTGCCATACTTACTCTGGTAATCTTTGATGGCTACAGTGTAGAGGGAGTTTTGATGAGACTGTACGAAGGGAGCTTTACTCTGTATTGAAATTGGGTTGTTTCAGGCCAAGTGGGTGTTTGCTGGGATGGTATAAAGGGAGATTTCTCTTCATTTAAATCCTGAGAAAGTTTGAAATTTCAGAGGGAGTTTCAGTGTTCATTTATATGAAACTATTTCAGACAAGTGCATTCTCTTCAATGTAATGGATTGTGTATTCAAGACAACAATCTCCCTGGGTTCCAACAGCCCCAGTGATGAAATTGGGAGGTTGCCAGAGATAAGATATGTAGTATTCTGTGTTGATAAAACTATCTTTGCTGTCAAAAAATGAACTGGTCAGGCAATGCATTAGTTGGTAGAGACAGATTTTGAGTAACGGTTGTAATTGCAGGGCACTGAAGCATTCATATTGAGTGACTGAATTTACATTGAGTTTACACTGGCTCTATGCAGCAGAGAGAAATCTTTCAGCCTCACTGGACATTGCTTGTGTTAATGTTTCACTGCTTATCATATTCAAGAAAGAGATTATGAAAGTTTCAGATTATAAAGGCAATAAGGGGAACGGGGAGAAAGCAGGAATATGGCATTGAGGATCAGATTGAATGGTAGAGCAAACTCGATGGGCTGAATGGCCTACCCAAGTTACTAATTCTACTCACAAAGGGTGTGTGTCTCTTTTAAAAGAGAAATCTGTCAATGTGATGGCTCTCGAAAGCTGTCCCTTCTTTGCTTTGTTATCTTAGTAACCAGGTGTCGGGAACCTCCCACATTTCTACACACAATCCAATCGTGTCCTATTGTTGTTTGGTCTTTGGAAGCAAACCAGCTGCAGTGCAAGACCCCATCTTTCTGCCTGTAACAGTCTGTGATCGATTCCAAAGTTTATCCTGTGTTGACTGAATGCATGTACCATAAGAAAAGTGGAGAGGTGACCACACTCCTAGCCCTTGTGACCCTAGCCCCGGCCGTTTTGGTTCATTGAGAGATGAAACAGCTCAGTACATTGGCTGCCATGTGTAACCTGACATTTCTTTAGACACAGAGGCCATTTACACAAGATAGTGGGTGTCATGGTGGTTCAGTGGCTAGCACTACTCTGCCTCAGAGTATTAGAGACCTGGATTCAATTCCACCCTCTGCGACTGTCTGTCTGTGTGGAATTTCTATGTTCTCCCCGTGGCTGTGTGGGCTCTCTGTGGGTATCTTCCTCCCACAGTTCAAAGATGTGAACGTTAGTTTGATTGGCCATGGTAAATAACCCATGGTGCCCAGGGGGGTGTGCTGGCTAGTTGGGTTAGCCTTGGGAAATACAGGGATGGGGTTGGGTATGGGTGGGATGCTCTTTGGAAGGTCAATGTGGACTCAATGTGTCAAACAGCCTCTTTCCTCACTGTAGGGATTCTATGTGCATTATGAATAAATCAGCTCTTCTTCTTGCAGTAAAACGGTTCAATTTCTTTAGTAAGATTATGAATTTAGCAATCGCTATGGGGACTCACGCTAAGAGGGGTTCTTGAGGTGCGGTTGGTTATGTATGAGCTAAAAGCCCTAGGTTCGAGTTCCCATCTAGGAATTGATGGCTAAGGAGGGTGTGTTTATAGCTTGACCAAACGGATTGAGAGTCAATCTGCAAATCCTTCCAACACACTCCAACGGCAGGTGAAAGGGCTGGGAGACATTCCTGACCAGTCATGCTATAGCAAAGGAATTGGAGCCTCTGTAGCCGGCATCCGGACTACAATGTGCAGGTAAAAGTGTACGTTGCCCCAGCAACCCGGATTCTTTCGGATGGATCCCAGTTGTCAGTGCAGATCAGATTGGTGCCAACAGCACACGGTTTGATCCGTATTGAGGCTGGGGTGGATTTCAAACCTGTGCCCTCACTCAAAGATGGAGCACTGCAGATCACACCTGCCTGTGGCCAGAGAAATGAAGGAGAACCACGTTAAACAGGACTGTGCTGGGGGCAGAACACCACTAATTTGTTAGGATGGCAATCGGAGATTCTGATACTGGATAGCAGAACAGGAGCATTGGCAATTATTTGCTTAGCGCCTAGAGCTCAACAAAACCAGAGGATAGTAAAATGTAGGGTATGCAGGGTAGATTGATCTTAGTAGGATAATAGGTCGGCACAACATCGTGCGCCAAAGGGCCTGTACTGTGCTGATCTGTTCTATGTTCTATGTTCTAAAACCAGGCTGGCATTCCCACGTAACACTGCGCCACTGACAGAGGTCCTGCCGGTTAGATTCACGAAAAACCAAAACTCCATGGGTTGCTGTCTCGGATTGAAATGAAAAATGTGAAGAAGAGCAAGGGGGAGTTCTCCCTGGTGTGCTGGTTGAAACATATTCCTCAATCAACATCAGGATGACAGATGATATCATCGTTACCACGCTGCTGTTTGTGGGATCTTGCTGGGCGCAAGTTGGCTGGCCTTTTTCCAATTACAGCAGCAATTATGCTTCAAAACGACTTGATTGTGTCCTGGGATAGTCAGTGGCTTGTCGGACCATTTCAGAGGTCAGTTAAGCATCAACCTCAGTTTAGATGTAGGCAGATTTGATGAGATTTTACAACAATCAATAATGGCTACTATGATCTCAATCACTGATGATTGGTTTATATTCCAAATGTATTAATTGATCTTAAATTCTACTAGCTGCTGTGGGATCTGAACCTGCACCCAGCTCCCAGCAGCATTATCCTTTGCATTATTAGTTTAGCTACGCTACCACCATGCTAGCATCATCCATTGCCAATATAGCAGATGGTGCACATTCAGTGACTAATGAGCATACACTCCATTCAGAAACCAACTAAGAGTCAGCCACCTTGCTGTGGGTCTGGAGTCACATGTAGGCCAGACCAGGTAAGGATGGCAGATTTCCTTCGCTAAAGGGCATTAGTGAACCAGAGGGGTTTTTAAACAGCAACCAGTGCACGGTGGCTCCGTGGTTAGCACTGCTGCCTCACAGTTCCAGGGACCTGGATTCGATTCCAGCATTGGATGACTGACTGTCTGTGTGGCTCTCCTCCCACGGTCCAACGTTGTGCAGGTTAACTGCCCGTAGAGCCTAGGGATATGCAGGCTGGGTGGATTAGCCAAGGGTTGGGGTGGGCTCTGGCCTCTTTCTATGCTGTAGCATTCTATGATTGGCGATAGCTCTCACGGTCACCATTACTGAGGCTTGCTTCCAATTCCAGATTTTATTCATTGAATGGAAATTCCTCTATCTGCTGGGATTTGAACCCACATTAGCCTGGTCCTCTAGTTTACTTGCTCTGTGAGATTTGTGTCAGCATCTCACTTGACTCGTAGAAAAGAATCAGATTGTTGGCAACACTTGGGAGTGTTCTCCTCAGATGTAATTTGAGAGAAGATTCAGAAACATAGGAAAGATTTGCTGGTGTAGGTCATTGGAGCCTGCTCTGCTAGTGGGTATGGTCATGGCTCATCATCCAACACAGTACCCAGCCCCTTTGATCCCTTTAGCTGTAAGAGGTGTAAATAGAGTTGTTGAAAATCATCAGGGTTGATAATAATGACCGACAGAAGAATGCTGATATAAAGTGAATGTAGGGAAAATAAAAACAAATGGAAGTGTGCAGAGAAAAACGTCTTTAATACAACAATTGACAAGTTTCTGAAACAGACTGTCTGAGATGCTGATAGAAGTAGATTCAATCTTGGCTTTCAAAATCATTATCTGAGGACAAAGCTTTTGCAGGACTACATGGAAAAGCTGTAGGAGTGGGACTCAGTGAGTTGTCCCTGTGGGTTAAGAGCCCAGGTAGACATATGGGCTGACTACCTTCTTCCTGTGTGCTATAACGATGGCTCGGTTCAATGCTTTCTGTTTAAACACGGACACAACATGCAAACTGTTTTAAAGCTTATTTTCAATTGAGGTTTCTGTCATCCTCTCACTATGTCTAGTTGCTGGAATAATGGGACACCCTCACATCCTTCCATTCTGTCTTATTGCCCCTTCCTCAGTCAAGATCTAGAAAAAACCGGAAAGTGGAGGTGCTGGTGTTGGCCTGGGGTGGTCATAGTCAGAAATCACATGACACCAGGTTATAGTCCAACAGGTTTGTTTAAAGTCACAAGCTTTAAGAGCTCAGCTCCTTCATCAGGTGGCATCTTCAATGCTCCAAAAGCTTGTGATTTCAAATAAACCTGTTGGACTATAACCTGGTGTTGTGTGATTTCTGACTTAGAAGAACCAGAGAAAGGAGAACTGTTTAGCAGAGGCCTAAAGAGCTATTTTCTATTAGAGAGAGACAATGGTGGTGCCTTAGCCTGAGGCTCACCACTCCTCAGGCAAGGGGAGAGGTTGAGAGTGAGATTTACCTCATGGTAACCTCAGTCGGTACAAGAGATGAACCCACATTGTTGGCATGACTTTGCATTGCAAGCTAGCCATTCAGCCAACTGAGCTAACCAGCCCTAAAGTGGGGCCTGTAGCATCCTGTGTGCCCTCTGCCCACGGTGATGAGTGGAAGAGGCTGTCAGATAAGGGAAGCAACACGTGAATCCGAATCTTCATCTTCATAGGTACTCCTCATTTTCTCTCCTCATTTTGTATAAATGTGCCTCTGTTGAGCTAATAGGGGGGTCAGTTAGCTCAGTTGGCGGGGCATCTGGCTTACAACGCAAAGTGATGCCAACAGCATGGGTTCAATTCGTACACTAACTCTAGTTGCTGTGAAGGTTCAGTCTTTTCAACCTTGTCTGTGGTGACTCCCAGGTTAAGCTACCACCAGTTATGTGTGTCTTTCTAACAAGAGAGCAAGACTATGATGACTCCACATTTGATTAAGTTAATACCTGAAAGCCAACAGGATTCTAGTTGCAGAGCATTTTGCTGAACGAAAGCTTTTCCTCAGGTATCAGGGATTTTTTGTTGTGTGATAATGTGGCTGAGATGAATTAGTACAAGCAAACAGGATGGGACAGGAATGCACACACAGGACCTCAGCTTTACACATGACGCGATGACATAATTGAATGAGACGATCTTTATTTCGGTTGTAAATAATGTGTGAACCATATGTGAACCAGAAGTGGCCAGCTGACTGAACAAAGGGAAGATTTGCAAATGCCTAAAGTCTGGTTGGGGCTGTGAGGGGGAGAAGACCAGAAATTCTGGCCTTTTGTTGTTTTTTTTTTGATAGTGTGGTCAGATTGAAAGTGATATAATTCATAGAGTCACACTCCTTTTGTTCCTGACGTGCGGTGCAGATGTCAGCATGTGCTATCAACAATGCTTCAGCCACACAGGCATCTGAGGGCGCAGATGCAGAAATATGGAGTGGTTAACAAGATGTGCTCTCTCCGTCCTTTTCCCCCATGTAGCTGATCCATGCAGGGTTACTCATCCACAGCGTGAAGCTCACTTCGCGTGCAACTCGCAAAAGATGCTGCACAGTTTCATCAGGAAAGAAGTCGCACTTTTGAAAGTTTTGCGGCAGCCGATGAATTTCTCGCTGGAATTACGGTTGACGATATTTTTAGGAAAGGTCAGAGGTGTTTACTTTAGTCCTGCACTACATCATAGTTACTGATTGTTGAGCGCGATTTATCAATGTGCAGTCAAAATGTTAGCAAGTTTCTTTCAACTCTAGGTACGTCAAGGGAGCCACCTTTGTTGTCATCAGTTCAGAGTGGGGAGCAGATTCAATACTAAATCTTAAACAAGAATTGTCATAGGAACAGGGCTAGGCCATTCAGCCCCTTGAGCCTGTTCTGCCAATCCTGCAATTCAGCAGTCATTTGTAGGGCTGGGGGGTTCAAGTGGCAGCTCTTGAGGAGCTGGCACAGGCAAAGTGGACAGAGTGGCCTCCCTCTGTATTGTATCATCCCCTGATTCTGTAGGTGCCCAACTCCTTGAGCTGGCAGCCGTCCATGTCACCCTCGCTTTATGCTTCGTCTACTGCCCCGAAAGTCTGCAATTCCATGGAGAGTCGACCTCAATGCAGAACTTGATGTACTACATGAACGCTTAAACCCATTCATTGACAGACAACAGCACTTGTGTGTAAAACAGGGCATGATGGGTAGCAAAGGGAGAAACACCTTTCCATTAACCTTGCTGGATGAAAGCCAGGGGGTTGAGACCCTTAAAGAAGAAGGTCGTGGGGTAATGTTTACTGCCCAGATCCAGCCAGGATCTCCCTGAACTCAGCTATACGCTGGCAGACCACGGGCCAACCTGTTTCTGATGGTTAACTGTCATAATATGAGAATCAGACTGCAACCATCAACATTGGACCTTTGCTGCCATTCTGCGCAGCAATTGGACAGGTGGAATCGGTTAGAATTGTATTTGCGGGAGTGTGCAAGAATGAGGAGGGGGGATCTCATAGAAGCCAATAAAATTCTAACAGGGCTAGAGAGGGTAAATATAAGAAGGCTGTTCCTGGTGAGTGGGAGTCTACAGCTATGCGTGACAGTCTAAGGATACAGGTCAGGCCATTTGTGACTGAGTAGAGGAGAAATTCCTTCACCCAGGGAGTGGTGAGATTGTGCCACAGAAAGCAGTTGAGGCCAAAGCATTGAATAATTTCAAAAAGGAGTTAGATATAGCATTTGAGCCTAAAGGGTTGAAGTATATGGGGGTAAGGTAGAGACAAGCTATTGATGATCAGCCATGACCCTAATGAATGATACAGCAGGCTCAAAAGGCCGAGGGGACTACTCCTGCTCCTATTTTCTATATTTTTACGAAATGTGCCCTGTGTAATGACCCAACCTCGAGGTTATCTGATAACCCCAGCCAAAAGGGAGTAAAGTAGGATAAGAAACTGTTAAAAATATTTCTGCAGGACTAGAAGACTCCTCTCTCTCCCTGGACTCCTTCCTTACCCTGCAGCACCCTATTTCTGCCTGTTATGGTGCCAGCCTTGAGCCACCATTTTATTCGCCCCGACAATGAAGTCCTGTCCTCAAAATGTCTTCCCAGCGCCCTGTGTCGGCTCGTCAGCCAATTGCCTGTTGAGCACCCCAAGACAAAACACAATTCTCAAAACCTGAGGCGAGCCTCTCAAGATAAAAGTTAAGCAAAAGGTGCAGATTTTCGGGACAGGTTTTGCACCTTGCTCGTACATTTTTATTTAATGATAGGACCGAAGTACTCAGCGAGGGCTAGCTGTCTGTGAGCTGTTCCACTGTCAAACAGGCTTCATTTGGGGCCTACTGACAACAATGTGAAGAGATTCCCAGGGGGTCCAAACACCAGCTGCCCACAGAGAGTGAGGTAATTAATTCGGAGGGTTAATTGTGCTCCTTACATTCCTCAATAGGTGAACAGACTGGAGGGCAGGGTTGAAAGATTGACCTGCTCACCCATCACGAGCCACACTCCTGATAAGTGTCCCTTTACCCTTTCATTAGGCAGCAATTCCTCTCTGTTCATTGATCGGTGTTCAATCAATCGGTTACCGCATTAGTGCAGGATTGCTATGCGTCCAAAGCAGACAAGGCACTGAATCCAGTCTATAATTATTCACTGTGGTCAATTGTTGTTGAACAAAACGTGACACTGTCCGCTGTACAATGCAAACAGACAGGCCAAGCTCACGTGCAGTTGCTCCAGAAGACATGAGCACAATCAGACCTGTCTTTGAAAAGATCCTGGTTTTGCAGGGAATGCAAGTAATGCTGCCCGAGAGTGTCAGGGGGAGAACTATGGCTACCCCCAGTCTTCTCCAGAAACTTTCCTCATGGTCATGAGTTGAAGTAGCCAGCTGATTCCTTTAGTGGAGATTGAGGGTTAGAATACTGGTGACCGTGGAATCAATGCATTGCCATGATCCTTATCACAGGCTCAGGGACCTGGGTTCGATTCCACCTTCTGTGTGGAGTTTTCACTTTCTCCATGGATCTGCGAGAGTTCCCTTCAGATGCTCTGGTTTCCTCTCACAGTCCAAAGACATGCAGGTTAGGGTGGATTGGCCATGCTATAATGGCCCATAGTATCCAGGGACATGCAGGCTAGGTGGGTTAGCCAGGGGAAATGCAGGGGTAGGGTAGGAGGGTGACTCTGGGTGGGATGCTGTTCAAAGGGGCAGTGTGGACTCAATGACCTAAATGGCTTGCTCCCACACTGTAGGGATTCTATGAACAAATGCTGGCCTTGCCGGTGATGCCCTCATCTCACGACAAAAGTGGCAGAGAAAAAACCGAGAGCGCACTGTTTAAAGTGCTGCAACAGGATGGACTAGGAACACTGAAATATATCACAAGCAAATGTTACACCTTCTCAATCCTCTCCCGAACTGCCATATCAGGCAGTGAAGTCAGACAGTGAGATGTGGTGTTTAAGGGAAGAAAGAGAACAGTAATCTAGCACTTTATGTGCCCAGATGTTAGAGATTTAGGATAATTAAATATCGTCCCATCAGCAACAGGGTCTTCAATTTTTCATTGTTTGTTCTGACAACATTTTTATTCAGCACATGTGTAATCTGGTGCCCTGTGGTATAAAGAGGATGTAAATAGCTAATGGGGAAGTGCT
The DNA here is from genome assembly GCF_021869965.1 of Rhincodon typus. Taxonomy (NCBI): domain Eukaryota; kingdom Metazoa; phylum Chordata; class Chondrichthyes; order Orectolobiformes; family Rhincodontidae; genus Rhincodon; species Rhincodon typus. The sequence continues at coordinate 6,559,708 of NC_063340.1, read as the reverse complement.
ATCAGCTGAGTGTTACAGAAGGTATATTATTAGCCATTCAAATACCACGTCCTTTGATGCTTGAGAGTTAATTGAACCCAATTGCCTCTTTCTCCCCCGATTACTGGTGGATTACTGCGTCAGTTAAACCTGAGTTGTCTGTCATTCTAATCGGGCAGTTTTAAAAGGACTGCAGCTCTTTGTGAATTAACAAGTCCTTCTTTCCTCTTCCTCCTTCCTGCACTCCCACACAATTACCCCTCCCCTTACCCAGCCCCACAACCTCCCCCAGGGTTAAGAAGTGGGTGCCTGGTAATGCAAAAATCTTCAATTGCAACGTGTAGGAAAGGCTGTTGCCGATTTGTAACCGTGCTCGCTGTTAAAAAATAGACTCGGGTCGTCAGGTAAATGAAAAGGAATTTAGAAGGAGAATCATATCCCCAGGTCAATCCTCCTACCTCCCCTAGGTGGAAGTTCTCACTACTCTTTGGGTGAGGGGGTAGGGGCTAGTTCTGCCCCCTGGGAGTGAATCTGAGGAGGGTCCACGTGTCTTTCTGGGTAGGATGCACTCAGCAAATCTCTAGCTATAAGTGCCTCACCCCACCCCACAGTACAGATAGCGGGTAGGAGTCTGGTCACTCACTGTTGAGGGATATCCAGCTAAGTCACTCAAGGTTCTGGGGTTCTACTCACTTAAAGTCAGGGGACGGGTTGTTAGGGGCCACTGCTGTGGGAGAGTCTCCCGAACAAACCTCCAAGACCACCGGACTCCATCCTAGGTCAGGCTCTCTCCGCGCCAGCAGTCTTGGAACTCCTTCCCTAACGGCATTGTGGGTCTACCTAGAGCATTTCAAGAAAGCAGCTCAAAGTCACCTTCTGCAAGGGCAACTAGGGATGGACAATAAATATCAGCCAGTGATGGCTGCTTCCCCATGAGTGAATAAGAAAAAAAAACAGCCACTCCTCGAACAGCGAGCTTTGAACTCGGTATCTTGCTGTTGGCGAACCCCCAAATATAACCATTCGTTTCTTGGTAGGTGTCCATGTCGACTCCAGCTCTCCCAGTAGCTAAGTAACAATTTGTCCACTTTATTCCACCCCCACCTCCAGCCCGAGGAATATCAAGTAAATGGACCAGATCCAGTTGTTCAGTGTCTGTTCAGGGAAGACAGCGTGCTGCTTACAGTCAAGTGACCCCTTCAGATGATCTATTATCTCCCCACTTAGATATTGAGTTGCCCAGCCATTCACTATTATAATGCCCTCTGCATTTCAGCATTTTACCTCCATTCTCCACGTTCTGTTCTCCACCTTCTCTCCCACAGCTGTGGCCCTTGACAACCTGACCCTGACATTAAGTGGGTAGAACCCCAGAACATTAGCTGGATAGCCCTGAACAATGAGAGACCAGACTCCTGTAGTGTTATCTGTATTGCTCCCTGACTGTGTTCCTGCAGCTTACAGGACTGGAGGCACTGGACGCACTTGTGCAGGGTTGACCCTGGATTGTACAGTTATAGACCCCCTGACACTGACTATTGTCCAAGCCCATGGAGTGATATCAGAGGCTGCCCTTTACTTACTGTCCTGGGGACGCCCTGCCTGAATAATTTCTCCCTGGACTCAACTGAGCACTACTCCCCTTCGACTTTGAGACATGGCCATTTGGGTCTTAACTAAAATTAAGGGGTCATCCATTTCAGACAGAGTTGAGGAAACATCTTCTCTCTCAGAGGGTCAATGAATCTTTGGCAATCCCCTTCTTCAAGAGGCGGTGGATGCAGAATCTTTAAATATTTTTGAGGTAGACTTTGATAAATTCTTGATTCCCTGGGGGATGAAAAGTTATTGGGGGATATGCAGGAATGTAGAGTTGAGGTTGAAATCATATCAGCCATGATCTTAATGAATGGTAGAGCAGGCTCGAAAGACCGAGTGGCCTAATCTAGTTCCTTGTTTGTACTCGAGTTACTCTTACTTGAGAAAGGATGTACTGGCCCTGGAGGGGGGTGCAGAGGAGGTTCACTAAGTTAATTCCAGAATTATCTAATGAGGAGAGATTGAGTAGACTGGGGCTATGAAGAAGAATGAGGGGGCATCTTATAGAAACATATAAAATTATGAAGGGAATAGATCAGATAGAATCGGGGAGGTTGTTTCCACTGGTGGGTGAAACGAGAACAAGGGGGCATAGCCCCAAAATAAGTGACAGCAGATTTAGGACTGAGTTGAGGAGGAACTTCTTCACCCAAAGGGTTGTGAATCTGTGGAATTCCCTGCCCAGTGAAGCAGATGAGGCTACCTCATTGAATGTTTTTAAGGCAAAGATAGATTTTCGAACAGTAAAGAAACTAATGTTTATTGTGAGCGGGTGGGTGAGTGGAACTGAGGCCATGAAAAGATCAGCCATGATCTTATTGAATGGTAGAGCAGGCTCGATGGGCCAGATGGCCTACTCCTGCTCCTATTCCTTATGTTCAGTTTACTGTCACTGCGATAGCCCCTCTCCCTAAAGCACTGTAATAAAAATTATTTTAATATTCTGGCAATTAGTGGCACAAAAATCAAGAGGACGTTTGTGTTTCAGTGCAGAATGGTCTGTTTTTACATTATGTTGTGCTGCTGTTACATAAATCTGAACTCCATACTCTTTAAATTAGTCCTTATCTTAATTAAATCCCATTTAGATTCTTCAGGGCAGTGTTTCAGAATCTCCTCCAGATATTTTACCAAGGCAGGGAACATGCATGCATTAGGGACCGCTGTTATCAGGAATTTACCTCTCCTGTGCTAATTGATTCCAGGCCGATTGCATTCAGATAAGCCTCTTCGCAACTACATACTTTGCAATGCAATAACTAAAACGAGCCACTTTGTAAAAACGGCTAAATCCTTGTTGAACCCACATGAAGACAGTTCATCAAAAAAAAAGGCCAGTGGTCCTTTTGCAGTGAAACTAAGGGGGAAAATAAAATCATACAGTGGTTAAAGGTACGTTCCAGCCTGATTGCCCCCTTTGAAGAGCCATATCCTGGTCTTCTGGCCAATATTTACCTCTCAATGAGCATTTGGCTTCTCCAGCATTTGGGGATTGACAATAAATGCTGGGCCTCACTAGCCCACATCCCGTGAATGAATTGAGAAAAAAAGATTATTGGATCGTTACCTCCCTGATGAGTGTGGGATCTTGCTGTGTGCAGACTGGTAGCTGCATATTCCACATTACAACACATGTCAAAAGGGCCACACTGTGAAATAGATCCACAGAAGCTGGTATCCCATCAGCCTTTATTTACACATGAACAGTCCTCGCCTATAGTACCGCCTCATACAGTCAGGCGCTGGAGTGGGAGTATCTCCAATACTACTGTTTCTATCTGTCAGCCAGAGCTCCCTGATTGGGGCTGTTAACAGCCCCAGTCAGGGAACTCATATTCTGTGAGGTCCAGCTGGCTGACCTCATTACAAGCACTGCACTTTGGTTGGAGAGTGCTTTGAGCCATTTGGTAGATGTGGGGGGGTGCTTTATAAATGCACTTCAATTTGAAAGCAGATTCAGCCTTGCGAACCAAGCATCATCAAACCCCCAATGGGGCCACATAATGTCATATTACGGCACATAGGTCCATGCTAGCCTTAAAATCACTGCAGCCAGGTGTGAAGACCAATGTAATTAGTTTAGGGGACGTTCAAGTTTCATTTGTTAAGGTTTGAAATGCTAACTAGGGCTGGATAATCATAGAATCTGTCTCCTCAAGTTACCTGTGCTACAATGCTTCTGTTTCCTAATCCTCTCGAATTACATGAGGAAGGTTAATATGTACATTGAAAATTGCGCTAATTTGGATCAATTGACTATAGTGGCTATTAGTTAAAAATTAATCTCCACCTCTATCAGGATCAGTGTTAAATCTGCTGCATACTGAGTATGCAGGAGATGTTTCTCAAATGTCGTGCTGTTCACCAAGGAACCTCTTTTTGTTCTTTACTTAGAGGCATGGATGTGGACCTGGGAGATTTCAGCGAGTCCCACACAGTGGTGTGAAACAGTGTTTGGCAGTGTGTGAGCGGGTATGTGGCAGCCCTAGGATACCTCCCTTCTGACTGGCAAGAGGAGCCCGGTGGAGGAGAAAACAGAGTCAATGTTTCGGGTCCGGTGACCCTTCCTCAGAAGACCCTTTCGGGTCACCGGACCAGAAACGTTAACTCTGTTTTCTCCTCCACAGATGCTGCCAGACCTGCTGAGCTTTTCCAGCAACTTTGTTTTCGTTCCTGATTTACAGCATCCGCAGTTCTTTTGGTTTTTTTTTAAAGAGGAGCCCAGTCCTCACCCAGAGGGAAAACCAGCAAGAAACCAGTATGAAACCAGAGCAAGATCTACTGGTGCATACTGGTTTTGATCTGGTGGATTTATTCTGGAGGTGACCATAAGATAGGCCATTCTGAATTTTCAGCATACTCTATGATTAAAGCCCAGACTGCCTCTCTATTCGCTTTCAAGTTATTACCGAATGAAGTGCTGTGGAATCATATACAAGTGACAGCTCATGTTTCTGTGTAACTTACTGTCAGGTCTTGCCATGATCATCAGTACCTCCAAACACTCACCATAATGGTGTTGCCAGTAACATACACTCTGTGATACGGTGGACTACATATGATATGTAAGGCATTCAAACAGCCCATTCAACCCAAAAGTTCCATGCTAATATTTATTCCCCATGTAAGTGTTCTCCCACTCTTCTTCATCTAACCCCACCAACATATCTTTTTATTCCTCTCTCCCTCATCTCCTGCTTAATGCTTATACATATTGCTTGAAACTCTAGTGACGGAAATGCCTTGTTCTGGACCGATGGGAATTCTGACAGTCTGCTTTCCCAGGACAGAAGGTAACATTAGAGCACTGACTGTAACAGATTCCGCCAAACAGAGCTCCCTTGACAAACCACTGTGTATATTAAGTCACACAGTCATACAGCATGGAAACAGACCGTTCGGTCCAACCAGTCCATGCTGAACATAATCCCAAACTAAACTAGTCCCACCTGCCTACTCCTGGCACATATTCCTCCAAACCTTTCCTATTCAAGTACTTATCTAAGTGTCTTTTAAACATTGTATTGTACACACATCCACCACTTCCTCTGGAAGCTCATTCCATGTACCTCGTATCTTTTTTAACTCTCCTCTTACCTTAAAAATATGCCCCCTAGTCTTGAAATCTCCCATAACAGGGCGACTAGAACTGGCCTCATCAATGTCCTGTACAACCTCAACGTAACGTCCCAACTCTTATACTCAAAGGACTGTGCAATGAAGGCAAGTGTGCTAAACATCCTTCTTAACCACTCTGTCTATATGTGACACAAACTTCAAAGATTTATGTATCTGAACTCCTAGGTCTCTCTGTTCTACAACACCGTCCAGGGCCCTACCATTAATTGTATAAGTCCTGTCCCGGTTTGTTGTACCATAATGCAATACATTTAGCCAAATTGAACTCCATTTGCCATTTTTCAGCCCATTGACCCATTTGTAATCTTAGAAAACCTTCTTCACTGTCTACAATGCCACCAATTTTGGTGTCATCTGCAAACTTACTAACTGTGCATTCTGTATTCTCATCCAAATCAACATTAACGTTAAAGAGGTCCATTCAAAAGCCCGATAACAGTGGGGGAACAAGCTGTACTTGAATCTATTTGTATGTGTATGCAAACTTTTATACTTTCTGCTCAATGGAAGACGATGGAAGAGAGTATAACTGGGGCGGGAGGGGTCTTTGATTATGTTGGGTGCTTTCCCAATGCAGCAGGAAGTATAGATAGAGTCAATGGATGGAAGGCTGGTTTGCAAGATGTACTGGGTTATGTTCACAGCTCTATTTACTTTCTTGTGTTATTTGGAAGAGCAGTTGCCACACCATGCTGTGATGCATCCACTGTCTATAGTGCATCTAGAGAAATCGGACACGGCAAATTCCCTCAGCTTTTTATACATGAACCTGAATCCGGGTTATCCCCTTACAATTTTGTATACAGACAGAAAGGGATATAGGCTTCTGAGTGCAATGTGGCATTGAGGTAAGTGATCCATGACAACATGGGACAGTAGACTAGAGGGGCTGAATGGTCTACTTCTGCTTCATTGATCCTTGAAATTTAGATGTAAATTGAAACAACTCATGCATGTAGTGACAAACTATTGTCTGATCTATAGGTCAGTGCTCTTGTCAGTTAAATGTACTGAAATGATCTAACGGGGTGAGGCTGTACCTTTAATGCTGATTCAGTTAAACATCAGCTCAATGTTCTCCATAAGGGGGGCTCTTTCTGTCTGTGTGTGCAACTGTGACAGACATAAGACTGAGATTCCTCAGTGTGTCACTTCACCACATGCCGTCTGCAAAATGAGGCAGGCTCTGTGTGGCTGGAAACATGTGACCACAAAACTATCTCTTCCTCCCACAGATAGAAAATTGAAGGAATATGTTCCTTGGAATTAATTTCGGTTGACTATCTTCCCCTTTCTCTCCTTGCGAGGAGTGACTCACGCTGGGGTTACATCTTAGAGTGGAATGAGCATTTGTGGCTCAGAAAGTGGCCATTTGAGCCATCGAGGCCATGCCAGCTCCCTGTGGAATAATCCAGCCAGTTTCCATTCCCCTCCTTTCCTGACAGTTCCACAGGCTCAATTCCTTTGCGTGCCCATCCAGTTTCCTTTAGGAATTGTCCTCTGTCTCTGCTTCCTCAACATTCATGAGTGGTGAGATCCAAGTCATTATCACCCACTGTCTAAAAAAATGGTGCTTGCTCTCATCATCCTGTAGCTCTTGCTCAACATCTTAGAATTCTGGTCCCCTAGTCCTTGTAACTTTAGGTAATGAGGACGGCTATTATTACGAATGTGTCATAGTGCTGTAAACAAGAGTGTGAATCCGAACAGATCATATCGAGAAGGTTCTGACTGTGGCAAGGCAGCTGCTTCATATTGGAGCCCGTTCCTGTAATCGCTGAATGTCTCCATTCACACACACACACACACTCACTCATCCTTTATCACAGGCCATGATGTAGTGATCAGGATTGGGTACAGGCAGGCTGTATGTTGTGTACACTCACATATGGTGTATGTAGTGAAATACTCAGCGTGACATTGTGCTGTCTACTTGACCTCATTGTATTGGGTTTAGTGACTTCTAACCCTTCCAGAGGGACAGCATCCGGGACAGGAGGTTTGACAATAGTCAGAGCCCAGGGCTATAAGTGGTCAGGCCTGATTGGGCTGAGGGGCAGGGGTTAGCACCTGCTGTACACAGGTCAAGCACAGCTGCTGTTCAGGAATGGGGTATCTGAATCTGAAGGGTGGGCAGAATGGCTAGGACTGAGCAAAGCAAGTAACGCATGTGAGCAAAGGAGCACAAATTAGCTGCTGATCGCTACATCGCAACAATAATTCCTCAAATACCGAAGCAAGCCAGATTTGAATTGCAGCAAGACATGGATATCCAGGCTTGGGTTGACAAGTCGCAAGTAACAGTCACACTGTCCAAATGCCAAGCAAGAGATTTCCAAACATCACCCCTTGATTTTCAACTACATTAATCTTGTTCAATTCCCCACCTTCAACATCCTGGAGTTAACCATGGGCCAGAAACGGAATTGGGCTAGACGTATAAAATCAGTGGCTACAACAGCAGGTCAGAGGCTGGGAATTCTGCAGCAAGTAACTCACCCTCCTGACTCCCCAAAGCTTGTCCCACCATCTACAAGGCACAAGTCAGGAGTGTGATGGAATACTCCCCAGTTGCCTGGAGAGTGCACCTCCAACAACAACATAGACCCAATTGTCTAGGCCCGAAACGTCAGCTTTCCTGCTCCTCTGATGCTGCTTGGCCTGCTGTGTTCATCCAGCTCTACACCTTGTAATCTCTATTATCATAGACCCAATTTTGTTAGGAATTCCCTGCGTTCCACCGTGACGTCCAGGAATGGGAGCTGTTTGTTCTTTTCCTCTTCTCTGGTGAATCTGATCCTGGTGACGGTGTTATTTATTAGTTTGTGTGTCTCCTCTAGTTTGGTCTGTTTAATAATGACGAAGGTGTTGTCCATGTAGCGTATCCACAGTTTTGGTTGGATTAGCGGAATGGCCATACTTTCAAGTCTCTGCATCATCGCTTCAGCTATTAGTCCGGAGATAGGTCAAACAGGAAGGAAATTAACAACAAGAGTTCACGAACATCAACTGGCAACAAAAAGACACGGCCAATACTCAGTCATCTCCATCCACATGGATAAGGAAAACCACCAGTTCGATTGGGACAACACCAGGATCCTGGGACAGGCCAAGCAGGGACAAGCACAGGAATTCCTAGAGGCCTGGTTCTCCACTAAGAAAGCCATCAATAAACACATAGAGCTAGACCCCATATACACCCCATTGCGAAGGAAAACTGGAAGTGAGGCAATCCGGCTCAACGGACCCCAGAGTTTAAAAACCAGGCGGGAAAACACAACAGTGCTTCATTGGAGGCTGCACTGATGATGTTACCCAGCAGGGTAATGAAACATCTGCGGAACAACAATGAACCAGCTCGGCGAGCCAACCAACCACAACCATACTTCCAGTTTACAATGTCATTGAATAAAGTCAAATGAATAAAATGACCACTGGACTGCACTGGTTTTGCAAGATTTTATCATCAGTGATTTGCAAACGAGTTTGGACAGAAGTTCACGGAAGTAAACGCTCTTCAGAACCAACACAACTTATTTCTTTATTCTTTGGTGCAATATGGTGGGGCCAGGTTTATTGCCCTATCCCTAATTGCCCTTGAATTGATTGGCTGTGTAGGCCATATCAGACGGTGGTTAAGAGGCAACCATATTACTATGGTTCTGGAGTCACATGAAGGCCAGACTTGGTAAAGATGGCAGATTTCCTTCACTAAAGGACATTAGTGAATCAGATGTGTTTTCAACAAATCATCAATGGTGGCTTTTATGGGCACCATCACTGACACTAATGGTATAATACGATTTGAACCCACATGCCCACAAATCAGCCTGAGCCCTTGAGATCACACACTCAATGACATTTATCAGTGTGCCACAGATTACAAGTTGCATCCAAAGTGCAAACATTGGCGCCGACTTTGCTCCCTAGTCTGGATATGACATTCTCACTAAAACTGCTGTCTAGTGACAATTCACATTGGTCTTAACTTGGTTTCTCAGGCAGTCTGCCTAGCCCACTATATCCCATCTGCCCAATAGATCTGTTGTGGCTGCTCTAATTCTGTGTGACACATCTCAAGGAAATTGAAACCAAGTAAACTGTGGAGTCTGTTGCTGTTCTGCAGCATTCTGCACTCAACACTTTGCTTAAAGTGTAATATATTATCCAGATTAGCACGAATGATGAATTCAATATTGACAAAGCACCCGTGAGTGTTGTGTGCTCTGTGAAATGGCTTTGCAGTAAATTACAGGAGTACCATGACAATTGTTTTTCCTGCTCTAAATAAACCTTATGTGTAATGATGGCAACAGAAGTAGGAGTGATCTTCTTGTCATTACGAAAACTGCATGATTAAGTGAACTGGCTGCATACAGTCTGTTACAGGAAGAGGGATTTATATGGCATTAAATCAAAAATATTATTGTTAATGGAATCTTGAAGTAACTGGGGTTGCTGGGGGGGGGAGCTGTGTTTTCTGATATATATTCAAGTTACTGTGTTTTTTCATGGAAAGTCAGGGATCAAATTAATTTCATTAATGGAAAGGCAATCGACATTGACTCATAGTGTGGAGTCTTCAGTCATTAGATTAGTCAGGTTATCACTGTCAAAAACATAAAAGTGCATTTTAGCTGAGAGACCCCCAATGCAACCATTGCAAACATCTGGCTTAAATATTTTTCACAGCAACAATAATTGCGGAGCCTTGTTGCAAAATGAGTCATGTCGCCTGACCTTTTCATCTTGCAATCATCAGGACAAATGCAAGAGTACCAAATTTCAAATGGTTATTACAATTTATACTGCAGGGAAAAAGGCTACCGGTTGGCTGGGCCAATTGACTTTGGTTGGCTAAGGTATTGCCATGGAGAAAGCACAGGGGATCTACAGGCTACATAAGCCTCCAAAAATGGTACAATGCTTGGACATATTCCTTTTGTTTTCAGAGAGGAGCCAGTGAATGGTGCAACAGGCTTGAGGGGCTGATTGTTCTCCTGTTCCAAGATCCCACATTTCTTGAGCAGGCCCCTGCATATTATTGAGTAATAATTCTTCTTAATAACAGAGATGCGTCACCAGATTTGTCTTTGCAATGTAAACCAATTGGGCAGAGATGAGTTCAGATTGAGCTACTTGACTGATAGTGTGATAGGAAGGCTCAAACCATTATTCCTGAAAGCTGACCTGCCTTTTCTAAAAGGGAGCTATCTTTTCAGTTGCTGGTCATGGACATAGCTTTTCTACATAAGCTGTAGGATGTCTATGAACAGACAGGCCCCCCTTTTTTCATGGCACTGTTGTGGTTGCATTGATAGAAGTTCTGATCCTTTCCTAATTTCAAGTTTCAGAGTTTACAAGCTGAAAGCTGAACTACAGACACTGTGATGCTTCAGGGAAGGGGAGAGATATGGGGACACTTTATTCCCGGAGCTAGTCACAGCACTCAGGATGGAGGAAAAGTTTCAAAGGGAGGATAAGTCATCTGTGGCTAATCGAAAAAAAATATAAAGGCAGTAATAAACTTGATTAAAAAAAAATGCAATTGTGTAAAGATGCATGGATCATCAAAATATTCAACAAAATATAAACAAAGCAAAGAATGATTAAAAGATTAATAAAAAGGGGAAAATTAAAGCACGAGAGAGAGATCACCAGAAATGTTTAAAAAATATGTAGAGTTTCAATAAATATGTTAGAATGAGTTAATAAAGTGAATATTGTCCTTTTCAAAGAGAGTCTGGGAAATTAATAATGGAAAGAAAATGGTACTTAAAGTTTTAGCAAAGATTTGTAGCTCGGGTTGTGGGTGAGGTTGTTGACTTGCTCACCGAGCTGGCTTGTTCTCGTTCAGACGTTTTGTCACCATGCTTGGTAACATCATCAGTGAGGCCTCCGATGAAGTGATATTGTTCTACTCCACTTGGAATTTATACTGCCTGGTTCGTTATAGAGAGTAGTGTCATTTCCGGCTTTGCTCTGTATGGGTTTGTATATGGGGTCCAATTCTATATGTTTGTTGATTGCCTTACGGATTGAAAATGGTATTTATAAATAGGTGTCAGAGATAGTAGGAACTGCAGATGCTGGAGAATCCGAGACAACAAGGTGCAGGGCTGGATGAACACAGCAGGCCAAGCAGCATCATAGGAGTCTGCACCTTTATAAATAGGTGTAGTAGGTATTTAATTCTGCAGTACAGCAGAAATAACTGTAAAGCAGGTAATGGAAGGGAGGGTGAAATTTGAGAAAATTACAATCATCAGGTGACTTCATTTATTATCCACCCTTCATTCCCCGTGAGATAATGGGGTTGAGTTGCCAATGAAATAATTTCGAAGTGCTGTCCCTGGTACAATGGAGGAACTGCAATAACCAAATTGAGCACAGCAAGCTCTCACAACTGGCAATATGAACCTACTTAGCATGGAGATTGCAATGACATTGGTGAGGAGACCATGAATAACTCCCCTCGAAATTAGTGGATGTAGGATCTTATAGATTCATACAGCACTGAAACAGACCCTTCGGCCCAACCAGTCCATGCTGACCATAATCCCAAAAATTAAACTAGTCCCACTTACCTGCACTTGATCCATATCCCTCCAAACATTTCTTATTCATGTACTTATCCAAATGTCTTTTAAATGTTATAACTGTACCTGTATCTATCATTTCCTCTGGAGGTTCATTCCACATATGAACCAATCTCTGTGTTAAAAAAAAACTTGTCCCTCATGTCTTTTTAAAATCTTTCTCCTCTCACCTTAAAAATATGCCCAATAGTCTTGAAATCTCCCATTCAAGGAAAAAAAAACTGCCATTCACCTTATCTACACCCCTAATTGTTTTATAATCCTCTGTAAGGTAACCTTTCAACTTCTTATGCAAAAATGAAAAATATCCCAGCCTATCCAGCCTCTCCTTAAAACTCAAATCCTCCATTTTCGGCAATGCCCTGGCAAATCTCTTAAATCTTCTTATAGAATCATAGAGTTATAGAGTCATACAGCACAGAAACAGACCATTAGGTCCCAACCAGTCCGTACCGAACATAATCCCAAACTAAACTAGTCCCACCTGCCTGCTCCTGGCCCATAACCCTCCAAACCTTTCCCAGTCATGTACTTATCCAAATGTCTATTAAATATAATTATACCCACATCCACCACTTCCTCAGAAAGTTCATTCCACATGAACCACACTTTCCTTTACTGAAACAGTTCGCTGCTTCTGTGTAGCTACAATACTATATTCTGCATTCTGTTCTATTACCTTAATGTCCTTATACAAGGTATGATTTGCCTGGATAGCACACAATACAATACTTTTCACTGTATCGCGGTACATGTGACAATAATAAATCAAATCGATTTAAGTAAAAATGTCTGGTAAATAGATAAGGTCACAGTTTAGTATCTCATCCAAAATACACCAGTCCTACTGTGTCGCGCTCCCTCTGTACTGAACTAGATTGTTTTGATTTTTGTTCACCCAGCCTGGAGTGGGACCTGAACTCTCAGCTTACTTCAAACTGAACACTGGAAGCAGAGCATTAATCCCTGTTTGATGACTCACTGGAAACATTATCACCTAAATTCGCTTTCTAAATCTCTGGGGAGAAATGCATCTTCCAGAAATTGAATTGGTACAAGGGGACCGTCTCCATCTGAGTTCCACTGAAAACTGGGACATAGTAGCCATCTGGTTTATGCTGTGACCTCATTACTATTCTCCAGAGTCATATCACTTATTTTAAAATCTAATAACTCTCCTCTTGTGGTGTTAAATCTATTGGGCCTGAGTTACAATTAAGTGCTGGAATTGATATTTTCTGACTTTTGTCAATCAGTCTTCATTTGTGTCCCTAATTTGTCAACCTTGCGTGTGAGTTAAGGCCAGAGGTGAAGCTGCTTAGCTACTTCAAGTTCCCTCTGACACAAGGCATTCCTGATGTACATCACTGACAGTTTTATCAGTTTGCTGTCTCATTAACCTCCCCAGTGCCAAAGGAGGAGGCAGGGTGAGGGAAGATCGTCAGCCTTGGGTCTGATCACAGGATGTTGAGCAACAAACCAATTCTAAAGTCAGATCAGCTGGTGTAAACTGGGCAAAGACCTCCCTTTAGGGACTTAGTGTCAAAGATCTGTACAGCATGGAAACAGGTCCAACTCATGCACACCAACCAGATATCCTAAATTAATCTAGTCCCATTTGACAGCATTTGGTCCATATCCCTCTAAACTCTTCCTAGTCATGTACCCATCCAGATGCTTTTTAAATGTTGTCATTGTACCAGGCTCCACCACTTCCTCTGGCAGCTCATTCCCTACACGCACCACCCTCTGCATGAAAAAGTCACCCCTCAAGTCCCTTTTCAATCTTTCCCCCCTCACCTTAAACCTATGCCCCCTAGTTTTGGATTCCCCTATGCTGGGGAAATGTCCTTTGCTATTCATCCTGTCCGTTCCCCTCATGATTTTCCAAACCTCTATAAGGTCGCCCCTCAGTCTCCGACGTTCCAGCCTATTAAGCCTTTCCCTATGTCTCAAACCCTTGCAAATTTTTTCTGAACCCTTTCAAGTTTAACAACATCCTTCCTAGAGCAGGGAGACTAGAATTGAACTAGCATTCCAAAAGTGGCCTAACCCATGTCCTGTCCAGCAGCAACATGACCTCCCAGCTCCTGTTCTCAATGCACTGACCAGGAAAGACAAGAGTACCAAATGCCTTCTTCACCATCCTATCTACCTGCTTTACATCCCCTTGAATCCAGGATCCACATTAAAGCAGCCAGTTACCTTGGCTGTTTTTATCTGTTCATTCGAATGGTTGTTCTGTCTCAGCTCACCCACTATCACCTGCCTCCCTCTGAACTTGCTCAAGTCTAAACCTGATTTTTTTATCAAACTTTTTCCTACTCGTTCACTCCTAGCTGTAACAAGGAGATGTGTCCTTTAGTTCAGAGCAGGAGGAAACCCATCTTAGCTGTTGTATGGTACAGCTCCAATAACTGTGGGTGGCAATATATAGGATGTGTCCCAGTAATAGTTTAAAGCTATCTTTAACTCTGAATTAATCCTCACTGCATTGTGAAACCACAGTGGAGCTTTACATTGAACTGATTAAAGCCTGACTGATAAAACCCATTCAAACCAAGCACGTTTAAAATTTGTTTCAATTTTTGACATTCCGATTTTCAGTTTTTTCTCTTGTTTTTGCAGCAAGGAGACTTGATACTTGTTTAATCATTGCTGAATGTGAACATAAAACATTTAAGGGGTGACTTATGCCTTAGCTCTGTCCAGCTTTTCATTATGCTGTGGAAAGATCATATTTCAAAATGTGTTTGCAGTTTTAAAATCAGATTTCATAGCCTGTATTAGGAATGCCTGTATTTGATGTTTTATAATTGAAGCCTAGATAGGTTTCTAGTCAATATCAACATCTTGGGGGTTACCCATTGATCAGAAACCTATCTGGACTAACCATATAAGTACAATGGCTACAAGAGCAGGTCAGAGGGTAGGCCTAGAGTCTGGACTCCTGGCAGTGTTGGTGAGACAATGGCAGCAGGACTGGCATCTTCTGGGGCATTGCCATCATCCTTGCTGTTCCTGGAGCAGGACTTCTTAAGGACTGGAACACCTTGCAGAAACCCTAAAGCTGCGCTTGAGACCCGACTTTGAACAGAAGGCAAACTGTCATTTAAATAATTTCTTTTTATCCTTATTGTCACTCAAAGTGGTGCTGGATTGTGGCGACAAAATACTTTCCACTGTATCTTCAAGATATATATGTGACAATAAATCATTTATTCATTCATTTGAAATGAACGGATTCTGCTGTGGGATGGCTATTTATCTACCAGATTACCAACTGGCTGTAAAAGGTGAACATTTCTCTTGGCGTGTTATTACTGGAAAAGAGAAGGACCTGGGAATCTGAGTTCGGCATTTACTTTCACTGACTGAAGATGACCCATCCCCAGCAAACCCTTCTTATAAAGTGTGCTTGCTCTTGACCAATATAAAGCATTGCAGATCACTGGATTTAAATTGCTGTGATTACCAGGCTTCTTGGAGCAATAGAACTGTAGCATAACAATCCCCAAGCTCTTGTTTGTGAACCGACAAGCTCTTTGTATTTGTTTTCTCTTCAAATATTTATTGAAACTTGAGAATCATTCAAGAACATGGTCTATCCACCAAAGCATCTACTTTCATTCCAGTGAAGCTCCCAGCGTGAAAAGAGTCTGATCCCTTTTTTGGGATGGGATGATTTTTGAATCAGCTCTTGAACAAATGTAAACCTCAGTCCGATGATTTTATGTTATTAATTCAAACTGAACTTCCTGCTTTCTGCTTCCTTAAATTGTCAGTCATTTAACTTCAGACAGTGGAGTCTTGACACTGATTAAATTCTAATATAGTAACTGTCTGGTTAAGATCTTCCAGCTTTCTGGAAAATGATGGAAATGTGTTGGCTGTGACCTCACCAGTTCATGGGCAGCGTGTTTAGGGTGATGGCTTTTTGTACGTAGAAGCACATGTCAATTATTTTGATAAAGTTTTTTTTTTATTTTTAGCTTATACCTGTTGTTTTCTTGTGCCACCTTAAATAATGCGGTGTTTAAGAAATTAATGATTTCCTTGTGTGGTGTATATTTCGGTTCAGTGGAAGAGCGGTGATTATTGATGACTTCTTTGAGTTCTGCTTGTGTTTAAGTTATGGAGTCATGGAGTAAAGAGAGTCTAGAGTCATACAGCATGGAAACAGGCCTCTCGGTCCAACCAAAACATAATCCCAAACTAAACTAGTGCCATCTGCCTACTCCTGGCCCATATGTCTCCAAACATTTCCTATTCATGTACTTGTCCAAATGTCTTTGAAATGTTGTAATTGTACCCACATCCACCACTTCATCAGAAAGTTCATTCCATACGCAAAGCATGCAAAAAAATGTGAAAAATTTGCCCCTTATGTCTTTTTTAAATCTCTCTCCGTACACCTTACAAATGTTCCCATTAGTATTGAAATCCCCCGTCCTAGGGAAAAGACACCTACCATTAATCCTATCTATAACCCTTATGATTTTATAAACTTCTATAAGGTCATATCTCAACCTCTTGTGCTCCAGTGAAAAGAGTTCCAGCCTATCCAGCCTTTTGTTGTAACTTGAACTTTCCATACCTGGCAACATCCTGGTAAATTTCTTCTGAACCCTCTCCAGCTTAATAATATCCTTGCTATGACTGGGCGACCAGACTGGTAAGTTAATGCAAGTACAGAAGGTAATGTGACTATGTGACTGGATCAACTAATAAGTGAGATATTGGGAATAAAACAAATGTCCCCCTGAAAATCAAGAAACAACTCTCAAAGATTTAAAAGCAGCCCTCAAGATAAGCTCAGGAGGAGACCTTGTAAAGAAACGTTGACACCTATATTGAATTGATCTGGTGAAATAAATTGCAATGATTTTATTACAGTGTAACTTCTGATGGAGTAAAATTGCTGATACAGTGAAGTACTAGAAAGAATTTTAGTTGCATCGAAAATTGTTCAATTTACCTGTTCTGTTGTTGGGGGAAGCAGCGTCATTGATTTAAAAAAATCAAACTTTAAGTCATTGACAAATAAAGAATTTTAAAAAATGCCACGTTGTCTTCCTTGATATGGTGCAGCCATTTTTGGAACCTTCTATGAGACATGATACATTTTAGAATTATTGGGTGGTTGTTTTGGCATGTGGTATTGTGCGAAAGTTTGCAGCATCTCCTAACAACGGTTAGGCCTGCCCCCTCCAGGCCGGCCACATTCTCTCTTTTCTCTCTCCTTTTCGTCTTTTTTCTTTCTCTCCTTCTTTTCCTCATCTTCCTGCCATCACGGGGAGACTGGAGTGATGTTGTCATTGACCTTAGCTTCGTAGGCTCAGGGCGGGGACATTGCAGGGACCTTGCACAAACCCTGGAGGCATGTTTGGGCCGCTGGCCGATGAAGACGAATTCTATTGGAGCACTTTGTTTTTCATTTCCTGAAGACCCAAAACGTCAACTTCCCTGCTCCTCTGATGCTGCCTGGCCTGCTGTGTTCTTCCAGCTCCACACTGTGTTATCTCTGACTCCAGCATCGGCAGTTCTTACTATCTGTAAGTACTTTCTTCTTATTCTTTCGTACTTCAAAATGACGCTGGTTTGTGGTGACAGAACACTTTTCATTGTATCTCCCTAGTTATATGTGACAATAAATCATTCACTCATTCATCCATAAACAATCTGCTTCCTAACTCAGGAGCATTAGTTATCATTCAAACCTCACTGCCTGCAGGGGTCTACAGATTAGATTAACAACCAATGGACACAAACACTCCTTACCTGAGGTCACTTTGGCTGAATGGAAGCCCAGTCATATCTAACTTTACAGAATCCTTTCAGGGAGATGTGGGGCCACTGGTGAGATCAGGATTCGTTGCCCATCCATAACTGCCTTAGACCTGAGTGGCTCTCTAGACTATTTTAAAGGGCAGTTAAGACCCAATTTGATTGCTGTGTCATCTGAAGTCGCACGTAGGCCAGGCCAAGTAAGGATGGCAGATTTTCTTCTCCAACGGACGTTAGTGAACCAGACAGGGTTTTCACAACAATTGATGCAGGTCGTTATTATCAAAGCTAGCTTTAGATTTAGATTCTATGTACTCAAGTACAGGAGTACAGTGAAAAGTGTCTGATGTTACCACATATGGTACCACCTTAGATGCAAAGGTACTTGGGTCCCAAAAACTCAGGTACAATAATAAAAGAAACAGAGTTAAAAAAAAGTTTAGCATTACTTTCATTTAACAAGTAGAAAAGTAAAGAAATAAAGTAATAGTTAATATTAAAGTGCTTTTAATATAAACTTTCCATTCCAGTTAATTTTTATTAATTGAATTTAAATTCAGGTTGGGCTTTGAACCCTATGTCCCCAATTGCATTGTTACCTCTATAGCATTACCACAAAACCACAGCCTGCCCACATAAGAATGCTATATCATTCAGTGCTCCTTCCATTTTATGAACATCTCTGTTCTGCTTGATGGAACACTGGGTTCCATATTCTGGCTAACGCTGCGTGTATCTAATCTGATTTGGAGCGTGCTGGAGGCTGTGGAAAAATCTCTGCACTCGCACGTGCAGAAGGTGATTTTGAAAGTAATTTGATGAAGGGTGCTAACAGAGCTGAGACAGGAAATGGAGCATTACCTGAAAGACGGTTTTGAGCCATGGTTCACATGCTGAGTCAGTGAATGTGAACAGTCCCTCCCCGTGTTCAAGTGAAGAAGATCAACACTTTTGAGAGTCGTGGACCTACAAGTGATATAATCACCAGCAGCCATGTTCAGTCCATGACTAGTCCCTGAAGACAGCTCGGGTGAAGTAACCCAGCTCAGACCTCTATTCATAACTACATAGTGCAAAACTTGGGCCTGCAGTTTATTGCACCTTCGCCATTAACTTTGAACAGCTTAAAATAGCTCCAAGTGACTCTGTACGCTGGAATATTTAAGACAAAGACCCAGCACATGAGTCAAGTGTCCAAAGATTAGGTAATAAGCGTTCATTTAGTTATCATGGCTACTGGACTTTCTGACTGGAGTGCGTTTGCTCAGTTCCTACATTTCTCCAGGGCAGACCTTGCAAACTCATCAGGAGCAATCTGTGCGTGGAATCCAGCTCTCCGACAGATCCCAGCAATGCTTCTTTTTTATTTCCGTCAGAGGAGAGGCTGTTAAAATGTTGTATCTGGCACTCAGAGTTTCTGCTGGCACAGGAGCTGTAACCTAACCCAAACAGCTTGGTAAACAGAGAATTAGCTGATCCACAGCTGCGAGTAAACCAGGACAGAAATGGAAAGCCGCTGTGAGTCAAACTTGATGAGAACTCATGGGGGCTTTCAGACTCAAGTGAAAGGATGAATTTGTAAGGTGTCCCACCCTGGCCAGTTTTATGAGCTGAAATGGCTCAGTTGACACTGGGCTGGCTTCTCTCACTGTACCCCCGACAGTGAGCACACACGAACAACCATCTCCCTGTTGGGGGTTGGTTTTTTGCTGGGGAGGGGGGTGTAATATGACTGAACTCTGTTGTATCAGCTGCTGTTGTACTGAAGTTTTGCCAGGGCTGGATGTAAGTAGTGGTCTGGTACTGTTTCGCTGGCAGTCCAGTGCCAACCCAAGGTTTATATTCCACTTCGGAGCTCAGAATGCTAATGGGAAAGTTGACATGATGTACACCTTCCCTTGGCTCACAATGGTTGCAGTCAGTTAGACACGGCAAAGTTGGCAACTAGCCTGAAGAAACCTTTCAAGATGGCAGCATGTAGGACTCCTGTATGTATGACTCCCACTCTGTCTGTTTGTTTTCTTTCTTTCTCTCAATTTTCACAATTGCTTTTTCTTTTTGTTTTTACATCTCGTCCTCAGGCGGTATCTGTGGTGATAAAAGCCAGTGCGGACACCCAGTCTCAGCGTGGACTCTCACTCCCGGGCTCAGCGTGGACTCTCACTCCCAGCCTCAGTGTAGACTCTCACTCCCGGGCTCAGTGTAGACTCTCACTCCCGGGCTCAGCGTGGACTCTCACTCCCAGCCTCAGTGTAGACTCTCACCCCCGGGCTCAGCGTGGACTCTCACTCACGGTCTCAGCGTAGACTCTCACACCCGGGCTCAGCGTGGACTCTCACTCCCGGCCTCAGTGTAGACTCTCACCCCCGGGCTCAGTGTGGACTCGAACTCCCGGCCTCAGCGTGGACTCTCACTCACGGTCTCAGCATGGACTCTCACTCACGGTCTCAGCGTGGACTCGAACTCCTGGCCTCAGCGTGGACTCAAACTCCCGGTCTCAGCGTGGACTCAAACTCCTGGCCTCAGCGTGGACTGTCACTCCCAGTCTCAGCGTGGACTCGAACTCCTGGCCTCAGCGTGGACTCGAACTCCTGGCCTCAGTGTGGACTCAAACTCCTGGCCTCAGTGTGGACTCTCACTCCCAGTCTCAGCGTGGACTCTCACTCCTGGTCTCAGTGTGCACACAGACTCCTGGCCTCAGCGTCATCTCGAACTCCCGGCCTCAGCGTGGACTCTCACTCTCAGCCTCAGCGTGGACTCGAACTCCCGGTCTCAACGTGGACTCGAACTGCTGGCCTTAGCATGGTGTCGAACTCCCAGCACTCCTAGCCTTGAGGTGAGACCCAGCTCAGTCTGGGTTGGAAGGATTATTATTCTGAACTCTTTTTTCTCTATTTTTCTAACTTGCTTCTGGATCTTTTATTTATTTATTTTTCTAAGCTTTCCCCCTAAGAATTTGTACTTTTGAATCTGTACCCAGGTACCTTTGTACCTAAAATGGCGCTGTTAGTGGCGACTCGTAAACTTTTCGCTGTACTTATTTGAGTACATGACAATAAAGCTAATTCTAATTCTAATTCTAACACATGGTGGAGATTTTTGGGATATTCGAATTGTAATTATGGGCAGATTACCTTTCTGCGTCTCTTTTCTCTCACGTTTGCACCTCCATGTCACACAATAGCTTGGTACCTGGATTGCTGTTCCTTCAGTGTTGCTGGATCAAAATCCTGGAATTCCCTTCCTAAACAGCCCTGTCGATATTAAAACACCCCAAACATTGCAGCTGTTTAAGGTGGCAGCTCAATTCCACCTTCTCCAGGGTAAAAAGTTGGCAACCAGAGTATAACGTGGGAAAATGTGAAGTTGTTCATTCTGGAGGGGAGAACAAAAGGAACAGTATTAGTTATACAGTCAAAAACTACAGAAAGTTGCAACACTTAGGGAACTTGGGGGAACTTGTGCACGAAACACAGAAAGTTACACGCAGGTTCAGCGAGTAACCAGGAAGGCTAATGGGATATTGCCCTGTATTTCAAAGGGAGTTGGAGAATAAGAATAAGGAAGTCTCACTGCAGCTGTACATGGAGCTGGTACACCTCACCCAGAGTGCTGAGAGCAGTTTTGGTCCCCTTAGTTAAGAAAAGGTTTCATTTCACTGGATACAGTTCAGAGAAGGTTCACGCGGATGGTCTCTGATATGGAGGGATTGTCTTATGAACAAAGGCTAAACAGGTTGGGATTCTACTCGCTAGAGTTAAGAAGAATGAGAGGCGAGCACAGTGAAACATACAGGATTCTTAGGAAGCTTGACAGGGCAAATGCTGAGAGGATGTTTATCCCTCATGGGAGGATCTAGGACCAGAGGACATAGTTTAGAATTAAGGGGCACTAATTTAAGAGGAGATGAGGACAAATTTCCTCTCTCAGAGGATTGTGAGCCTTTGGAACTATTTGCCACAGAGGGCTGTGGGGGCAGAGTCCTTGTGTATATTTAAGGCTGAGATAGAGAGATTCTTAATGAAAACCGAAAGAACTGCGAATGCTGTAAATCAGGAACAAAAACAGAAGTTGTTGGAAAAGCTCAGCAGGTCTGGCAGCATCTGTGAAGGAGAAAACAGAGTTAACGTTTTGGATCCGGTGACCCTTCCTCAGAACTGTGCTGATAGAGAGGTTCTTGATCAGTTGGGGAATCAGGGGTTATGGGGAAAGGGCAGGAAAGTGGACATGAGGAATGTCAGACCAGGCGTGGTCACATTGAATGGTGGAGCAGGCTCGATGGGCCAAATGGTCTACTCCCATTCCTGTTTCTGATGGACTATGGTCGTAGAGGTTTGTAAAAAAATGGTGGCCCAGTCACCGACCCCCACATCTCAATAAAAAAAGAAGTGAATGACTACTTCTTGCAATGCTAAGTCCCACTGGCTAGTAAGTCAATAGATTTTACCACCTTTATCTGTGCAGTTGCTTTTCCTGAAATGATCCAGAGATTTTTCCATCTTTCCCCGTCCCAGTCAATTGGTGTTCCTGAATGGAGGCACCCAGTTCTTAGCTCATATTTTCCATTTGAATATTTGGCTGGAACAGAAGCTTCCAGCCACTTTGGATGAAGGGGTGTGGGGTGGAGAATTGAGAACAGCCTTCAGCAAGAACATAGATCCCTACGCTACATGGGATCTGGTCTAAAAGTAGACCTGTCATGTATATCATCCAGGCAGGTCTGTTCTGGCTGGGAAAGATGGCAATGGCATGTCTCCAGAAGGCAGCATTCCCAGTTGGAAAGTTTGAAATATCTTTTCACAGCTTGGATCATGTTCGAGTGGGGAGGTTGGACAAAATCTTATTCCCTCTCCACATGGTGCTGAACCATTATCACAGAGGGAGTCTTGCCAACAGTAGCCTTCTCTTTTAAAGCAAAAGCTAAACCCTTCAGAATGATTAACAACATGTTATTCTGTTGGTCTCTTTATGTAATATCTCTTGCCTGAACTGTAAATGCTGATGACTTCGATGAAGAGTCTGGCTTTAACAGAATTACTGAGGTATTGCGAACAGAAGAAATGGAAGCAGGATGCGGATGCTCAAACCTGCCCCACTGTTCGGTGTGTTCACAGCTGATCCAAAACTCAACTCCGCCTTCCTGCCCTATCCCCATGCCATTTAAAAAAAAATTTTCTTGCATTCAAGGTGGAATTAGGCCACTATTTGAAAAGGAACGAGGACAAGATGGGAAACCGGCATGCGGTGAAATACACTTTTGGAAGGTTGATGCAGACAAAATGGGATGAACGGCCTCCATCTGTGTTGTAACAATTCCGCAAGGCCAGCATTCCCTTCAGAGGCCAGTATCCAATGCCAAGTCACCCTTTATTTACATATGGCCAGCCCTTGACTTCAGCACTGCCTCAGGCAGAGTCAGGTACCAGAGTGTCAGCATTGCTGGCACTCTCCTTTTCATTTGTCAGCCAGGGCTCCCTGATTGGGACCAGATTAACAGCCCAATCAGGGAACTCATATGCTATGAGGTCCACCTGGCTGAACCAATTACAATCACTACACCGACCTTTAGATCTCTTGAGAAAGTGTTGGGAAACATTAGTTAAATTTCTGAAGAAGGGTCCTAACCCGAAACGTCAACTTTCCTGCCCCTCTAATGCTGCCTGGCCTGCTGTGTTCCTCCAGCTTCGCACTGTGTTATCTCAGACTCTGCAGTTCTTGCTATCTTTAATTAAACCCTGATTCCCTTTGTGCAGTTAAACCTATTGATCTCAAGGTGGTGAGTCAACATTTGGCTCAAACAGTTACTACTTATGATTTCAGAAAGCCTGCAGAATAAACAAGATAGAATTCTGGTTACCTGAAGGTGTGGTTATGCAAACAACACAGAATCTGTATCAACATATCACAATCCTTTCCATCAAAGGTCTATAGATGCTGACTGGAAATTAGAGTAGAAATATCTGCAATTGATGGTTTTTTTTTGTTAAAATTTACAAGGAGCAGGAGCAAAGAAAGTAAAATGAGGGATTTATCAGCCATTTCTAATTGAATGATGGATGAAATCAATGGGCTGAATGGCCTACTCCTGTCCCACAGAATTGGAGTGGCTCAGTGGTTAGTACTGCTGTCTCACAGCACTAGGGACCTGGGTTCAATTCCAGCCTCAGGCAACTGTCTGTGTGGAATTTGCACATTTTTCCCGTGTTTGTCTGGTTTCCTCCCACTGTCCAATGATATACAGGTTAGCATGGATTGGCCATGCTAAAGTGTCCAGGGATGTGCAGGTTAGGTAGATTAGCTGTGAGAAATACAGGGATTAGGTGGGATGCTCTTTGAAGGTCAGTGTGGACTTGATGGGCCAAATGGCCTGCTTTCATACTGCAGGGGTTCTATGAATCACAGAATTGTTTGTTACTGACTGACTCCCTTCAGCCCATCATACCTGCCTTGGCTTTCCCAATGAACAAATCATTAGTGCCCCTCTCTCCCTTTCACCTTGCACATTCTTCTTTTTCGTCTGACAATCTCATTTTCTTCAGAATGTTTCGTTTGAACCTGTTTCGAACTGATTCCCAGAAGGTGCTTTCCAGACCTTAATTACTCACTGCACAAAAAAGGCTTTCCTCATGCCCTGTTTGCCTACTTTGCCAATTGCTTTAAATCTGTGCCCACCCATTATTGATCCTTTCCGAGTGGGAACAATTTCTCCCTCTCCACCCTGCCCAGGCCCATTGTGACTTTGAGCACCTCAATCGAACCTTCTCTCAATCTTCTTTCCTCCAAGGAAAATAGAGAAACAAAGAGGATAGAAGCAGGGGGAGGCCATTCGACACTTCTAGCCTGCTCTGCCATTCATTATGATCATGGCTGATCATTGAGCTCAATATGCTAACCCCACACTCCCTCATACCCTTGATCTCTTTTACCATAAGTGCTATATCTACCTCCCTCTTGAAAACAATAAATTTTGTCCCCAGCCACCGTCTGTGGCAATGTGTTCCATAAGCTCACCTCTCTCTGGGTGAAGAAATTTTTCCTCAACTCAGTCCTAAAGTGTTTATCCCTTATCCTTAACCTATAACCTCTAGTTCTGGACTCCTCCACCATCGGGAAGATCCTTCCTGCATCTAACTTGTCAAATCCTTTCAGAATTTTATAGGTCTCTACGAGATCCACAACCCCTCATTCTTCTAAACTCCATTGAATACAATCCTAACAGACTCCAGCATTCCTCATATGTCAGGTGGAATGCATTGGTTCAAGAAGACAGCTCACCACCACCTTCTCAAGGGCAACTAGGGACGGGTAATAAATGCTGGCTCAGCCAGCAATGCCCATGTCCCACAAGTGAATTTCAAACAAGTCCTGCCATCTCAAGAATCAATTTGTTAAACCTTCGCTGCACTCCCTCAACAGCCAGAACATCCTTCCTCTGATACAGAGATGAAAAGTCCACACAATATTCCAGGTGTGGCCTCACCAATTTCCTGTAATGATTGCAGCAGGACATCCTTGTTCCTGAACTTGGATACCTGACTTCTCCAAACTATCTTCGCAGTTGAAAGTCCTCATCCCTGGAATAATTCCCATGTATCTTCTCAGCACTCGCTGAAATACCAATCTGCCCAAAGTGAAGCACCTAGAACTGGACACAGTACTCCATCTGAGGCCAAACAAGTGACCTGTGCCCCTAATTAATATATTGCTGACCACCTTTAATGATACGTTTCCCCAGTCCCATGTTGGTAAGGCATTTCCTGACAGGTTGTTCTTTATGTGACTAAAACCATTCTTAGATAGTTTAACTCTAGACTTTTCCAGTGCACTCTTGGTCAGACTTTCACATTCTAACCTGTGTAAACTCAAAACTCTTCCCCCACTGCCACTGATCTAACATGTACCAACTCCTGTTCACTCATCACGCATGTGCTTGTTGACCTTCGTTTGCTTGTGATGAAGCAACATCTCAATTTTAATATTCCCATCCTATTTTTCAAATTCTCCCACTCCTACTCCCCATCTCCTCTGGCCCCATAATCAATGACTCTCCTATTGTATCAGCACCCCATCCCTGCGATATCCACTCTCCTCTAATTCCATACGCTCCCAATGTGAATGACTCCATTCTTGGAGATCTATACCCTCAGTTGCCTGGGCCCTAAGCTCTGGAATTCCCTCCACAAACATCTCCAACTCTACCCTCTTTTAAGACACTCCTTAACATATACCTCTTTAATCAAATCTTTGATCATTGAACTCATATTGTGCCACGTGACTCTGTCAAAACACAGGATTATTACGGTGCAGAGGAAGCCACTCTGTCCATCGTGCCTGCGCTGGCCCTACTATCCAGTCCACATCTAATATCCAGTCTGACTCTGTTATCTAGCCCTCTCTATTACCTCTATTATCCAGTCCAGATCTATGAATCAGTAAAGCTCTAATTTACAGTCTGGTCCTATTTTCTAGTGCAACTCTCCCTCCTTTTCCCAATATCCCAGCACACCATTACTATCCAAAAGAGAGCCCAACCCCTTGAATGCTTGAACTTTGCTTTGAACATTGCTGTGAAATACTCGGGACTATGGTGCCCCAGTGCTACTGTATATAAACACCAGCTGTTGTCGTTGTTTCGTTTTAGTCCTTTTTGGTGCTACCCTGGTGTGATTACTGCAAGTCCACGACCTCCCTGATAAACCTTTGCGACTTCCACCCATAAGTGGGGGCCGTTTGGATGGAGCTCATTCATCGCAGGAGCATTGCAAACATAACAATTTCTTTTGCAGCGTGGAAATGTTTTGACTAGTGCCATGCAAGTAGAAATGTGAACAGAGGATAGGCACCTAAACACTTAAATGCAGAATAAAAGTGAAGGCTAATTATAGACTTGGATGCCAGTTCGATTGCGAAATCTGTTGAATCACTAACTCCCAACAGGCTTGCACCACCCATAAGTGAATGTCTTCACTTTCTTTTTATGAAGTTAGCATGGGATCACCTGCAACCATTAAACGACTCTTCCTGGCAAAGTGGATTCTACTGGGGCTTACGCACAGACTGAAAATGTTATCTGATACTTTCTATTAATAGACTCCCGCTGATGATGCTTCTTCCCAGCACTGCGGCTATGTTGGGCATACCATCGAAACAAACAAAGCCAGCCCGTTGCTTTTCTTTCTGCTGGGCCCTAGCTTATCGCAAACATCAGGGAAATCCCATTTTTCATGGGCAGATTCACTCTGTTGCTTTGAAGCGAATGTAAGTGTTGCTTTGCAGTCATTCGAAAACGCCAGCAGATTTATTTCTGCAATATTGATCATAGCCTGCTATGTTAGAGTCAACAGATACAACAATCTCTACCTCTAAGCCCTTGCTTTTTCTTGATGGGTCCATATTTTCAATTCTGTCCCGTCTCAAGATCCTACTTAGAACGCAAATTTGAGGAACAACCCCTTTATCTTCTGCCTGGGCAACCTGCAGCCCCGAGGACTCAACACTGAGTTCTCTAATTTCAAGTAACCTTTCCACCCATCTCCCGGCTCCTCCATCCATCACCGCCATCCTGCTACTCTCCCCCTCAACTATATCTGTAGCTTCTCCTAACCCCACATCCAAGCCCTGAAGAAGGGTAATAAAAATGTTGCTTCTCCTCCTCCAGATGCTACCTGGCTTGCTGTGCTTTTCCAGCCTCCTGTTTGTCTATTCAAGGTCCTACTGTACTGCTGGCTTCAACAGCTCGCAATTGTTGATGTTGCACTGTCCATGTTGATGTTGTGAATCATCAGCCAGTTCCGTGAAGGCTTGTAGGGGCAGAGGGCGCAGAGGGATGGAAGTTCAGTGCCTGCTGCCTGTCCCCTGGGAGCTGGTAGCTAGGGATACAACAGGAGAGGCACAGAGAGCATGGGCATCACTGCCAAGAATACCCTGTGGCAGCAGGAGCTGAGGTGAGTCATTGGATGAGACTTCAGACAGCAGTGCTAACCTGCCTCCCTTGGCTGATTAGCCTGCTAAGAGAGAGAGGTTTCCACTTTTACTGGGCATGGGGTAGGCGCATGTCAGAGTTGGTGGGGGGGGGGCAATGCCAGGTGGGAATGAGGGGGGGGGGGGACAGGTTGTTTGGGGTGGGGGAAGGTAGGGGAGTTGGAGTGTGATCTGGGTGAATGGGAGACTCAGCCAGCGCTGGCAGATCAGGAATGACTGGGAATCCAGCTGCTCCTTTAGAGTTCAATACATTCCCTCAGTGCAAATGCCGGGAAATGGGGTTAGAATAGTTGGTTGGTTGTGTTGAATTGGTGCAGACATGGTGGGTTGAAGGGCCTTAATCCATGCTGTAGACACCTGCTATGACATGCAAGGGCCTGATCCTGGGAGAGATCTGGTTGAGAGCAGGCTGACGACATGATGGTCAGGCTTGAAGGAGACTTCCGAAAATAAAATCAGCGAAGCATTGTTTCTTAGATAACGCAGTGTGGAGCTGGAGGAACACAGCAGGCCAGGCAGCATCAGAGGAGTAGGTAAGTTGACATTTCGGAAGGGTCCAGACCCGAAACATCAACTTCCCTGCTCCTCTGATGCTGCCTGGCCTGCCATGTTCCTCCAGCTCCCCACTGTGTTATCTCCAACTCCAGCATTGGTAGTTCTTACTATCTCTGAGTGAGTTATAGGTGCATTGTTTCTTGCTGCTTTTTTAAAGTGCCTGAGATGAAATCTTTAGGACTAGCCCTCTCCCAATCATCTGCCGAGGAGCTACAAATGGCAGGGGAAACTACATTTTAAAAGCAGAAGAATTGGGACCATGTGGAGACCACTCAGTCCATCGAGGCTGACCTATTATCCATTAAAGACATGGCTGAGCTGGTATGGCCTTTTTTTCCTATCTGTCCTGAGAGACTCTCGACTCTGATCGACTTGGAGATGGTAATCTGACTGCCTATATTTTATAAGGTGGAAGGTTCATCTTTTGCTTTTTTTCAAAATAAAACCTTCCCACCAGCTTGATGTTCTTTCTCTTTCTTCTGGCAGAGGGACAATTTAACACCATTGTGTATTTCCATAGCTGCTACAATTTACAACTTTAACTTTGCAGAGAACATTTTTCTGTGCGTCTTCTGATCAGGAAGAGCTAGTTATCCCCCAAGAGGTAAAGCAGTGAGGCTTCTTGCCAAGAGGTGATCTGGTTTCAGACTGAAAACAGAAAAGGCAATATGAAAAGAAAAACAAAATGACTTTTGTTTTCTCCTTTTGCATCAGTGGACAATTGCGAGATCCTCTTTCTGAGAACATAAGAGATAGGAGCAGAAGTAGGCCATTCAGCCCTCAAGCCTGCTCCATCATTTGATATGACCATGGTTGATCTCATCTCGGTCTCAACTCATTTTTCTGCCTGTTCGCCATAACCCTTCAACCCATTACTAATTAAAAATCTGTCTATCTTCTCCTTAAATTTACCCAATGTCCCAGTATCCACAGTGTACTGGTGTAGTGGATTCTGCAAATTAATCCCTATTTTGTCCCTATTCGCCCATAATGTACAACTGGTTGATAGTCTTTAGCTGCTCTACTGAGCATTGTGGGTGTTGACATAGTAAGATAGTTCCACCACTACCTTAAAACGACAGATTACTACAGTTTAATAGAGTGCTGCATTTCCACCAATCGTCATCTGTCATAGAATTGTGGAATCCCTACAGTGTGAAAGCAGGCCATTCGGCCCATTGAATCCACACCGACCTTCCAAAGTGCATCCAACCCAGACACACCCCCTACCCTACCCGTGGAACCCTGCATTTCCCATGGCCAATCCACCTAACGTGCACCTCCCTTGACGCTATGGGCGATTTACCATGGCCGACTCACTTAATCTACACATCCCTCAACACTATGGGCAATTTCCCAGGACCAGTCCACCTGACCTGTACATCTCAAGGTTTTTTTATCTGAGAGCACTTTCTGTGTCAGGATTACATCCTCTGTTGCATTACTCACTGATCTAAATTACGCCACAGGAGGTTACATAATGATAATCAAACTTGTTGAAATGTGCTTTCGAAAGTTCGTATTTTTGTTTAAATGTTGTAGAAAATGGCATGACTCAGCACATGTAATGTTGAATTTTCAGGGTCAGATAAGCTGTTCAGAAATAATTATGAAGTTAGTACTATGTTAAAAAGCCCAGTTACATCTCATTTAACCAGGTGTAACCTATCAAGGGATTTTTACAATGTGACTTCTGAGCCATACGTGGAAGTTGGTATCGCACATGGAAGTGTGCAAACATCTTGAATGTAAACATAGGATGCATTCCTATGTAAAAATATAGAATCATTGAAAGTGATGTTTGGCCTTCTGCTTTATTCTACACATGTCTGGAGTTCTTGGTCGTTTTCAGTGGCTTTATGTAAGTGTAATAACGCATTGTATAATCCGAATCAATAACAGATTGGTAATAAACATTTGCATAGCCAGCAATGCCACATCAAATGAACAAATATTAAAATAAAACATAATTATCTCCGCAGACTTGCGTTGCAGAGCTAATCCCATGGCATTCACTGAGCTTAGCCTTTTAATGCTTTAAAATTCCCAAATTTGATACATTCCAAAATGACATTCTGACTACTACAAAATTGAACAGTGTCGTGTAGGAATTTCAATGCATTTTGATGCTGTTTCTGCAATTAGCTGCTCAAATCAGACAACAAGTCCCTTCAGTTGTTCGATACAGCCAACGTTTGCAAAACCCAAAACAAAGTATCCACTGTCAAATTTTATTTTGAGAATGGATAGCACTTGCTGAGCAATCCTGACTATGCTAATGGCAAAGCTAACAACCGGTTTAAGATCATCAGTTGAGTTCATAATCTGGATCCCTCATGATGGCTACAAATGATGTACAAGTGGTCTGTTCTTTGCAGCAAAAAGAACAGGTTCCGCATCATTTTTATAGCTACCTGGGAGTTTGGTGCGATTATCGTGGCCCATTTCTTTGTTTATGGCACTGCCTCAGTCGATCAGAGTTAACCTGCCAATTTAGAAGCTTAGACAGTGAGGAAGGTTAGTCAATTCTCATCAAAATAATAAGATGATCATAGAATCCATACAGTGTGGAAGCAGGCCATTTGGCCCAATGAATACACACCGACCTTCTGAAAAGCATCTCAGCCAGACCCCATCTCTGTAGCCTTGTATTTCCAATGGCAAACCCACGTTGCCTGCAAATCCCTAACATGATGGGGGCAATGTAGCATGGCCAATCCACCTAACCTGCACATCTTTGGACTGTGGTAGGAAACTGGAACATCCAGAGGAAACCCACATAGACATGGAGAGAACGTGCAAACTCCACACAGACAGCTGCCCGATGCTGGAATCAAACCCGGGTCCCTGGCGCAGTGAGGCTAACCACTGAGCCACCATGCCGCCCTGTTCAGATTTATGCCCTTGTCTTCATGTCAACAGGGCCAGGCAGACAGAAATACAGAAAGACATTATTCCTGAGAAAAACTGCATATTTCGACATGCTGTCCTAGCAATGGTGGAGCAGGACCTCATCGGTGGGATTAGGTGGGTTACAGGGAAAATGGGTAGGGGCATGGGTCTGGGTGGGCTGCTCTTCAGACCGTTGGTGTGGACTTGTTGGGCCGAATGGCCTGTTTCCACACTGTAGCGATTCAATGATTCTATGATGAGTCAAAACTAGGGTATTTTGTACAATTCAAGTAGGCCTGCCTATTGGGGATGGTTGGTGGGAAAAGACACTGCAGAGCATAGTCATAATGATAAGGAACCAATTGGGCTCGCCAGGTACTATTCACCTGGTAGCACAGAATATGCGATTGCAGGCTAGAAAGACATTCTGCCAAAGCTTTAGTCTCGTACTTATCTGGACAGTCAGAAGGAAACCAAACAATGACAGCAATGTGCAACATGAGAAAGGGGTATTCTATAAAATTTATTCAGTTAAGGATTTTGCAGTGGTTTACAAGTCATTGCTGAAATGAACTTGATCCACAGACTGCAAAATATGCTTGGAAGGAAAATAGTTAATACCTTGCTATTGACATGTGTGGCATAAGATTTGGTGTGAAAAACGTAGCTGCTCAATTTTAATTGAGCTTGTTGGTGATGTTGAATTCAATCGGCTTAAGATAGGAATTGCATTGTATGTCTTCATATCAGAAAGGACAAAAGCCTTGGCTTTAATGGGATTTATTAAACATACATCGAAAAGAATATTTTAACATTTTACTGACTGATTTCACCTTTAAGCATGGTATTATTGTCTTCCCAGTGTGCCTCGCTGCCTCTGTGTAATTATTCTAATAAGGAAATCCAATTATTTGTTTTAACCTGAATATAATAAAATTGCAGTATAGTATTTATCAACTTTTGGAGATGAGTGTGTGGTGGTCATCACTGGTGTGTTATACCATAATTAAGGGAGAATTAATTTTTTATCATCACCCCCGCATTGAAAGACAAAGATAATTAAGATACTTGAGCAGCCAAAGACCCTTCTGTTTTAATTAGCTAAGACCCAAGTATGGAAATTAAAGTAGGATATTGCAATGTATGATCACTTTATCAGTGAGCAGCATCTGCTTCCAGCACTATCATTCCAGCAGCATTGCATTCCTGGCAGAAGACTGAGCGTTCACATATTGCCCTGAATATTGTGTGCCATATATCCTTAACATCTTTAAAATAAAACCTGAAGAGGTAGGAGAGCTGATGTCACTGCCTCCATGATGGATTCACTCCTTCTGGTGGTTAAACTTTCAGAATTCAGCCCCTTGTCCCACTGATTGAGAATTATTTGCCAGATAGGGGACAGCGATTATATTATGATGATGGAAGCCATTCACCTATTGTGTCTGTACACAAAGCTATCTGATCAATCCCAATCCCCTGGTCTTTCCCCATGGCCCAGAAATCCGTTTATCCAATAATGGACTGATATTTCCTATACACAAGAAAGCAATCAATATTTTACGCGATCAATGTTGCGTTACTCACACAAGTTAATATTACAATTGACTCCATCAATTAATTACCTATATGCTGAATGAAGGGTAATGATTGATAAATAAACAAACAAATAATTAAATATTAATCTAATGAATATAGGTTGATTTTTCTTGATGGATGAAATCCCATGGTCTTCCCTCCAGATTAACTGCTCACAAAGCCACCAGCAGATTGCTTAACAACTAAGGCTCGAGGCCTCACCATCTCAGTGATTAAACCAAGTACTGTTATATCTTTCAACTCATTCATGGGTGTACGGGCATTGCTGGAAAGACAGCATTTATTAGCTGAATGTTAAATATCCTTAAGGATCACCTTATAGAGCCGTGTGGTTATTAGATCAATTCACTGTCAACCACATGGCGAGAATTAAATATAAGTCAGACTGTCTAATGATGGCAGATTTCCTTCCTTGAAGATACTCATAAACCTGAAGCAAGTTCTAAAGAAGAGTCATATCAAACTCAAAACTCTTCTGCCAGATCTGCTGAATTTCTCCAGTGCTTTGTGTTTTCATTTTAGATTTTAAACATCGGCAATATTTCGTTTTTATGATATTGGAATTAGAATTAGGTTTATTGTCACATGTGCCCAAGTTACAAAAGAACTGGGGTACAGTGAAGGATGTATAATGTCACCAACACATGGCACCATCTTAGGCACAAAGTACCTACGTACAAATCTTAGGGACAAAGACTAAACGGGGTTTAACATCTGATAGCTTCAATACTGATTCTGGCCTTTTTTTAAAACCTTACGAAACAACAGTCTAGTTACTCGATCACATGCCAGCTGGAAAATCAAGTAACTTTCTCTCTTAGTCCCACACAGTATTTCCTGCATATTTAGACACACAAAATTTGCACATGTAAAATATTAATATTTCATCTCCCTTTTGATCTATTTTATCTTGTTTGGATTTCTCTGACCTATCCCGCATCATTCCTGTTACAAAGCAATGAACCTACATCTTTGGGCCCAACCATCTTCAGCAGATTCAGTCATTACCTTCCTTCCTATTATAAGGTCAGAAGTGGGGATGTTTGCTGATGATTGCAAAATGTCCAAGACCGTTTTGAGTCCTCAGATACTGAAGCAGTCCCTGTCCAAATGCAACAAGATCTGGGCAATACCCAGGTTTAGGCTGACAAGTGGCAAGTGACACTCGTACCATATAACTGCCAGGCAACGATCTCCTCTGCCCCTTGACATTCATTGGCATTACCATCACTGAATCACCCACTATCAATGTCCTGGGAGTCATCATTGACAAGGAACTGAACTGGACTAACCATATAAATGAAGTGGCTAGAAGAACTGGTCAGGGGCTAGGAATTCTGACTCCCCAAAACTTGTCCCACCATCTACAAGGCACAAGTGAGGAGTGGGATGGAATACTCCCCACTCGCCTGGATGGGTGCAGCCCCAACAACACTCAAAGAGCTTGACACAATTCAGGCAAATTAGCCCGCTTGATTGGCGTCACATCCACAAGCATCCACTCCCTCCACCACCGACGCTCAGTAACAGCCGTGTGTACTATCTACAAAATATGCAGCAGAAATCCACCAAGGTTCTTTAACAAAGCACCTTCCAAACCCATGAATATTCCCATCTATAAGATCAACGGCAGCAGATATATAGGAACACCACCACTGGCAAGTTCCCCTCCGAGCTATTCACCATCCTGACTTGGAAATACATTGCCGTTCCTTCACTGTCGCTGGGTCAAAATTCTGGAATTCCCTCCCCAATGACATTATGGGTCAACCTACAGTGCATGGGGACTGCGGCAGTTCAAGAAGGCAGCTCACCACCACCTTCTCAAGGATAACTAGGGACAGGCAATAAATGCTGACCAGGCAGCGATGCCCAGATCCCACAAATGAATAAAGAAAATCACAATGTTGGATCTGATGAATGACCAATGTCAGAAGCATGGGTCAAGGTTATTGGAGGTTAAAGGTCAGGAATATGACCAACAAGAGTTGGGAACCTTAAGGGTTAGCTTTATGTCAGGGCCTATATTCACAATGAGCTGAATCAAAGCAGCTTCAAACTGGATGAAAAGGAAACTCTTGCAACTAACAGATTAATCAACCAGTTTAAGACAAGTTCCTAGGGTCAGTGCCTAGCCTGGTGCACTGCCCAGTCCCCCCAGAGCTCACCGATCATCAGAGACAACATGACCTGGGTACAGTAAAAGCAACGGTTTCTCCAACTCCTGATTTTGAAAATTACCGCCTCTCCAGGGCTTCCATTGATATAGCACCTTTCACATCTGCTGGGTGTCCCAAAATGCTTTCTAGCCAATGAAGTCACTTTATTGATGCGGGAGCTGCAGCATCAATTTACATGAAGCGAGTTTCTGCAAGCAACATTATGATAACGATCAGGTCATTTTTTTTTGTTGAATTATGTTGATTAAGGGATACATTTGCAGGACGTCCATTGCTTTACTTCAAAAGGAGCCTCATGCACCTACTTGAATAAGTCTTAATTTGATCTCTTTCCTGATAGCGCAGCAGTTCCTCAGCATTGTCAGGCTGAAGCTCTGTGCTCAATGTCTAAGGAGAGGAAGTTCAACAGTATGTTGACACAGCAGTAGGAGTGCTACCTGCTGAGCCACAGTTGACACTAGCACACAAGCTTAAGTAGTCCCGAAGGAGTTTAATTGCATAACACCTTTACACATCTTATACTATGTCAACAGTGCAAAGTTTCTATTTGTTTAGCAAACCTAAGGTTGTTTTTATCTATCAAATCATT
>NC_063340.1:6477053-6494309 GCF_021869965.1 Rhincodon typus | reverse complement strand
ATTTGAGAGGATGGACAGGATTTCTGTTCAACATTTCATCTAAATCCAAAAAAAAAACAGAAATTAATTAATACCTCTCTGTACATGATATATGGAAGTGACATAGAACAATACAGCACAGGATTGGGCCCTTCAGCCCTCGATGTTGTGCCGAACATGACATCAAATGAAACTAATCCCTTCTGCCTGCCTTTGGTCCACATTCCTCCATTCCTTGCATATTCATCTGCTTATCTAAAAGCTCCTTAAACATCTCTGTTGTATCTGCCTCCACCACCACCTTTTGGCAGCACATTCCAGACTCCTACCACTCTCTGTATGTAAAAAACTTGCCCCTCATATCTCCTTTGAACTTTCCTCCTCTCATCTTAAATGCATGCCCCTGAGTTTTAGACATTTCAACTCTGGGAAAAAGATTCTGACTGTCAACGCTATCTACGCATCTCATAATTTTATAGATTTCTATCAAGTCTCCCCTCAGCCTCTGCTGCTCCAGAGAAAACAACTTGAGTTTTTCTAGCCTCTCCTTTTAGTCCATACCCTCCAATCCAGGCAGCATTGTGGTAAACCTCTTCTGCACCCTCTTTAAAGCCTCCACATCCTTCCTGTAATGTGGCGACCAGAACTGAGTGCAATACTCTAAGTGTGGCCTAACCAAAGTCTTATAAACCTGCAACATAACATCCTGACTCTTGTACTCAATTCCCCGACCATTAAAGGCAAGCATGCCATACGCCTTCTTTACCATCCTGTCTACTTGCGTAGCCACTTTCAGGGAGCTATAGACTTGAACCCCAAGATCCCTCTGTACATCAAACATCAAAACTGAATTTTAAAACAATTCCACAGAAGCTTACATGAATACCAACTTTTCTTTTTCTAGTCTCGGTAATGACGCTGAGGAACTATTGATGTAAAAACCCATCTGGTTCATTAATATCCTTTAGGGAAGGAAACTGTCATCCTTATCTGGTCTGGCCTATGTGTGACTCCAGTCCCAGAGCAATGTGATTGACTCTTAACTGCCATCTAGAATGGCTGTGTTAGCCACTCAGTTCAATCTCATTTCAAATGCTGGCCACACAAATAACACCCATGTTCCTTGAAAGAATAAAGTTGAACTTTATGAGCAACAATGTGAAATGATTATAATAAATGTCCGAACTCAGGATTTTTTACTTGGCGCTCCTCTTCCATTAGTTCAGTGGGTTGGATGGCTGGCTTGCAATGAGGAGCAATGCCAACAAACTGGGCTCAATTCGTGTCAGGTCAGGTCAGGTCAGCGTGAACACCCTGCCCCTCAACATCACTCCTCACCTGAGAGACACTCACCTTAAATTCACCATCTGTTCCCCCTCTCACCGTTGAGGAACCATCTACAATCCCCTGGGATTACAACAACTTCCACTTCAAATCTACAGGGTTTTGAGAAATGGCTTCAATTGATTCGAACAAGCATTTTTCAGAATTATGATTATAAATATATTTGTTTAGAATGCACATCATAATGTAAAAGTTATGCTGTCAGTTTATTGTTTTTTTTTCTCTCTCTCAATCTACTTGCCAAATACAGGTACAATGAGTCAGTCAGTATCATAGAATCCCTACAGTGTGGAAGCAGGCCATTTGGCCAATTGAGCCCAAACTGACCCTCCAAAGAGCACCCCACCCAAACCTACCCTCTTACCCTACCCCTGCATTTCCCACGGCTAACCCACCTAGCCTTCATGTCCCTGGACACTATGAGCAATTTAGCGTGGCCAATCCACCCAACCTGCACATCTTTGACCCAGAGGACACCCACGCAGACACGGGGAGAATGTGCAAACTCCACACAGACATTTGTCCGAGGCTGGAATCAAAGCCAGGTCCCTGGTGCTGGGAAGGCAGCAGTGCTAACCATTGAGCCAACATGTCACCTTTTTATATGTTCTGCTTGTTTTCATTTCTGTGCTCCCAACATGAAGTTTATAAATTTGTTAATCTTTTGACACTGTCTCTTTAATTTCAGGCAAAATGGAGGAATGAAGAGGGTCATGTGACCTGCTTGAAATCCTACCTGACAACAGTCTTGTCTGGCTTGTAAATTAAAACCTAAAACAGTGTCCAGATTGTCTTATTGGGAAGAAGTGTCAAGATATTCACACCTGTTGCCAATAGAAATTGCAACTCACTCTGACTCTGTGTAGAATATTGGCCTCCAAGTCACATATAATTTAAACTACCTTTTAATTTCAAGATAAAATGGAGCTGTGTATCTAAAGGAGAGCTCATTAGTATTCCCACATGGATACAAGGCCCGTATGATTCACATGAGAATGGACTTCAGGAAGAAATAGAGTCTGGGAAGCCACTATCTGATTGTGTTGCAGGATTGCATGAGATATCTTTGGAGAGGGTACAGAAAAAGTTTACCAGGGTGTTGCCTGGCATGGAGGGCATTAGCTATGAGGAGAGGTTGGAGAAACTTGCGTTGTTCTCACTGGAACGATGGAGGTTGAGGGGCAACCTGGTAGAGGTCTACAAGATTATGAAGGGCATGGACAGAGTGGACAGTCAGAAGCTTTTTCCCAGGGTGGAAGAGTCAGTTACCAGGGTCCATAGGTTTATGGTGCGAGGGGCAAGGTTTAAAGGTGATGTATGAGGCAAATTTTTTACACAGAGGGTGGTGGGTGCCTGGAACTCGCTGCTGGGGGAGGTAGTGGAAGCAGATACTGTAGTGATTTTTAAAGGGTGTCTTGACAAATATATGAATAGGATGAGAATAGAGGGATACGGTCCCCGGAAGGATATGGGGTTTTAGTTGTGATGGGCAGCATATCGGTGCAGGCTTGGAGGGCTGAAGGGCCTGTTCCTGTGCTGTAATTTTCTTTGTTCTTTGTTATATCGTTGACCTTCGGACTCAATCATTTCACAAGAATATGAAACAGTGATTAGAAAGATGGAGGCAGCCAGTCGGTGATGTTCACCATCTAAAATGTAGGTGAGAGTTCATACTCTGAAGAGGCCAAGTTTGCGAGGAATTAAATGAGGCTGGAGGATTTGCCTAACTTTAGTTAGGGAAAAAACATCCCCAGGGTAACCCACAACATGAAAGTCAGTTTGGGGATTAGAGACTGACTGGAAAAGAAAGACAGAAGCAAACCATTTTGAGCTGAAAATAATGAGTTCCTGGGGAATAAAATGTCTACTTAAAGGAAATATGAATACTTCTGAAAACGTGTCAAACTTTTGTGGGGATTGTAACAGGAGAAGATTTTACTTATCCCCCAAACCTCATGATTTGCAAAACAAAAATTACATTTCAATTGCTTTCAAAAAGTTTCTGGCCATTTGTGTTCTCAGTAACTTAGCTTTGGATAGTGTGGGTTTTATGAACACAATGCCACGTGAACAGCTGGTCTTACTCTCAACTATAAAAACTTTGCTGATGTTGCAGATACACGTTCAGCTGTTTTTTTTAAACTAAGCTATCCCTTCTCATCCTCCCTGACCTGTTTTCAACTTTTATTGCTTCACACTTCTAATCAACCTGTTCAGACTGCCATGCCACACTTCTGGAGAACTGAGGCCTCCTGGCTCAAGGGTAGGGATATTACCACTGTGCCACAAGAGCTTTCAGGCTTGTAGCCTATTTACTAGATTGTCTTCAGGTGTCTGTCAATCTGGACTGGGCTAAGATCTAGGCTTCATAATCAAGCAAGAAACTATTGCTGCTAACATTACAAATTCACAAAGTGCTATGGTCCTTGTGTCTCAACATTTTGGTTTTGATTACATCACTCCCCCATTAACAGCAAAGTGGTGTAAGGAGTAGTGATGGTACAGCGGCATTATCTAACTATTAATCCAGGGATCCAGGAAACGCCTGGGGCCCAGGTTTAAATCTTGCCACAGCAGGTTGTGGAATTTGTATTCAATAATAATCTGGAATTAAGAGTCTAATGATGGCCATGAAGCTATTGTTGATTGTCAGAAAAAGCCCATCTGGGTTTGCTGATGTCCTTCAGAGAAGGAAATCTGCCATCCTTACTTGGCCTGGCCTACATGTGACTCCAGACCCAGAGCAATGAGATTGACTCTCAACAGTGCTCGAGACAATTAGGAGTGGGTAATAAATGCTGGCCTGGTCAGTCATGTCCACATCCTGTGAATAGAATATTAAAAATAAAGGCTACCCTTCAGACTGATTTGTGGCCTCTCGAACATTTGTCAGGATCGTAAATATTTCAGAAACTTGGAAACGTCACACAGTTCCAGGTGTACTGTCTCATTACATCCTCTGCAATCCCATTGATGCTACAGCAACGGGATTAGTCACACTTGGCATGTTAGCCAATGTCAGACCTTCCTACAGCCCTGATCCTGTTTCCTTTATGAAATATCAGAGCTGAGGTAATCACCTCTCACAATATTTACAACATTAGCTCTCGCATATTTAACAGTGATTGGACTGCAAATCCCAAAGGAAGAATAGAAAGTAGGATGACACAGAATCATTCTTCCTGTTTCAATTTGTCAAGACACCAGTTGGAAAAAGACAGAGGCACATTTTGGCTTCGATCTTCCGATGTATGGGAGAGGCCTCTTACCCAACCTCATCATTGATGCTCCTTGGAATACTCAGGATGTTCCTTCGTACGCACATCCTTGATAATTAAGCGGGAATTTTGAAGTTCCGATTGGTCAGCCTTGCCCTGCCCAAATTGAACTGTGATCCCTACGAATGTGGAACCTGATGGCCAGACATAGGCCAATGTATCCTGGTTGATGCATGGATTTGTTTAAGACCTTTTCGTTGTAGGAATTAAAATGGCAGAAATCATGATGTTTATCTGCTGGAGTACCAGAGCTCTCCTGCATGCAGCTATGTTGCCCCTCCCCACCCGCTCCTGACAGCAAAACGCTACTCACCAACCCCCTCTCCAACATTGTTGGGATATCTCCCCTTCCCAACGTTCCCACCCCCACACCTACCAAAGTGGTTTACATTCACACACCCTGAACAGAAACCCCTGGATAATGCCAACCACTTACCCATCCCCAGGCAATGGTCACTTCCCCAGACCCCATCCCTGGGCAATGTTACACCCATCAATTTTCATAGCCCCTCCCAGACAATGTCTACCTCATCCTTAAAACCCACTCCCCAGACATTCCTCACCCCCTTCATTCCCCCCCCCCCAGACAGACCTCACCCCCTCCATTCCCCCTCCCCCAGACAATCCTCACCCCCTCCAGTCCCCCTCCCCCAGACAGTCCCCACCCCCTCCATTCCTCCTCCCAGACAGTTCTCACCCCCTCCATTCACACCCTCCACCCCAAACAGTGTTCACTCCCCCTTCCCCCACCCCTCAAACAGTGCACTCGCTCCCCATCACCGTCTCACCCACCCCCTTCCCAGGTAGTCAGACCGTCCCATACACTTGTAAGATGCTGTTTGAGGCTATATGTTTGTATTGAGTGGTGTGCCGTTACAGACCGATGCTTTCTGCTTTGTGTAGTACAGTTTGCTGTTGCCTTGGCTCTATGTGGGTGAGAAACAGTGGAGATCATAATTACTTGAGTAGTATTGGAGCCAGTCATTCTGGGCTGGATTTAATTTATTTTAATTCAAGGGTGGTAGAGGTTTGGAACTCTCTTCCACAAATGGCAGTGGATGCAGGATCAATGAATTCTAAAGCTCAGGTACCTTTGTCAAACAAAGATACTGAGCAATTTGGGCCAAGTATTTGGATTTAGGCCATGATCTCATTTAATAGAGGAACAGGTTCGAGGGGCTGAATGGCCAACTCCTGTTCCAATGTTCCCGTAATTCAACCTCACACTAAATTGGGTGTTGGTAGCCCTTTCCCATTGGATCAAGTCTCACACACTAACTGCTCCCAGTCTATCGTGAGTCTGCCACCTGTATGCAACGGTGGTGCCACTGGGAGGACAGGGGCTGCTGCTGGTATTGCAAGACTCAGCAGGACTTCCCAGGCATGGATGGGTGACCGAGGGAGGGGTAGATGGAATGGGTCCCTGTCAACGACGAAGCTGGGGAATCCTCCGTTGAGGGAGAACTTGGATAATTCAGAGGTTCCCTTGTCGAAGTTGGCCTCATCTGAGCATATACGACGGAGACGGAGGAACTGAGAGAATGGGATTGGGTCTTTACAGGAGGAGGGGTGTGAGGATGCATAGTCCAGGTAGCTGCGGGAGTCGCTGGGTTTGTAATGGATATTAGTGGCCAGTCTATCCCCCGAAATGGAAACAGAAATGTCGAAGAATGGAAGGGAGGAGACAGAGATAGACCAGGTGAAAGTAAGTGTGGAACCGTCCCCTGGGGTCTGCCACCCTCCAAATCAATGTAATATTTGCAATCATAGAATCAGAGTTGTATAGCACGGAAACAGGCCCTTTGGTCCAATTCGTCCATGCCGACCTGATATCCTAAATTAATCTCTGCCCATTTAACAGCATTTGGCCCAAATCTCTCTAAACCTTTCTTATTCATGTACCCCTCCAGATGCCTTTTAAATGTTGTAATTGTACCAGCCTCCACCACTTCCTCTGTCAGCTCATTCCATACACGCACCACCCTCTACTTGAAAAAGTTGCCCCTCAAGTCCCTTTTAAATTTTTCCCCTCTCACCTTTAACCTATGCCTCTCTAGTTTTGGACTCCTCCACCCTGGGGAAAAAACTGTGGCTATTCACCCCAACCACACCCCTCATGATTTTATAAACCTCTATAAGGTCACCCCTCAGCCTTCGATGATCCAGGGAAAATAGTCCCAGCCTATTCAGCGTCTCCCTAT
The DNA here is from genome assembly GCF_021869965.1 of Rhincodon typus. Classification (NCBI taxonomy): domain Eukaryota; kingdom Metazoa; phylum Chordata; class Chondrichthyes; order Orectolobiformes; family Rhincodontidae; genus Rhincodon; species Rhincodon typus. Next base: position 6,487,507 of record NC_063340.1, on the reverse strand, counting down.
AGCTCAAACCCTTCAACCCTGGCATTATCCTTGTAAATCTTTTCTGAACCCTTTCAAGTTTAACAACATCTTTCCTATCGCAGGGAGACAGAATTGAACACAGCATTCTAAAAGTGGCCTAACCAATGTCCTGTACAGCTGCAATATGACCTCCCAACTCCTATACTCAATGCACTGACCAATAAAGAAACTGTATCAGTTCACCCAGATGTGTAGAGCAATCCAGTGGAAGTTCACAGTCTGACCCTGGGAAACGAGGCTGGGTGAAAAGACAGGTCTTGCATTTGTAGAGTATCTTTCAGCACCTCCAGACATTCAAAAGGCCCACCACTGTTGTAGTTTAGGAAATGCAGATGCCATTTTGAACACAGCAAGCTCCCACAAACAGCAATGTGGTAAGGGATATACACATGTGGTAAGTTCTGTAAGCTGAGAGGTAAATATTGACCAGGAGACCATTTCCTTTAAAATAATGTTGTGGAATCCTTTGTGTGCACTGAGATGGGACACGAGATTAATGTCCCATCTGAAAGACCGTGCTGCATTCTGTCCTGCTGCAATGGTGCGGCATCCTGAAACAGTGTTCTAGTTTCATCCATCTGGACCACAGCTTAACTGTAGGCCCAATCCACTAGGAAGAGGCCACGTAATTTGTATAGGAAAAAGCAAAATGGAAGGTCCTGGAAACCATCAGCTGGTGCGGCAGTCTCTGTTGGAGAAAGGCAAGCAGCTTTAATGCTTTGGCACTGTGAGCTCTTGTGAGAATAGGTGACCAACCACATGCTGTACTGCATGGGATGGCACGGTGGTTAGCACTGCTGCCTCACAGCGCCACGAGTCTGGGTTCAATTCCACCCTCGAAGACAGTCTGTGTGGCGTTTGCACCTTCTTCCCATGCCTGTGTGGGTTTCGTCTGGGTGCCCTGGTTTCCTCCCACTGTCCAAAGATATGTGGGTTAGGTGGATTAGCCATGGAAAACGCAGGGTTGCAGGGATAGGGTGGGTATGGCTGGGATACTCTTTGGAGGATCAGTGTGGGCTGAGTGGCCTGCTTCCACTCTGTAGGGATCCTATGATTTGAGGGCGATATGCAGGTTTTGGAAATGATGGTGGGTGACCTTCCAGGAAAGTGAGTTTTGTGGCATCATTTCCATTCAGAAATGGGTAGAATTTAAGCTCTCCCCCTCCCACCACACACACACACACACACACACACACATTCAGAAAGTAAGGAGACATGGGACTCAGGGAAATTTGGCTGTCTGGATGCAAAACTGTCTGTCCAATAGAAGACAGAGGGTGGTAGTAGATGGAAAGTATTCAGCCTGGAGCTCGGTGACCAGTGGTGTTCCGCAGGGATCTGTTCTGGGACCACTGCTCTTTGTGATCTTTATAAATGACTTGGATGAGGAAGTGGAAGGGTGTGTTAGTAAGTTCATCCCTTCTCTTCCCTCCCACAACAGCGATAGGGTTCCCCTTGTCCGCACTTACCATCCCACCAGCATCCACATCCAAAAGATCATCAGACGCCATTTCCACCACCTCCAGCAAGATGCCACCACCAGACACATTCACCTCCTCTCCCGTGTCCACCTTCCACAGGGACTGTTCCCTCCGGGACACCCTGGTCCACACTTCCTTCACTCCCAACAATCCCCCAAAGCCCTACCGCACCTTCCCCTGTAGACGGCGAAGGTGCAACACCTGCCCATTTACCCCCTCCCTCCACAATATCCAAGGGCCCAAACATACCTTCCAGGTGAAGCAACACTTCACCTGCGCTTCCAAGAATCTACTCTACTGCATTCGCTGCTCACAATGTCTCCTCTACACTGGGGAAACAAAGCGTAGACTAAGTGACTGCTTCGCAGAACATCTACATTCTCCTCGCAAAAAAGACCCTGAACTACCTGTTGCCTGCCACTTTAACGCATCACCTTGCTCCCTAGCCAACGTCTCTGTCTCTGGCTTGTTGCTGTGTTCCAGCGAAGCTCAGTGCAAGCTGGAAGAACAACACCTCATTTTCCACTTGGGGACCCTGCAGCCCTCTGGACTCAATATTGAGTTTAATAATTTTACAGCCTAAACTCTCCCATGTCCCAGCCTCCCACCCCACACACCAGGCCTTGTTACCACATAGCCTGCCATTACACACTACCTGTTGTTAGTCACTAACAGTCCCCATTAACAACTATTCACTCTCCCAGCCTGATCGTTATCAACCCTTTTGTCTATCCAACTGCTCTTCTCTCTATTTAGGTTCTATCCTATTGTTTACTCCCTATCCCATCCCCCTCCCCTTTTCTCTGCATATAAACTGATGTTTTCCCAGTCACTATCAGTTCTGATGAAGGGTCACCAGACCCAAAACGTTAACTCTGTTTTTGCCTTCACAGATGCTGCCCATCCTGCTGAGCTTTTCCAGCAACTTTATTTTTGTATCACACTTACCTCTGGCCATTGGGGGTATCGGGAAAATTTGAAGGTGGACAATCAATCTGTCAGACTGTGTTGTAAACACACCTTTCATAAATTGGGATTTGAACAGGGATGTCCTGGCTTTTATTGTGTGCTTTGATGCCACATCATGAGTCAAGATAGACTGGTTGAGGCGAAGATGATGTCCAAGGAAACACTATTCATCACACATTGATACGAAATACTTTTGCTTATAATCATAAATAAAACAGGCTCTGACTTTCATTACTTAAGGATTAATCGACCATCTTTGTGTGTTCATATCTGCTGATGAGTATCTCCCAGGATGTGTCTAACTCCACCCACTCTGTGCTATTTATGTTCAATGATGTGCAGCCTCATGACATCTTCATGAGGTTGCTCCCAGGTCCTGAAGCTATTCCACAACAGTCAGGGCGCTACCCTCGGTGCCACAAGACTGACTATCCTTTAGACCTTTTACAAAGAATATGGAATCAACACAGTTCTGGTGATTTGATGGGGGTTTCAGAGAGAAGGTAACCCACATAAAGAATAAAGAAAAATCAGCAGTGACCATGCAATGATTCCTTGTTGCTTTATCCTTTCTGATTTCCATCATGGCTGCTGTTCCATTCCTGTGATTTTTTTGTTAAGTCTAAACAGCTAAAATTCCTTACTTCAATTCCTGTGATGCTACTCAGCTGGGGTGAGATTTCATTTTCACTCCTATCACACCAGCCGTGATATGTTTTGTTAATCAGAGGTTTGACATACACACACATACACACACATACACACACTCACACACACACATACACACACTCACACACACACACACACATACACACACTCACACAGACACATACACACACTCACACACACACACTCACACACACACACACACATACACACACTCACACACACACACACACTCACAGACACACACACACACACACACACACAGACACACACAGACACACACACGCATACATACACACACACACACTCACACACACGCGCGCGCACACACACACGCGGCGCACACACACACGCGCGTGCACGCACACACACACGCGCGCGCGCACACACACACATGCACACACACGCGCGCGCACACACACATGCACACACACACATGCACACACAGGCGCGCGCGCACACATACACATGCACACACACGCGCACGCGCGCACACACGCACACATGCACACACACAACACGCGCGCGCGCACACACACACACATAACCACTCACACACTCACAAACATTCACACAGACATACACACACAAACACTCATGCACACACGCACACACACACACACACAGACACACACACACAGACACAGACACACACACATACAGACACACACACAGACACACACACACACACTCTCTCACACAGACACACAGACACACACAGGCACACACACACACTCTCACGCGCACACACACACACACACACACACACACACACGCTCTCTCACACATACACACTCTCTCACACACCATGCACACACACCCTCACACACACATACAGCCACACATGCATGGTCACACACACACTCACACACACCACACACACACACAAATTCCCCCAGTGGAGACAGGTACAGGTGGAAAATGTCTGAAACTCCAGTTTTTTCCAGGTATGTGGCGTTTTTGTAGTGTACTGCTTATCACGTTCACTTAACACGCAAAAGGCCCCTGTTCCGAAACCAGGCAGAGACAGTGGCGCTCCATTTGTTATGGTGACGGGTTTCTGGATTGCTGTGGCCAAAGCTACCTTGCTTGCTGTTCACGTCAGCAAACCTTGTTTTCATGGTGGCTCAGTGGTTAGCACTGCTGCCTCACAGTGCCAGGGACCTGGGTTTGATTCCACCCTCGGGTGACTGTCTGTGTGGAGTTTGTACATTCTCCCTGTGTCAGCGTGGGTTTCCTCCGGGTGCTCTGGTTTCCTCCCACAGTCCAAAGATGTGCAGGCTAGGTGGATTGGCCATGCTAAATTGCCCATAGTGTTCAGGGATGTGTAGATTAGGTGACTTTTAGGGGATGGGTCTGGGTGGGATGCTCTGAGGGTGGATGTGAACTTATTGGCCCGAAGGCCTTGTTTCCACACTGTAGGGATTCTGTGATGATGTATTGCAGATGTGGGATACCCAGTCCAACCTCTTCAGAAGTGCAGGGAGAACATGGAAGAGTCGGGAAGCGATAAAAAGATTAATAACAGGGAAAACATACATTTCTTGATGAGTTGACATTTGCATCATTTTCTAGCATCCTGCAGCCTCGTTAAATATGGAAGAGTTTGAACGGTAATAAGCGAGCGCAAGTTATGAACAGACCATCATATATTGAAGTTAATGTTCCGGTAAAATTTGCCAGTGCATCAAAATTCTGCACATCTGCCGTGTTAATCATGCGATGTGTATGTGTGTATATATATATATATTTACGAAGGGAATACTGAGAACCTATAGTCAAAGTAAAATGACTATTTTGCCTCACAGTAACTGAGGGTTCGTTCACGCATACTAGTGGCACCTATTAATTCGCTCGAGCTGTCTGGCGACCGTTGGAAGATAATAACTGAAGGCATCACATTGCTGTATGGCTATAATTAGGTCATGTTATTCAGCAGATGCCTGGAGGAGATGCATTTGGAGAGAATGCTACTGTCTGTGAAGATTACTGTTCGCACTTGTGCAGCAATGATAGTGTCTCAACAGAGCTTCAAACAGATGCAAAAAATGCCAAAGGAGCCCCAAAAAAAATGTAAAACTTGACAGTTACTTTCCAGCTTGGGTCAACCTCCTACCATTCACAGCATGTGGCTAGCCCCGCATTTATTGCCCATCCCTAATTGCCCAGAACTGCTGTAGGTCTGGAGGGCCAGGCCAGGTAAGGAGGGCAGATTGCCTTCACTGGAGGGCATGCATGAATCAGTTTGGTTTTTCCTGACAGTAGGGAATAGTTTTATGGTCGTTGCTAGATTCTCAGTTCCAGGTTTTTAAAAATTGTACTTGGATTCTGTCACCTGCCTCGGTGGGATTTGAAGCCAGGTCCCCAGAACGTTACCTGGGCCTCTGGATTAATAACCAAAAGAACCGTGGATGCTGTAAATCCAGAGACAAAAACAAAATTGCTGGAAAAGCTCAGCAGGTCTGGCAGCATCTGTGAAGGGAAAAAACAGAGTTAATGTTTCGGGTCCAGTGACCCTTCCTCAGAACTGATGGTGGCTGGGAAAACATCAATTTATATGTAGAGAAAAGGGGAGGGGGATGGGGTAGGGAGTAAACAACAGGATAGAACCTAAATAGAGAGAAGAGCAGTTGGATAGCCAAAAGGGTTGATAACAATCAGGCTGGGAGGATGTATAGTTGTTAATGGGGACTGTTAGTGACTAACAATAGGGGGTGTGTAATGGCAGGCTATGTGGTAACAAGGCCTGGTGTGTGGGGAAGGGGACATGGGAGAGCTTAGGCCCTAAAATTATTGAACTCAATATTGAGTGCAGAGGGCTGCAGGATCCCCAGGCAGAAAATGAGGTGTTGTTCTTCCAGCTTGCATTGAGCTTCGCTGAAACACTGCGGCAAGCCTGAGACAGATGTTGGCCAGGAAACAGGGTGGTGCATTAGTCTGGTGATAATACCAAGGGGCCATTTCCTCCCCAAAATCAGCCCAAGTCGCAATCCCATCCTTTCACAGATAGCCAAGGCTGATCTGTATTCCAATTCTATTGTCTTCTTATTTCATTTACAGCCCCAAAATTTTGGGGTTTTTTTTAACCTCTTTAGCTCATTAAAACTAATTGGGGAACTGGGCACTGGTTGGCTTTCACCTCTAGCCCTTGGGTTTAAACCTTGCCTAAAGCATGTTAAACATCACCCTTGAGTACTGACCTCCAGGATACTGTATGGAATACAGGAAATTCTGTTGTTATGCTTGTTTCAAAACACGAATTGGCTGTAACGCGATTAATGAATAGTGGACACTGTTTGGATAACGCGAACTTTCTGCTGTACAAGTACAGCGATTTTCTGTAGTGATTTCCCTATAACGTGATTTTCTATAGTGCGAGGTCACACAAGAATGCAGCTATCACATTTTAGGAGAACTACCTGTAAGTCTACATGCAGATTCACATCAGTTTCTGATGAGAGTTGTTGTCCGAGCCCTTTCAGACCTGTCAGACACTTTTGACCAATAGATTATCAATTTACCAAGGTGTACCACAATACCAGAACGGTCAAATCACTCCAGACACAAGCTGGTATCAACGCAAATTGTCACAACTTTATTTAGAAACAAGTTGGACTTCCAGAGCAAGGAGTTGACCTCGTTCAAGTGTAGCAGACTGGACATCAATGTTTGTTTGTTTCTCCATATGCAAAGACTGTACAGAACTGAACTACTTTAGTAACAATGTATGAATATAAAGATTTTTTAATGAAATAAAGTACATTTTTGAAATAAGAAAATAACTTTATTAAGGAACATGTAACAGTAAGACTCTAGTACTTGGTCATTACACTACTTCCCAGAATCTCCTTTAACTTTAGTCGGGTTTTTGATTTTATTTTGATTTTATTGTCATGTGTACCAAAATACAGTGAAAAGCTTCGTCAACGAGCGGTACAGGCATATCACAGCAAGCAAAGGATGTACAGACCAAAAAGACTTAGAGGCACACAGGTTACATTGCAAGTTGCATTATTTGCAGCTAGCGTCCATGCATCAGTCTGATAACAGCTGGAAAGAAGCTGTTCCTGAACCTGTTGGCGCGTGTGTTCAGGCTTCTGTATCTGCTGCCTGATGGAAGAGGTTGTAGAAGATCATTACCAGGCTGCGACAGGCTGTTGGGTTCTCTCTCTCACTCCAGACGGTCAGTCAGTCTTTGTCTTTGCCACTTTGGCCAATTCTTCTTCATTTCCAGGTCCAAGGGATCGATCTGCAGGTAAGCCCCGTTTTTGCACCTTTTTGGATGGTTTCCTGGAGCTTTCTAAAGTTCAGGCCAATCAGGAGACTTGCCTAATAGTTTGAAACATTGTCAACCACTTGGATGGCTCACTAATGTTTGTTTCTTTGTGTAACAGGGCCTAGGTGTCTTTCTGCCTGATTTTTGGTTGAAAATATACATTCCTCCATTGTTTGATTGATAAATTGTTGGGGATATGCCTGGTCAAGGTAACTATTGATGAGATACGTGCTTTTTCATTATGTTAATGTCATTAGTATCTGACTGCTGTGTTTGCACTGAGTCTAATTTATGGGTTTGCAATTTGCAGAGCTTTACTTGGTCAATGTGTCCCATACCCAGCATCCCTTGCTGTTCGGCCACTGATTCAGGACTCCATGAAAAATAAATTCACCTGGTTCAGAGATCCAGGAAACTACGAGAAAGAAAGCACCTGTTTCAACAGGATAGCAATCCTCCATGAAGAAAGTTCATAAAATTAAGAATCTTCTAGACATTACAGTGGAGCTATTGCCTGTTGCGATAGGAAAAATACCATTAGTGAAGGAAATCAAAGTTTAAATGGACTTACGTTGTCGAGAACAGAATCAAGGTCAACAATCTTTAACACTGAGAACTAGCACACAAAGGTTAGAAGCCCTGATGAAGGCTATGATGTGGAGGTGTCAGTGTTGGACTGGGGTGGACAAGGTCAGAAATTACACAACACCAGGTTACAGTCCGACAGGTTTATTTGAAAAGTCTCTTTGTCAGGTGTAGTGTGGAAGAGAAGGTATACCAGGTAACAACCCTAAAAATGGCTTGCTGACTGTCTCCTGTTGAATCTTTAATCAGTTAGAAATGACACACAGGTTTCTCTTGATTAAAATACAAATCCCAGAATTTCTTTCAAGTCATTGCCCCGAGATAATTGAAGGTTTTATGAATGTGGGAACATTTCAGCGGTCAAGGGCATTCAGCCTCCGATCTTTGGGTAAGCGTCCTCCAAGACAAACTTCGAGATACAAAACAGCACAAAATAGCTGAGCAGAGGCTGATAACCAAGTTCCATACCCCTCAACCATGATCTTGGGTTCATGACCCCACCATACTATACACTCGCACACTCACTCACACACATGCACACATACACACACTCACACACATACACACACACTCTCTCTCACACACACACACACACACACACACTCACACACACACACTCTCACACAGACCCTCTCTCACACAAGCACACTCTCTCTCACTCTCTCACACACACTCTCACACACACACGCACACTCTCACACTCTCAAGCACACATGCATATACACTCTTTCTTTCTCACACACACACACACTCTCTCTCTCACACACACACTCTCTCTCTCTCTCACACACACACATGCATATACACTCTCTCTCTCTCACACACACTCTCTCTCACACACACACACTCTCTCTCACACACATACACACACACTCTCTCTATCTCACACACACACATGCACACTCTCTCTCTCTCACACAAACACGCACACGAGCTCTCTCTCTCTCATACAAACACACATTCTCTCTCTCACACACACACACACACACACACACACACACACATACACTCTCTCATTCACACACACACACAGAGACACACATATATAAATCTACGGGGTGAATTATTTGATCTAAGATGTTTGTGTATTTGCAGAGACATTCTATTTTGTTCAAAAATGTAAAACCAGCCTGACTCCAGGTTAATACACAGCCAGACTCTAATCAAGGCCTTGCACCTAAAATGCATCGTCTGACTTGAGATGTCACCTCTGGGATGCATTGATAAAACCTTTAGTTATCTTGGGGCAATGACTTCAAAGAAATTCTGGGACTGTCATTTTAATCAATAAAAACCTGCATCTCCTTTCTAACTGATTAAAGATTCAACAGGAGGCAGCCAGCGAGCCATTTTTAGGTTGTTACCTTTCTGCTTATAAATTCTGTGTCGGCATACCTCCTCTTCCACACTACGCCTGAGGAAGGAGCAGAGCTACCAAAGCCTGTGTTTTCAAATAAAGCTGTTGGACTGTAACCTAGTGACATGTGATTTTTGGCCTTCCTCTGATGAAGACTCATCTAGACTCAAAACTTTATCTTGCTCTCTGTCTATGGATGCTGCCTGGCCTACTGTGATCTCCAGCAATGTTTGTTTTCACGCAAAGGTTAGTGCTGAAGAGGGCTGAATCATAACCCAGTATACCGATGTCATATGGGGCTTAGGTAGGAGGACAATTTTGGATTTTGAAGGAATAGTATCTAACACCTGGGTCTCCCTCATTATCTCGGTAACTATGTCCATCTTGGCAATGTAGCATATCCTTACTTGCTGTCATGCAATAAGCTACATCTTGTTTGATGAGTGTCTTCTCATTATCTATCAAGTCATGTTCCTCTCACACTAAGCAGACCTTGTAGAGGCTGACCAGGAAGAGGATGCAGCAGTAATTCTGCCTGATGTCCCTTTCACCATGTTGGGCTATGGTGAGGATCCATCATACAATAGACACAGTCCTTAAGTAGAAATTACGGCCCTTCATTAGCACATTCAAGTGACTGAATACTGATCTTAGGCAGTTGCCTGGATACGCTAAGTGTATCAAACCAGTTTCAGATTGGGTGTCTCTCAAACACACTCAGGAAGTCAGACTTTACATCCTGAGATTGGTCCCATTTGAGCCCATTTCTTCCCCATCAAAACTGGGGCATCAAGACCCCACTTCTACACCTTAAACGGGGAGGTTCATCACGCTGGACCTGAGCTGAAATTTCGATTTCTGGCTGTGTTGTACATTAGCTGCATGTTCCATCTGCTTCCGAAACAAAATTCATCACTAAACTCGTAGCATCGTACAATACAGAACAGGCCCTTCAGTCCATTGAATCTGTACTGTCAAAAATAAACTTTTAGAATTCATAGAATAGAGTTTTATTGTCACGTGTACTCAAGTACAGGGGTACAGGAGTACAGTGAAAAGTGTACACATTTGCATTGCCAGCACCATCTTAGGTACAAAG
>NC_063340.1:6447053-6472053 GCF_021869965.1 Rhincodon typus | reverse complement strand
CAGGAAATGGGAGATGTCTGGACCTGCATGCGGTGTATAGTTTTAAGGTCAGACTAAACCTTTGAACTGTGTTCCTTCCTCAGCAATTTTGATCATTCATCCTGCTCCAACCTTGTAGAGGTGCCAGTACCACAGAGTCAGATCTCTTACGTAACAGAGACTGCTTTGAACAGAGGATACATTGCAATTTGGCCCTCAATCCCATTACTGCTCTCAAGCAGGCGAATGGACGGGGTGGGAGGGGACATGGTTGGGGATATCGCCGGATGACTGAACAAATAATTGATGTGCCTCTTGTCGTTTCCAGCTACATAAGGTGGAAAGGTGACAAGAGAAAGAGGTCTGTGCAACAGCCACATTTTAGTTGCTGTTTTTTAAGAAGTGGGACAGCGGGGCCTTGAGAATCCATTTTCTGAGCTGACAGAGCACTCTGCACTGTCACCTACTGTAACGTTCACACCACGAGGTGTTGACTGTGTGGGAATGAAACTGTCCCATAGGACAATCAGACCACAGATCAGTATCATCCTTTATTTCCACTTTGACCATGAGACCATAAGAAATAGTAACAGGAGTAGACCATTCGGCCCCTTGAATCTGCTCTGCAATTCAATAGGATCATGGCTGATCTGACATTGCTCACGTTCACTTCCCTGCCTTTTCCCCATTCCCGTTGATTCCCTGACTGATCAAGCATCTATCTCAGCCTTAAATGTACATACACACTCTGCCCCCACAGCTCTCTGTGGTAAGGAGTTCCAAAGACACTCAACCCTCTGAGAGAAGAAATTCCTCCTCATCTCAGTCTTCAACTGGTGCCTTTTTATTCTGAGAGTATACCCTCTGGTCCTAGAGTCTCCCATGAGGGGAATCATCCTCTCAGCATTTACCCTGTCAAGCCCCTTAAGAATTACATCACGAACAATGAATGACTCTGGCCCTGACTCAGCTGATTGGCTACTGAAGCCTTCATCCTTTGCTACCTCCAGCCTCGACTATTCCAATGTTCTTCTGCTCAGCCTGCCATGTCCAATCCTCCCTAAATCTGAGGTCACCCAAAACTGTTGTCCTTGTCCCGAACTCATACCGAGTGTCATCATAGCGCCCATGTACCTCGCTGTTCTGTGACAACCCCAGTAGAGTGAGCAGGACTGGACACTGTATGTCTAATTTAGAATACTTCTGCAAAATACCTTGGAACATTTTGCTACATCGAAGATTCAACGTAGGTTTCTTAGAATTCGGAAGAAGGGGGCACTCTGCTTTATTTCCACAGATGCTGCCTGAGCTCCTGAGTTTCTGCAGCAATTTCTGATTCCGCTTCTGATTTCCAGCATCCGCAGTTTTTTGGTTTTTGCTTGTTTACATAGATTGTTATTGCTCTCAAAGATTCACAGCATCATTGCAAAATTGCAATTGCCGCTAGAAAATGTGACAACAGAATTGGATGTAAAATTACAGCGGAACATTTCTGCATTACAAATGTCGCCAGTCCAGGGTTCAAAAAAGACTGAAATCATCAAAAATAAAGGTTGTTGCTCCTTTTGGGTGTTTTATTACAGTGAAATACAGGACATAAAAGTAGTTGGTTGTTTCTACCTTCCAAATCCCTGTTCAAAAGCAAAGAAATATGACCTACACAGGGCACTACCATTTCAGCAGGGATGGAAGGTGGTGTGATGTGAATGCTACTATGTTAGTTTTTTCTCCCCTTTGTTCATTCACAGGATGTGGGTGTTGCTGTTTAGGCCAACATTTATTGTCCAATCTTAATTGCCCAGAGGGCAGTTAAGAGTCAACCACATTCCTGTGGGTCTGGAGTCACATGTAGGCCAGGCCAGGTAAGGATGGCAGTTTCCTTCCCTAAAGGACGTTAGTGAGCCAGATGGGTTTTTCCCCAACAATTGATTCATGGTCATCATTAGACTCTTAATTCCAGATACTTTATTGAATTCAAATTCCACCATCTGCTATGGCAGGATTCAAACCCAGGTCCCCAGGATATTACCTGGGTCTCTGGATTAATAGTCCAGTGATAATACCACTAGGCTATTGCCTCCCCGACAGCAGTTAATCCAGTAATTAATAATCCAGAGGCTGAGGCTATAGCTGTGGGGACATATGTTCAAATTCTACCACGGCAGGTGGTGAAATTTAATTCACTTAACAAGTGTGGAATGTCATTTTGATCATGAAACTGCTGTTTGTTGTTGTTAAAAACCCATCTGGCTCCCTAATGTCCTTTAGGGAGGGAAATCCGTCATCCTAACCTGGTCTGGCCTACATGTGACTCCAGACCCACAGCGATGTGGTTGATTTTTTAAACTGCCTTGTGCCACGGCACAACACCTATTTCGAGAGGCAATTAGGGAAAGGTCTCGCAAGTTCCACATCCCCTGAACAAATAATGGAAGGCATGTGATAAAAGGCAACATTTAACATCTTTTGTGTGTATTTATTCCTGTTTGTTCAGCTCGCAATCCTCCCACATGTAGGGCTATCAGTCCATCTCTGAGGATGAAACCTACTCACGCAAAAGGCATGTTTTGATTTAATAGTCACGTTGCAACTTGTTTCTGTGTAAGGTAGTAAAAAGTCCCAAGGTGCTTGCCAAAAGAAACATTAATACTGAGCCACATAGCAGATATTGGGACAGGTAGGGTCGGTTTTAAACATATAGAATTCAACCCTTCGAGGCTACTCTGCCATTCAATATGATCATGGCTCAACATCCAACAGAGTATCCTGCTCCTGCTTTCTCCCAACACCTTCTGATCCCTTTAACCCTAAGAGTTTGAGCGATAAGGAGAGGCTGATCAGGCTGGGGCTATTTTCCCTGCAGCATCGGAAGTTGAGGGGGTGACCTTATAGAGAGTAATAAAATCATGAGGGGCATGGATAGGGTGAATAGCCAAGGTCCTTTTCCCCAGGGTAGGGGAGTCCAAAACTAGAGGGCATAGATTTAAGGTGACAGGGGAAAGATTTAAAAGGGAACTAAGGGGCAACATTTTCACACAGAGGGTGGTGCGTGTATGGAATGAGCTGCCAGAGGGAATGGTGGAGGCTGGTACAATTACAACATTTAAAAGGCATCTGGATGAATAGGAAGGGTTTAGAGGGATACGGGTCAAATGCTGGCAAATGGGACTAGGTCAGTTTAGGATATCTGGTCAGCATGGACAAGTTGGACAAAAGAGTCTGTTTCCATATTTTACATCTCTATGACTCTAACAATAATTAACTACATCTAATTAAGGAGGATAAAATGATAAGGTCATAAGATACAGCAGCAGAAGTAGGCCATTCAGCCCATTGAGCCTGCTCCACCATTCACTGAGATCATGGCTGATCTGATAATCCTCAACCCGTTTCCTGGCTTTCCCCATCATCCTTAATTCCCTTCCTGAAGGCCCTCTTGATACATAATGGCAGTGTCCCTACCCCTGCACCAGGAGGCCCAGATTCAAGTGTCCCATGCTCCAGAGACATGTAATTAATATCTCTGAACAGGTTGATCAGGATAGAAAAGAAAAAATGAAAATCTGTCTATGTCAGCCTTGAATATACTTAACGACCCAGCCTCAACAGCCTTCAGCAGTAAAGAATTGCATAGATTCATGCCCCGCTGAGAGAAGAAATTCCTCACTATCTCTGTCTTAAATGTGTGATTCCCTACTCTGAGATGTTGCCCTCTGGCCCTGGACTTTCCCACATGGGGATACATCCTTTCCACCTCTATCCTGACAAGTCCCCTCAGAATCTTGCATGTTTCAATAAAGCCAGCTCTCATTCTTTTAAACTCCAACAAGGCCCAATCTCTTTGTAAGAGGAGAGAATTAGTTAGGGATAGAGAATATCGTTGGAGCTTAGTGTTGAAAGTTCAACACCCCTCACCACGGTGAAGAAAATGAAAACCAGTCAGATGTTGCTTCAGGGTTAACTGGCTTCTAAAGTAATGACATCTGGGAGAACTTTCTGGAAAGCATCTAGGCAGTGGTCCAATTGGAAATGTTGAGGAAATGATTGAGTAGCAGATACTGCAGCAGGGTCATGGAACCAATGCAGCACCTTCTGAAATAGCAGTAACAGGCTTTTGCAATAAAGCTGCGCTGTAAACTGCAATTGTTTGATGTGGCACATTCCTGGGATGTGGGTGTCATTATTAATCCCTAATTGCCTAGAGATAATCTTGCAAGACCCTTTGCCCAGTGAGCCACACCCTCCTTTGAAAGATCTGCCTCCTGACTATATTCATTCCACACGACAGTGTCTTCCAGCAAAATGGTCGTAAGTAACTCATTTTTCCACTTATTTTATTCGCGTGATTACTTACAAGAGAAGACATGTGAGATACAGAGATGAGATAGAATAAACCAGAGCAAGGGGAGAGCAGCCAAAAATGGAAAGTCATTGAGAGAGAAGACAGAGATGCTGCAAAAAAGACAACCAAAATGTTTACTTTTATATAGCATTTCTGAAGACACTAGAAATTTCAAAGTTCTTTGTATCCAGTGAAGAACTTTTGACATATAATCACTGTTCTAATGTGGAATGTATATGCACAGCAACTTGATTAATCATGGAATCATAGAATCCTGATAGTGTGTCACAGGCCATTCAACCCATCAGGTTCACACTGACTGTCGGAAGAGTATTCCAACCAGACCCACCCCCCTATCCTATCCCAGTAACCCTGCGTTTCCCACCTAGCCTGCACATCCCTGGACATTATGGGCAATTTAGCATGGCCAAATTCACCCTAACCTGCACGTCTTTGGAGTTAATGATGAGATAATCTATTTCTTTCAGTGTCGATTGAGGGATAAATATTGTCCAATGCTCTGAAGTCCTTACCTCTCTGAAATAGAACCACAGGATTCTTTTACATCTTCCCAAGGAGGCAAAAGGGGCTACAGTTAACAGTTCATACCTAAGACGGTGTCTCTAACAGTACTACACTCCTTCAGTACTACACTCCTTCATTACAGCACTCATTTTCTCAAATTTTTTAAAAAAAGACTCGTCTCTGAGTCATAGGGTCCTGGGTTCAAGTCCCATCCTAGGACCCGAGTCCAAAAAATCAAGCCCATCACTCCCAGTGCAGAACTGAGCAAGTGCTGACTGAGGAAGTGCAGTACTATTGGAGACAGTACTGTGAAGGAGTGTGTGTTAGCCAGAACCACAGCTGACACAAAATAAGTCAGAGGGAAACAGAACGGACAGATTGAGATAGAAGAGATTGGAGGAGAAAGACAGCAAGAGTTAATAATTAGGAGCCAGTCTGACTACACCCCAGAAGAATGCGTTCTATTCTCCAGAATTCCCGCCACTGCCCCTGCCACTCCACAACAATCCTGAGGAAGGAGAGGGAAGTACTATTCTTTGGAACAGTCCAGCTAATTCCTGTTACGGTACCCCCTCCAATGACGCCCCCACCACCCTACCAACCCCCACCACCCCCCCAAGCCTTAGATCACAATAGCGGAAAAAAGCAGGTCACACTCTGTTAATAGTTCAAGTAAGTCAGCGGGAGTTAGGTCATCTATTGCTCTGTTTTCTGGTGTGTGCTGTTTCCTGATAGAGCACAAGGCAGTTGAATATTAACATCATCGCTCCATTTGTAAAATCTGCTATCAAGGCTGCAATCAGAGAACCTTTGCTACCACTCAGTCACAGTTGCACCTATTATTGTGTCAAGTACACAGCACTGGAAAATAAAGATTATTCTAACTCATTGTATTCCGTAACATGGGAATGTGAATTTCATAAAAGAAGAATTCTTTTCTTTTCATGTTCAACATTGCTTTTGATTTGAGTCACTGCTTGATATCCAAACAGTCTGAAAATACACTTTGAAAAACTCTACAAACTACAGAGTCCATAAATAAATGTCACAGCTCATAACGCCCCACCACAGCACTGGTTACATTTTGGCAAAGACCCCATGTAAGCTTATATTGAAAGCATCACCTTCAAGTCTAAAACAAAAATCATTTTTCTTTAAACTTTCAACATGCCTTGTGAAAGGGGATAAAGTTTTATCTTCTGGTAAGTAATGGGTTTGAAATCACATTTGCCTGTTTAACTGAGTCCTCAGTTCCGAAATGGGAGCTCTAAAAGTGAAGCAGATTGTAATAAGGGAGGGATAAAAATATAAGAAAGAACTGCAGATGCTGGAAATCAGGAATAAAATCGGAAACTGCTGGAAAAACTCAGCAGGTCTGGCAGCATCTGTGGAGAGAAAGCAGATGTGGACTGTCTACAGCAGAATCCTCAATGTGCTGGAGTGACACTGCCTGCACAAGTTCCTGCAAATTTGGAAGACAGATGCACCAGCACCAGTGTCCCAGCCAGGCCAATATTCCCCGCATTGAGACACTGACCACCCCTGGGCATCTTCAATGGACTGGGCATATCGTCCGCGTGAGCAACACAAGAATCTCCGAGCAGGTGCTCTCTCCCACAGCTTCGAAACAGTAGGTGGACAGAGGAAGTGCTTCAGTGATACCCTCAAGGCCTCACTGGGGAAGTGCAGCATTCCCACAGGCACCTGGGAATCACTGGCTCAAGACCATCCAAAGTGGAGGAGGAGCATCCGGGAAGGCGTTGAGCATCTCGAGACTTGTCGTTGGGAGAAAGCAGAAGCCAGGCAAAAACAGCGAAAGGAGCGCACTGTCACATCAATGCCCCACCCAGCCCCTTCCCATGACCACCAGCTGCCCCAAGTGTAACACAGCCTGCAATAGCCACATTGGTTTGTACAACCCGCTATGGACTCACCCCTGAGGGTGGAAGAGGGTCATCCTTGCGGCCAGGGACCGCCAATAATGATGGTGAATGTTTTGGGCCCAGTGACCTTTCATCAGAACGGAAGTTAACTGAAACATTAACTCTGCTTTCTCTCCACCGATGCTGCCAGACCTGCTGAGCTTTACCAGCAACTTCTGATATTGTAGTAAGGGAGAGGTTTCTTTTAAAAAGGAGAGCCCTTTCAATCAGACCAAACTGATTATGAGAGAAGGAGAAGCCAATTCAAAAGAACTGGGTCAATATCCTGGAACTTTCTCTGTGTTACAGGTAAAGCCATGTGTAACACAGAGAAAGTTCTAGGAGATTGACCCCATTGGTCTCACTCTCTCGTTAGGGGAGCGTAATTGGTGGTGGTTTAACCTGAGGGTCACTACACTGCAGCTGAGGGGAGAGATTGTAGAGTCCTTCATAGTTTCTCTGTTTGCCAACCACAGCAGGTGGAGCTAGGCGATTGACAAAAGTGGCAGAGTGCTTCAGACTTGGAATGTGGTCCCTGGGAGTATGCTGGGCACGGATTCAACCAGGAATTGCGTGCATCCTAGTAGGGATGGTCAGTGTGGGAAACTGAACTGGTGCTGTCGGCCTCACACTGGATGATAAACCAGTTATCGAGCCTATGGAGCTAAACAGCCCCTTTGCTATTGTGGTACTGTGGACGCCCCTACAACGTGAGGACTGCAGAAGTTGAAGCAGGCAGCTCACCACCACCTATTCGGGGGCAATTAGGGATGGGCAATAAATGCTAGCCCAGCCAACAACAACACCACGCCTCATGAATGGGAGAAAAGTCTTTCTGTAGAGTATTGGATAACCACTTGGAATCCTTCCAAAGTGGAACAGCACAGCACAGAAAGAGGCCACATGGCCCATTTTGTCTGCACTGGCTCTTTCTACGAGGAAGCCCACTCCACTCACTCTTTTCCGCTCTCCCTCCAAATCTTTTCCTACTAGGATGCACGCAATTCCTGGTTGAATCCGTGCCCAGCATACTCCCAGGGACCACATTCCAAGTCTGAAGCACTCTGCCACTTTTGCCAATCGCCTAGTTCCAACTGCTGTGGTTGGCAAACAGAGAAACAATGCTGTATTATATGTTACCCGTAGCACCTCTTGCCGTCCCATCATATTGCGTATGCCTTCTTGAGGTCAATGGCTAAATTCCTTTGTCTTTACTCCAACTGGATGGGAGGAATTTGCGGGGAAATGGGGAAAGGTGGGGTTTGGGTGGTGAGGGATCAATAGGTTCCATGCATCCAGCTCTGCTGTTATTTCCCATGTTTTTCTGTGGTATTGTATGCAAATTCAGTGCACTGTCCCATTACAAGCAGGCCTTTGGGTTTAGCCTGTTGCTTCTGGGTATTTTAACGTGGGATATGGAGCAGTACAGCACAGGAACAGGCCCTTCGGCCCACGATGTAGTGCCAATCAAGATTCCAAATTAAACTGATCTTGTCTGCCTGCCCTTGGTCCATTCCTTGCATCTTCATGTTCTGATCTAAAATTCCCTTAAACGCCCCTATTATATCTGGCTCCACCACCATCCCTGGCAGTGTGTTCCAGACTCCTACCACTCTGTGTGTAAAATACTTGCCCCCTCCATATCACCTTTGAACTTCTCCCCCTCTCACCCTAAATGCATTCTCCCTTGTATTAGACATTTCATCTCTGGGAGAAAGACTCTGACCGTCAACCCTATCTATGCATCTCATAATTTCTTAAGATTTAAATTATTTTAAGGTATTTTAAATACTGTTTTATTTTTAACAGCCTTTCTTTTGCCTGACTGGCATCATGGGCAATCTTTGACTTGGCTAGTGGACGCACATCTGTTCTCCATGTGGTGGGCATCTGAGTAGATCAAGAGGCAAATAGGACAGAAAATGTGTGGCCTTTTCCTGGGCACAGGGAGCAACGGTACAGCATAGGATAGAGGGTACAGTGGAGTCAAGGTGCTAGCGTGAATTCGGTTTGTTCGTGCTTGTGTGAAAGACCGTCCAACTGGAGTAAGGGTGGCTCATTTGAGTGTATAAGATCCAAAACAAGGTGTCGTGCAAAGGTGGATGTGGGAAAGGATGTTTCCTCTTTGGGTTAGTCCATACTAGGGGACCACTGTTTTAAAATTAGGAGTCATCCTTTCACCAGGGAGAGGAGGAGAATGTTTTCCTCTGAGAGGGTTCGTGACTTTAGAACTCTCTTCCTTGGGAGACCATTGAATGTTTTTAAGCAAGAGGTAGATAGGTTCTTGTTAGGGAGGAGAATCAAGGGTCAATTGGAGGGAGGTTAGATAGGAACGTGGAATTAAAAATACAAACACATCAGCCAGGATCTTGTTGAATGGTGGAGCAGGCTTGGTGTGGCATCCACAGAGTCTACTTTTGCCAGCTATTTTGTATGTTTGTATCTACTTGGGTTAAAACCAGACATCCATCATCCAAACTAACAATGTCAAAGGTGGAGTTTCAGTTGTCCTTTTCTGCTGTTTCTTGCTTTCAGACTGACAGAAATGGGAGCAGGAGTCAAATATAATCACCCTCCTTCCAGCCCAATCCTGAAGTTGCTCTGCCAGTCATTAAGATTATGTCTGTTCTTTGGATCCAACTTCCCTTTTCCACCTTCCTCTACATTCCTTCAATCACTTGGTGACCAAAACATTCTGGCAATAACTGAGCTTCCATGCCTTCAAGAATTCCCAAAATGCGGCACGCTCTTGTTGAAGAAATTTCTCCTCATAGAGTCATAGTGATATACAGCACGGAAACAAACCCTTCGGTCCAACTCGTCCAGGCATACCAGATATCCTGAATTCATCTCGTCCCATTCACCAGCATTTGGCCTATATCCCCCTAAACTTTCTTATTCATATACCCATCCAGATGCCTTTTATTCTTCACCTCAACCCTGAATGGCTGGTGTGCTGTCCTGAGACAACAGAACCCTCCAGCTAGGGAGGAAACTGGCTCTCACCATCCACTCTGTCACATCTTCTCAGGAACTTATACATTTCAATCAGATCACCTCTCGTTCTTCCAAAGACTACGAGGCAATCCTACTCCTGTTCTCCATACGGACTCTACACCAAGGAGCTGCTGCACATTTCTGGCAGACACCTGTAGGCAAATGCTTTCTTCTTTATTAAGTCTGGGTCACATCTCAGCACAGTTACTGTACGTTGCCTTCCTCCCACACCATGCTGAGTTCTGATGGATTGATCAGCCCACTACCCATCGACATAGTTGGGTCTTCCCTTGATACTGCGCATAACCAAGTGAGAGGCAGAAATCAGCTCTGTATTTGGTGAATGGAAAAAGGATTCTGCGTAATCTTGGGCACATCCACACCTAAAGCTTCTTTGTGCACTGGGCATATTTTGAATATAAACACGGAGGGAGATAAGTAACCAAAACATTCAGTCTCCTGAGCAAGGCAATGTGGAAACATAAGACGGCAAAGGTTGGTGGAATATGGGGAGGAGATGACATACATTGGGTAAGAAGTAAGTTTTCTTCGAGATGTTTGTGGGTTGGCCTTCATGTCCCTGCTGCTTGTTTCTACTTAAATGTTCCTACTGAACTCCCCCAGAATCTCAGGCACGCTTCAACAATTATTCATTGGAAAATATTAATTCAATGCCGTGTGTTGTAGAATCTACATCAGAAGCAGCATGACACCAGGTTAACGTCCAACAGGTTTATTCGAAATTACAAGCTTTCGGAGCGCTGCTCCTGAAGTTGGGCTATAACCTGGTGTCAGGTGATTGGCACCTCCACATCATGGCTACTGTCGAATCCAAGAAGACAAAATGGACACAGATGTGTTTTCAGCTCCCTATCATTCACAGGGTCCCTTGAACAGCTAAGTGTCTCTCACTACTCTTTCACATCTTTTTCTAGTTGTCACTTTTCCCAGTGCAGTGTTAGTGTCGGACATTTATCTCCAGTGCCATCAAATCTTCTGCCCCACTTTGCAGAAATGCGTACGTCGGCTATTCTGACCATAAAATCCCCTTTTTGAACTGTCCTTCTTTATTGAACCCTGTGAAAAGGCACCAAGTGCCAGTGACCTTCATTGTTTTGTGTAACCAGTGAGCTCTGTAGATAGAATTCCCACCTCTGAGCCCCTCGGATCATGTCCCACTTACAGGCTCAAGCAGAAAAGTCAAAGGTAAGAAACAAAATAGGAGCAGGAGTAGACCATTCAGCCCCTTCAACCTGTTCCCACATTCAAGAAGATTGTGGCCGATCAGAAGCGTCATGGCTATACAAAGTGCCATCGATAGCGACTGAGCAGCCAGCGGACTCCAGGGAAAGAGGCTGTCATTACCACTGCCACTGCCATTGCTGCCCCCGCTTCAGTTTCTGTTGCTGTCGCCATAGCTGCTTCTGTTATCATTGTTGCTGCTGTTCCCATTCCCATTCCCATTCCCATTTCCATTCCCATTCCCATTGCCATTCCCATTCCCATTCCCATTCCCAATCCCATTCCCATTTCCATTGCCATTCCCATTTCCATTCCCATTGCCATTGCCATTGCCATTCCCATTCCCATTCCCATTGCCATTCCCATTCACATTCCCATACCCATTTCCATTCCCATTCCCATTGCCATTCCCATTCCCATTTCCATTTCCATTGTCATTTCCAACGCTCTCACTGTTTCTGTTGCCTGTGTTGCCCACATTGCCACTCAGCAACCTGAGTAGAGTGGACCCATTTTCCCTTTACACAACTACATTAACACCTATTTTACATCTCTGTTACTCCTTTATCATCATTAACAACTCTTATGTCTTTTAGAGTCAAAGAGTCTATAGCATGGAAACAGACTCTTCAGTCCAACCAGTCCATGCCAAACATAATTTCAAACTAAACTAGTCCCACCTGCTTGCTCCTGGCCCATATCCCTCCAAACCTTTCCTATTCATGTACTTATCTAAATGCTTTTAAACACTGTAATTGTACCCATATCTACCACTTCCTCAGGAAGTTCATTCCACACTAAACCACCCTTTGTGTAAAAAAGTTGCCCCTCCTTTTTAAATCTCTCTCCTCTCACCTTAAAAATCTGCCCCTAGTCTTGAAATCCCCCATCCTAGGGAAAAGACAACTACCATTAACCCCATCTATAGCCCTTTATGATTTTATAAACTTCTATAATGTCAGCTCGCAATCTCCTACGCTCCAGTGAAAAAAGCCACAGCCTATCCAGCCTTTGTTTAGAACTCAAACCTTCCATACCCGGCAACATCCTGGTAAATCTCTTCTGAACGTTCCTCAGCTTAATAATATCCTTCCTATAACTGGGCCACCAGAACTGGACACAGTATTCCAGAAAAGGCCTCACCCATGTTCTGTACAAACTCAACATGACGTCCCGGCTCCTATATGCAAAGGACTGAACAATGAAGGCAAGTGTGCAAGACAACTTCTTTAACAACCCTATCTATATGTGATGCAAACTTCAAAGAATTATGTACCTGAACCCTTGGTTTTCTCTGTTCTACAACACTACCCGAGGCCCTACCATTAATTATATAAGTCCCACCCCTGTTTGTTCTGCTAAAAGCAATTCCACGCATTTATCCAGATTGAACTCCATCTGCCATTTTTCAGCCCGGTTGCTCTGGGCACCCTCACAACATGTTCTACTCACCCTCCTCTGTCTGCAGCATAAAACATTTTCCATCCCCTTCCATTTTTGAAGAAGAGTCAAACCAAACTCGAAACAATAACTCTACTTGTCTCTCCAAAGACACTGCCAGACATGCTGAGTTTCTCCAGCAGTTTCTGGCTTTATTTCAGGTTTCTGGCATCTGCGGTACTTTGTCTTTATAAGGCAAGGACCATGAAGTCATGTAAGATACAATCCCGTGCATTGATAATTTAGCACACGATGGACAACAACTCTCACTTTGAGATTGGAAAGGTCCAACTCCACCAGCAATGATTCATTTGTGAAACTCCTAAGAAGAAACAGTAAACCTCAGTAAGATGCATTTAGAGTCAGAACAGCATGTGTTGTTGAAACATGGATTGCTGGATTGCTTTCTTCTCCTCTGTTAGTTTATATTTATACGATAGTTCCAAGTGTACAAAATGCACAATGCAATTTTCGATACACTACACCATCCAAATACAATGACCAAACCTGTCTATCTACTGCAAAGTTGTGCAAACAGGATTATCACACTGCAGTTTCCTTTTCACTGTTTTGTAGCATTTGGGTTTGAGCTATAGAAAGAAGCTGAATCGGCTGGGGCTAGTTTTCCCAGAGCACCGAAGGCTGAGAGGTGACTTTACAGAGCTTTGTAAAATCATGAGGGGCATGGATAGTGTGAATAGCGAAGATCTTTTCCCCAGGGTGGGGGGATTTAAAACTAGAGGGCATAGGTTTAAGGTGAGGAGGAAAGATTTAAAAGGGACCTAAGGGGCAACATTTTCATGGAGAGTGTGGTGTGTGTATGGAATGAGCTGCCAGAGGAAGTGGTGGAGGCTGGTACAATTACAACATTTAAAAGGCATCTGGATGGGTATATGAATAAGAAGGGTTTAGAGGGATATGGGCCAAATGCTGGCCAGAGTAATTGAGGATATCTGGACAGCGTGAATGAGTTGGACTGAAGGGTCTATTTCCATGCTATATAACTCTCTGACTCTATGACTGTATTTGTAATACAAGCTTGCCTTCAATAAATGCCTTCAACCTATGCAAGCTATGAGTAATGTTGTTGGCTCAGTTCCATTCTTTGGCTCAGGGCTTTGCATCCTGGTTGGATTTGAATGTTACCAAAGATCAGATGAAACAAACTATGCCTTATGAAGTATTTGATACCAAATTTTCTTAAAGGTCTTCTTCAGGCTGAGACTAACAGAGAATTGAAAAGAGAACATTAAGAGTTGCAAGTTAAAGCATAAAAATGTTCTCATAGACACATAGGAAATAGGACCAGGAGTGAGCCTTGTGAATATTTTAACCATGAAGAGACACTGGATAGGCTTGGATTGCATTCTTCGGAGTAGAGAAGGTTGAAGATAAAATCCTCATAGAATTCCTGCAGTGCAGATAGAGGCCATTCGGCCCATTGAGGTGTATAAAGTTATGAGAGGCATGGACAAGGTGGATAGAAAGAAGCTATTCCCATTAGTTGAAGGGTCAGTAACAAGGAGGCATCATTTTAATGGGAACGACAGGAGGTTTAGAGAAGATTTGAGAAAAAATATTTTCACCCAGAGGGTGAAGCTGGGGGTTCTGGAATGCACTGTGTGAGAGGGAGGTTGAAACGGGAAACTTCACAATCTTTTAAAAGTAATTGGATCAGCATTTAAAGTGCCCCAACGTTCAAGGCTAACAACTTAGTGCTAAAAAGCAGGGCTTGTGTAGGTAGTAGGTATATTTTTGATGGAACAGACTCGATGTGCTGAAGGGCCTTTACTCAGCTGTATAATTCAATGATTCTATGAGCCTGCTCCACCATTCAATCTGACCATGGCTGATCATCCAACTCAGTCCCCTCTTTCTGCTTTCTCCTCATACCCTTTGATCCCTTAGGCCCTAAGAACTATATCTAGCTCTTTCTTGAAAAACGTTCATTGTTTTAGCCTCAACTGTTTTCTGAGGCAGAGAATTCCACAGGCTCCCCATTCTCTGGGTGGAGACATTTCTCCTCATCTCAGTCCTAAATGGCCTACCCTGTATCCTTAGACCGTGGCCCCTGCTTCTGGATTCCCCTGGCCATTGCGAACATCCTTCCTGTATTTCAGAGACAGTAAGAACTGCCGCTGCTGGAGTCAGAGATAACGCAGTGTGGAGCTGGAAGAACACAGCAGGCCAGGCAGCATCAGAGGAGCAGGAAAACTGACGTTTCGGGTTGGGGCCCTTCTTCAGAAATGGGCTGAAGAAGGGTCCCGACCCAAAACATCAGCTTTCCTGCTCCTCCTTCCTATGTTTCACCTGTCTAGCCCTGTTAGAATTTTGTGGCTACCAATCAACTTGCTATTATGCAACAGACTTTGGCTTGCTTCTTTGCCTCGATGGCATTTTTATGTCAATATCAAATGAAAACCTCATTAAAAACTGTATTATCGTTGGACTGATTAGCCCCCTCTGTAATGTACAACAGCCTTGTCCAGCAAAAAAGAAACCTATTGAGCTCAGATTTAAAATGATTCATCTTTTGGCTTTACTGAGAGACCCATCCTAGAGGATTGAGGAACTAGAGAGCATAGGTTTAAGATGAGAGGGGACAGATTGAAAAGGGACCTGAGGGGTGACTTTTTCATGCAGAGGGTGGTGAGTGTATGGAATAAGCTCCCAGAGGAAGTGGTGGAGGCTGGTACAATTGCAGCATTTAAAAGGCATCTGGATGGATATATTTCTGAAGAAGGGTCTAGGCCGGGAGCGTCGGCCTTCCTGCTCCTCTGATGCTGCTTGGCCTGCTGTGTTCATCCAGCTCTACACCTTGTTATCTCAGATTCTCCAGCATCTGCAGTTCCTGCTATCTCTGGATGGATATATGAACAGGAAGGGTTTAGAGGGATATGGGCCAAATGCTGGCAAATGGGACTGGATTAATTTAGGATATCTGGTCTGCACAGACGAGTTGGACCGAATGGTCTGTTTCTGTGCTGTATAACTCTGTGACTCTGTAAGAAATCCCATGGATCACAAACCCATAATCCACCTGCCTATGTATTATGGAGCAGCTTTTGACTGAACAAGAATCGGCGCCGATGAGCTCCAAGTGTATAAATCTGGACAAGAAGTGTGAGTGTTGGATGGGCGCACAGGTAGTGTCTTGTGGCACAGTGGTAGTGTCCCTACCCCTGGACCAGGAGGCTCGGGTTCAAGTTCCATCTGCTCCAGAGGTGCGTAATAACATTTCCGAACGGGCTGGTTAGGAAAAAGTCCTGGATGGTCAGTGCTTAATCTTCCAAACCAACGCGGTCAAATTTCGTCGCGGGCAGAGCTGGCTGGGATAAATACCTCCTCCCTAGCACTCAGCAATGATGGTTGCAAGATCAAGCAAGAGTCTGGAATGGTTAGGACAGAGTGCAGTAAAACTTCAGAGCTGGGCAGTAAGGATTTTGGCCGTAGTGTTGCCCGTTGATTTTTTGACCAAAACGACTGCACTTCCTCAACTGGGTCAGACTCTACAGCCCCATCATCCCGCCCCCCGACCCCACAAGCCTGGTGACAGAAATTCTGCTGCTGTATCTGAGGTGCCATGTTACAGGAGAATGACGCCCACATCTCATTAAATGGCCAATTTGGAGCACATTTGGGAGGTTTTTAAAATCAATAATTTGAATTTACTCAGCTGTACCTTCTTGGCCTTTCTCACCATTCGAACGCTAAATAAAGATTTTTGTACCTGTTGCTTTGGGAGCTTTGGGATCGTTTGCAGCTGTTTTTTTTCTCAAAGAATCCTTCACCTCTTTGACCTCCACCTACAGCACTGGGTCACTTGGGAGGTGACACACACTTTCATAGGCCAGGCCAAGCAGTTTCCTATAGCTCCTGTTCACACACAGAGCTGTATTAGCTCAGTTTAGGTACTATCATTACATTCCTATGAGATTACAATACTTCAAGCTACTCCTGGGGCCTCACGCCTCAAGAAATGGGAATTTTCACTTGCCCTGTTCCATTTTGAAGGCTGTTTCTGCTTTGATACTGATCTCTAGTGTGGGATTAGCATCAAGACCTGCCACCATGAAGTGCAACCTGGTTGGTCCCTGTTTAAAACTTCAATTGTTCATTTTACATCACTGATCGACAGGTTATTTTTGTTCGCCAAAGGTGTCAAGGGATATGTGGCAGTTCAGAGATAGATCACAGATCAGTTATGTTAGTGTTGAATTATGGAAATGTCACAAAGGACAAACAGTCTTCTTCTATGCCTGTCTTCCAGGTTTTCGTAATCTTCCCCTTTTTATCTGTTCATGAGTAATGGGTGTCATGGGCCGAGTCAGCATTTATTGCCCATCCTTAATTGCCCTTGAGAAGGTGGTGACCAGCTGAACCATGTAGGTAGACCCACAGTCCTTTTAGGGAGGGAGTTACAGAATTTTGACCAGTGACACTAAAGGAACAGCGATATATTTCCAAGTTAGGAAGGTGAGTGGCTTGGAGGGGAACCTGCAGAAGATGGTATTCCCATGTATCTCTTGCCCTTGCCCTTCTAGATGCTGGAGGTCCCAGATTTGGAATATTCTGCCTTTGGTGAGTTTCTCTCGTGCATCTTGTAGATGCTGCTTTTACACATCAGCGCTGCAGGAGTGAATGTTGAAAGTGATGAATGGGATGGTCAAGTAGACTGCTTCGCCCTGGATGGTTTGATTTGATTGATTTATTATAGTCACCTGTACTGAGATACAGTGAAAAGTGTTGTATTATGTGTTATCCAGACAAATCATACCTTACATAAGTATATTAGGGTAATGGAGACGAATGCAGAATATAGTGTTACAGTGACAGAGGAGGTGCAGAGAAAGATCAGTTCCAGTATATGAGAGTTCTGTTTGTAAGTCCGATAACAGTGGGGAGGAAGCTTTCATGAATCTGTTGGTATGTGTCTTCAAACTTTTATATCTTCTGAGGGTGGAGGAGAGTATAACCAGGGTGGGAGGGGTCTTTGATTATGTTGGTTGCTTTCCTGAGGCAGCGGGAAGTATGGATGGAGTCAATGGATGGAAGATTTGTTTTTGTGATGGACTGGGCTGTGTTCACAACTCTCTGTAATTTCTTGCGGTCTTGGGTAGAGCAGTTGCATATACCAAGCTGTGATGCATCTGGACAGGATGCTTTCTGTGGTACATCTATAAAAATTGGTAACGTGCCGAATTTCCTTAGCCTCCTGCGGAAATAGAGGCATTGGTGTGTTCTCTTAACCAAAGCATTAACATGGAGCTTCTTGAGTGTCGTTGGAGCCGCCCCTATCCAGGCAAGTGGGGAGTATTCCTTCTCACTCCTGACTTGTAGATGGTGGCGGGGGCAGGCCACTTGAACTTTCTCTCTGCCTTTCGCTTTCCCCTTCAAGGAGAACAGTTGAATATCGATTCCTGTTCTTCAACAGGAGCAGAGTCCACTTTTCATTTTCGATTAACAATGCAAGCTCGGCATTCCACGTCCATTGAACCTGGCTTTAGCAATGTGATCCTGCAGGATTGACAAACCAGTCTTGTTTGTTGTTTTAAGGACATAAAGAAGTAGAAATAAGGAAAGGCCAATGGGGATTGCATTTTAACTGAGGCTTAGGGCAGGGTTAGAGTTCAGACAGGCCCAGGATTAGTGTTTGATGCTAACTGCTCAGTCTATTTCCCTTGGCTGTTTCAATTCTCTGAAACTTCACTCCAGAGACTTGAGGTGTTTAACTCTGAGCAGTTTCAACAGCCTCATCTCAGACTGGAGTTAATCATTGGAATCATTGATTAGAGTCATTGTGGCGAAGTTTGCAATATTTAACACAGTATTACGACACATTATGAGGCACCTTTCATTATGGAACATCTTAAAGAGCGAGGTTACAAGCGGAATTCACAGATATGGAAGGTTAAGAGGGACAAGGAAACTTTTTCTTCCTCACAGAGAGTTGTGGGTCTTTGAAACCCACTTCTCTAGGGAGTGGTGGAGGCTGGGATCACTGAATTTTTTTTAAGGCAGATGTAGATGGCTTCTTGACTAACAAGGGCGTAAGGAGAATGAGGGTTAGGTGGGAAAGTGGAGTCAAGGCCACTCTTAGATCGGCCCCAATCATGTTAAATGGAGGAGGGGGCTCATGGGACTTCTTCCATCTCTAATTTCTTATGCTCTTAGTTTGTAACATCTACCAACAAGTACTCAGTGATTTGACTGCCTTGCTCTGAAATATTTTGCATTCCTAAATGCTAATTAGACGTCCATTCGCTTCATACGGCTTGCACCTGGCATGCACTGATCCATCCAACATCTCATATTAAATATGCAATCCCCTTTTCCCCTGCTTTCTGAAATAATGCCAGCATTATCAGTGGGACACTGAAAGTCAGGTCCTGTAGACCTGGTCAATTTTTACCCCTCCATTAATGCTACTAAAAGCAATTATCTAAGTACCAGGATCAGACGCACACTGAAGTGAGTGCATTAACAGGTGCCACGGAAAATCCCGATATACAGGGGATGGTAAGAAGCTGAAGATCACCATTTACAAGGGATTCTCGGGTAGGACGTCTTCTGGAACCCTACAGACTCAGATCCCAGTTTCATGTGATCTACCACCATCATGACATAGTTCCTCGTGCAGGTGTACAGTAGCTATTCTGACAGTAAAGCTTTGGATAACCTTTTACTCCACAATCTGGTCACTAATGCATTGCTAATTTGTAGGGTTGGCACACAACCATACCTCACAAACAAAAATAAAGAATGAGGGGATAATCTAGTCTATGGAGTATGCTGGTCAAGACATAATGAGCTGATTGGCCTCATTCTGTGATGCCAAATGACTGGAGATTTGGTTTATTGAAAAATTATCATGTGCAGGCGCTGTTTGTGATGATCACGGAGAATGTTTTAATCTTATACATTTGGGGGATGTAGATGTTGCTGGCTGGCCAGCATTTATTGCCTGTCTCTTGGTGCCCTTGAGAAGGTGGGGGTGAGCTGCCTTCTTGAACCGCTGCAGTCCACCTGCTGTGTGTTGACCCACAATGCCCTTAGGAAGGGCCTCGTGTGGCGAAGTGGCAGTGTCCTTACCTCAGGACCAGAAGATCTGAGGCCAAGTTCCACATTCTGTGTTTCAAAAGTACCTGCAAGTAAAACATTTCATAGTTTAGGACAGTTAGTGAAATGAAATACAAGTAAAAGAATTGTGCATTGATGAATATTTCAGTCTATAAATAACTGTAATATACTGGAAAACACAGGTATTGTTGGTTAAGTGGAGTAGCAGTAACGTCACTGAGTTAGTGAACAAGATATCCAGGATAATGCTTTGGGGACACAGGTTCAAATCCCACCATAGCAGCTGGTGGATACTTGAACTCAGTTACTATATCTGGGATTGAAAGCCATACTCAGTCATGGCAACCAAAAAACTAACATCAATTGTTTTATTTTAAAAAAAACACTACACCTGGCTCACTCATATCCTTGATGGAAGGAAATCTGCCATTTTTGCCCGGTCTGATCTACTTGTGACCCCCGACGCATAAGCAATGTGATTGACCTTTAACCACATCTGAAATGGCCTAGCAAGCCATTCAAAGCCGTTCAGTCCGGAAGTACAGTTATAGGGGACTCAAAATGTTACCTCTGCTTTCTCTCTCCATAGATGCTGAGTTTCTCCAGCATTCTCTGTGTCTGTTTCAGATCTCCAGCATCCTCTGTGTTTTGCTTTTATTTAAGCCCAATGAATGATGGGGAATAAATGTAGCCCTTAATTGCCAATGACACCCATGTCCCCTGAGAGGAGAGATAATGATCCACTGTCCTTCCCATTTTTTCCTGAAGTCCATATCGCTTGAAGGATAAATGTCGACCAGGACAAATGCAACCCTAGGCTTGGTGAGGAATGTAATTCTACCTCCGCAACATAAAGTGGTGGGCTCACTAGGCAGATCCAAAAAGAAGGATATTATAAAATTGGAGAAGGTTCAGAAGAGATTTATCAAGATGTTGCTGGGAATGGAGGGTATGGGTTGTAAGAAGAGGCTGGATGGGCTGGGACTTTGTTCCCTGGAGTGTAGGAGGCTGAGGGGTGACCTTATAGAGGTTTATAAAATCATGAGGGGCATAGATAAGGTGAATGGCCAAGGTCTTTTTCTGACAGTGGGGGAGCTCAAAACTAAGGGGCATATTTTTAAGGTAAGATGAGAAAGGTTTAAAAGGGACCTGAGGGGCAACTTTTTCACATTCGCTTGTGGAATGAATTGCGAGTAAGTGGCAGATGCAGGTACATTTACAATAGTTAAAAGACATTTGGATAGGTACATGAGTAGGAAAGGTTTAGGGTGATATGGGCCTAATGCAGGCAGGTGGGACTAGTTTAGTTTGAGAAACTTAGTCTGTGTGGATTAGCTGGACCGAAGAGTCTGTTTCTGTGTTGTATGACTCAATAACACGCTGTGGTTTCACAATGCCTGATCCCTCTGACCTATCACATGAAATGGTGACCCTCAGTTAGCCTTGGTGAGGAAAATGTAAGGTCCGTGAACATTGAGTCTTGCTCCACTGGCCCCTTGCGCATCAGGAGCCATCTTGGAGCAGTCGCATATTCTGCTGCTGTTAACTCACCACTTTCTCGGTGGGAAAGGGTGGGAGGGGAATTTAGGAGGGGCACCGTCAAATGACGAACTCCACCCTCTCCCCAATATGCCCCCCTTTTATCTTGAGTACTTATCACCCTGAGAGTTCCCAACAGTGCATTGGGTAGCATTGCTGAGCCCATTTGGGATCCTGCAGGTGAGCAGAGATTGAGGGTTTGGGAGTGGGTGTGGGGTCCCACAGGATGGGAGTATTCCTGCAGATCTCCCAACCCCCCCAGCCACCTGTTTCTGAACTCAGGCTCAGCCCCATTCACTGCTCTGCTTGCTGAACCACTCTGGCACCCAGTTTGGCCAGGCCTTGATTTTAATACTCACATCCCTGTTTCACACCCACCCAACGCCCTCCCTGCCCACCCCTACACCAATTCCTTGTCCATCTGAGATCTCCTACCAGTCCGACCTCATCATTGATGGCCGTGTTTTCAGGAATCCAAACTGACGAAAGCTTCCAAAAATCCCTTCACCCCTGACCCTCTCCCTCCCTCTTTAAGACACTCCTTAATTTCTCCTTCCTTTATCCAGCTGGTGGTCAGCTGCCTTAAGTGCTCCTTGTGAGCATTTGGAACAGCTTGAAGCTCTGACCTGCTGTTAGATGTTCCAGTGTTATCCTTTTCCATTCCAACCTGTCCCTTGCTCAGGTCCTGTCTTAACATGTCATTTCTCACCAATTTTTTCATTCCTTTTTCAAATAGTTTAGTCGTCTGCAGCTCATTTAAATTTAAAATGCAAAAATATTTGTCTCCCCCACCTTTTCTTGACATCTACATAAATTCAATAACATGCATCAAATTATCATTAAGTTAATCCATCCTTTGTTGTTTCCCAGTGTTTCGTAGCATTTCCACCAATATCTGCCCGTCCACTTTAGAACAATAAAAGTCCAGAGCACAGAAAAAGACCCTTTAGCTTACCAAACCTGCCCTGACCAACTATTCTAGTCCTATTTCCCAGCACTTGGCCCATAGCGTTGTATGCCTTGGCATTGCAAGTGCACATCTGAAATGTTATGAGGATTTCTGCCTCTATCACGCTTACAGAGTTCCAGATTGCTACCATCCGGTAAGTGATGATTTTCCTCACAATCCCTCTAAACCTCCTGCCCCTTGTCATAAATCTATGCCCCTGGTCATTTATCCCTCCATCATGTGGGAATAGTTTCATGTCTCTTAGTTAGTCATTTTGCTGGAGTGGTTTGGCTTAAGAGAGTGGTTTGGCTTGAGAGAGTGGTTAGCTCAGTTGGCTGGATAGTTGGTCTGCAATGCTAATGGTGTGGGTTCTATTCCTGCACTAGCTGAGATTACAATGAAGAGTTATTCAACTTCTCCCGCTTTGCTGTGATATAGTCACCCTTAGATTTAAACCACCACCAGCTGTCTCTCCCCAGTGAGAGAGTAGCAACACACTTTAGTAAGGCTATGCTGACTTTACCTTAAATTTTGGTTCAGTTCCTAAACTTCCACAAGGATTTTCCATAACCATCTATAATTTTCATTTACAACCATCTTTTAAGGAGAAGAAAAACTTTATGTTTTAATGTTATTATGATGCCAGTTGATGATATTACTGGACAAGTAAGATCCCAGAATGAAACCTGGATTGATAGGTCATGTTTCTTCTTATTTAATTAGTTAAAAGTGATGGCTGATCATTGAAACATACTCACTTGTCGCTGTAGATTTTCTTTGACAACAGAAGTTTATTACACAAAAGAAGAAAAAGATCAATCTGAGCTATCTGAATATTGAAGGTAGTTAGATAATCTTAACACACACAACATAATAAATGTTTCGACACTATCCATTCCAGACAGTCAAATCTAAAGAAACAATACCCCAATCTCAATTTTTTAGGGTTCTAACGTAACTGAATTCTGACAGTTTCTTTACTATGGGCTGTGGAAACAATTCAATGAATCCTTTAAATGTTAGTGAACACAAACTTGACATAAATCTAAGAGCCAACACTTTCTCAGTTCCAATAATTTGCAAATTTCTAACCAAACTCTCCTGGTTTGGAGATTTCACAAACTAAACCTTTCTGCTGAGCTGACTGGTTCCATGATCTGCGTTACACCCCGAGGAGAGAAACTAATGTGCTTCTCAACACAATCCCAGTATCTTCTGAACTGAACTGACAAAAAATCCTCAGTCCTGGAAAGAAACCTGTTGCCCATCTAAATAAGATTTGCAGGAACATTATTTCTGAATTCTTCCACTATCATAATTTCACTCATTTCTCAAATTCAATGATTGAAACCATAGGTCCCACAGCTTTCTTATTCTCTTGCAAATTCTCCAAACTTCTGTTTGGTTTTCTTTCTAATTGTCATAAATTTTCATTGAGAAGTTACAGGAACAAGCTCAGAAGTATTGAGTATTTTTTTAAAAATGTTTTGTAGTTTGCAGAATGTTTTGGTGTACACATTCTGAGTTGTATCTCTCAAAACACTCTGTAATACTGAGGTCCAAATATCTTTACACCACTTTGTCTATCTAGCTGCTTTTTCAAATAAGCTTTCAACTCCATGCACAGTAAATTTAGATACTAAATGTAGATTTTAGTTAAAATTGACTCATTGGAATCAAACCATCCCCTAAGTTGCCACCTTAGAGTCATAGAGTCATAGACATGTACAGCATGGAAACAGACCCTTCGATCCAACTCATCAATGCTGACCAGATATCCTAAATTAATTTAGTTCCATTTGCCAGCATTTGGCCCCTATACCTCTAAACCCTTCCTATTCATATTACCATCTGGATGCCTTTTCAATGCTGTAATTGTACCAGCTTCCACCACTTCCTCTGGCAGCTCATCCCATACACTCACCACCCTCTGCGTCAAAAAGCTGTCTCTCAGGTCCCCTTTAAATCTGTCCCCTATCACCTTAAACCCATGTCCTTAGTTTTGGACTCCCCCACTCTAGGGAGAAGACCTTGTCTATTCACCCTATCCATGCCCCTCATGACTTTATAAACCTCTATAAGATCATTCTTCTTGAGGGCTTTCTCTCTCCAGGTCATATTGTTTCACTTATCTCTTTTTGAAGTTCAAGCTTTTTAAATTCTATTTCCATTACTCTTTACTTTTCATTTTCTTCCATTTCCATTTTTGTCTCTTTTTCTTTATACTCAAGTTCCTTTAAAAGTTTCCACCAGAATCCTCGTTAGTTCCAGCGGCGGTATCTCAGTTTCAGGTTTCCCTCTTTCTAATTCTAAAAATTGAGTAATCACTTTAAGCTTTTCATCCTTACAAGACCCTGCTTTTATTTTGATCTTCAACATATCTACAAACTCTCTCAATTTAGCCTGAGTCAAAGATTTCAAGTAATTTACTGCTATGTCTTCTACTCCCAGAAAAATCTTAGCAGCACTC
This sequence comes from Rhincodon typus, assembly GCF_021869965.1. Lineage (NCBI taxonomy): Eukaryota > Metazoa > Chordata > Chondrichthyes > Orectolobiformes > Rhincodontidae > Rhincodon > Rhincodon typus. The sequence goes on along the minus strand of NC_063340.1, from coordinate 6,447,568 downwards.
AAAGTAATTTCAAAAATCTAATCCATGTAATAAATATCACCATAACGCTCCTGTTTTCTGTCCAGAAATGTCACATAGCTGTTCTTTTAAAAGAGACACAAATCCCTCGTGAACTCAGTTCATTCAAATCCCAGTCAAATGCTCCCAGTTGTTATAACCCCAGCTGATGGTACAAGTGGAGAAGTCAAATCCCGCAATGAAACTTGGCAAGAGCTAATAGGAACTGCAGATGCTGGAGAATCCGAGACAACAAGGTGCAGGGCTGGATGAACACAGCAGGCCAAGCAGTATCATAGGAGCAGGAAGGCTGACGTTTCGGGCCTAGACCCTTCATCAGAAAAGGGGGAGGGGAAGGGGGTTCTGAAATAAATAGGGAGAGAGTGGGAGGCGGATAGAAGATGGATAGAGGAGAGGATAGGTGGAGAGGAAACAAACAGGTCGAAGAGGCGGGGATGGGGCCAGTAAAGGTGAGTGTAGGTGGGGAGTTAGGGAGGGGATAGGTCAGTCCAGGGAGG
>NC_063340.1:6418973-6437053 GCF_021869965.1 Rhincodon typus | reverse complement strand
GAGAGAGAGAGAGAGAGAGACAGCCTTGTCCTGGAACTTTGTTGCATTGAGGAGACATATGCATCATCCTTTGCACTGTTCCTGTTTTTGGCATTTTGAAGTGTATTGTTGCAATCTAAATCAAACAAGGTCAAAAGATTGCTTACTGCTTCCAGTGATTTTAATGTTCGATGCTGCTTTAACAATGTGCTAACTTATGACCAGCACTTGCTCCTTCACATTATCCAAATATTAATTTCTTATTATGAATCTCCCACATCTCCACCCTATACTACACACTCCCCTGAAACACTATGTTTTCACATTGTTGTAGCATCCAGGTCATAGATGAGGAGACCTGTGCATCTTCTCATGCTGACCTGTGCTGGGATTATACCACAGGCCTCCCAACAGTCAGAGGCAAATAGAGGAGCACTTATACAGGCGAATAGTCATAAAGTCACAGAGATGTCCAGCTCAGAAACAGACCCTTCGGTCCAACTTATCCATACCGACCAGATGTCCTAAACTAAACTAGTCCCATTTGCCAGCATTTGGCCCATATCCCTCTAAACCCTTCCTATTCATATACCCATCAAGATGCCTTTCAAATGTTGTAATTGTACCAGCCTCCACCACTTCCTCTGGCAGCTCATTCCATACACGCACCACCCTCTGCGTGAAAAAGTTGCCTCTTAGGTCCACAGAAAGGTGCGAGAGAAACAGGGTTACAATTGTCGGGGATTTCAAATATGCTAACATTAACTGAGATCGCCTCAGTGTGAAAGGATTAGATGGGGTGGGATTTTGAAAGTGCGTCTAGGAGAGCTTTATTGTGCCAGTACATGGATAGTCTGACTATAGATGGGCAGTGCTAGAGCTAACCCTCGGGAATGAAACTGGTCACGTGTTTGAAGTTTCAGTTAGGATAGTGACCATAACACGGTAAATTTTAAAGTCAGTATGGAAAGGGATAAGGATAGTTCAGAAGTTAAGTGTCTAAGGTGAGTGAAGGTCAATTTCAATGTCATTAGGCAGGACCTGGCAAACATAGAATGGGAGCAGCTATTTGCAGGTAAGTCTTCATTTGAAAAATGGAAGTCTTTTAAAAATAACATAGTGGGAATTCAGGGCCAGCGTGTTCCTCTAAGAGTAAAGGGCAAGGGAAACAATTCCATGGAACCCTCGGTGACAGGGGATACGGAGAGTTTGGTAAAGAAAAAGAAGGAAGCATATGTTAGGCACCGAGTTTTAAAAACTGGAGAGTCCCTTCAGAATTGTGGGACATTGATGAAAAAGGAAATTGGGAGGGAAAAGAGGTGAAATATCTTTGGTAGATGGGATCAGGCGAACCCCCAAGGCATTCCATAAGCACATTATGAGCAAGAGAATTACCAGGAAAGTGTGGGCCTATTAGAGAACAAAGAGGCAATCTATGTATGGAGCCAGTGGACCTGGGTGAGGTCTTACCTTGCCAAGGATGAGGTCGTAAATGAATATTTCTCATCTGTATTCATAGAGGAGAAAGACTTTGTAGTTAGGACGATGAGATTCTAGAGTATGTTAAGATTAACACGGAGGAAGCATTAGATGTTTGAGCAGGCATAAAGATGCATAAATCCGTAGGGCCTGATGAGATGTATCCCAGGCTGCCATGGAAAGCAAGAGAAGAGATTTCTGGGGACATAGCAGAGATATCTAATACCCCTCTGGCCAGAGGTGAAGTGCCAGTTAACTGGAGGATAGCTAATATGGTTCGTTTGTCCAAGAAAGGCAGCAGGGATCGGCCAGGGAATTACAGACCAGCCAGTGGTAGAGAAATTATTGGGAAAACTTAATCATCACTTGGAAGGGCACAACTTGATCAGGGATAGTCAGCGCAGATATTCTTAGAGGATTCCTCATTCTTGATCCTGTTTCTGATTTGCAGCATCCGCAGTTCTTTCAGTTTTTTTTTGAGGACAATCCTGTCTGACTAATTGAATTGAGTTTCCTGAGAAGTTGACAAAATATGTTAATGAGACAAGTGTAGTTGATGTGGTTTACATGGACTTCAGTGAGGCCTTGACAAAGTCCCAAATGGAAGACTGGTCCAAAAGGTGAGAATCCATGAGATCCCAGGCAAGTTGGCAACTGGATCCAAAATTAGTTTGCAAATAGGAGAGAAAGGGTGATGGTAGAGGGTTGCTTTTGTGATTGGAAGCCTGTGACTAGCAGTTTACCACAGGGATTAGTCCTGGGACCCTTGTTGTTTGTTATATACATTAATGGCTTGAATGTGAATGTAGAAGGTATAATTAGCAAGTCTGCAGAAGACACAATAATTGGTGGCAGTCAGGAGGATGGTCTCAGGCTACAGTCTGATATTGATCAGCTGGTTCATCAGGATTAGCAATGGCAGATAGAATCTAATCCTGATAAGTGTGAGGTGATGCATTTTGAGAGGTCTCAGAAGGGTAGGACGTACATGATGAATGGTAGGTCCCTAGGGAATATGGAGGAACAAAGAGACCTTGGTGTACAAGTCCATAGGACCCTGAAGATGTCAGCACAAGTAGACAGGGTGGTGAAGAAAACATATCTCCATTAGCTGGGGCATTGAACAAAGGAGTAGGAAGTGTTGTTACTACATTATAAAACGCTGGTTAGGCCACAGCTGGAATAGTGTGTGAAATTCTGGTTGCCACACTATAAGAGGGAAGTGATTGCACTGGAGAAGGTGCTGAGGAGATTCACCAGGATGTGGCCTGGGATGAAATGTCTCAGTTATGAGGAGAGACTGGATAGGCAGGGTTTGCTTTCCCTGGAGCAGAGGAGGCCGAAGAGAGGGTCAGATTGAGGTACACATGATTATGAGGGGCATAGACAGGGTAGATTGTGACAATTTCTTCCCCATTCCAGCTGTGTCTGTGACTAGAGGGTATACGTTTCAGATGAGGGTTAGTGTTTTAGAGGAGATCTGAGAGAAAAACAAAAATCACCTCGAGGGTGTCAGATGTATGAAACGAGCTGCGTTAGAGGGCTATGGAGGCAGGTACTCTTGCAGCATTTAAGAAGCACCTGGATGAGAACTTAACATACCAGGGCTTTGTAGACCATTGGCCAAAGTGCAGATAAATAGGATTAGTGCAGTTTCTATCACAAATCATTCAACTCCAAACCAGTGAGCCAAGGGCATACCGGTCATGAATGCTGTTTCTGCTCCTTTTAGTTGGTTGGTGTAGACATGGCGGGCCGAAGGGCCTGTTTCTATGCTGTATGATAGTGTGTCTCTAACCCTCCAGCCTTCAGACTTTGTCCTAAAAAGTGGTTAAGGAGTCTATGTTCAACTATTCACAACATTTGCACATTCTCCCTGTGTCTGTGTGGGTTTCCTCTGGGTGCTCCGGTTTCCCCCCACAGTCCAAAGATGTGCAGGCTAGGTGGTTTGGCCGTGCTAAATTGCCCGCAGGGTTCAGGGATGTGTAGACTAGGTGGGTTATGGGGGGATGGGTCTGGGTGGGATGCTCTGAGTGTCAGTGTGGACTTGTTGGGCTGCAGGGCCCATTTCCACACTGAGGGATTCTATGATTCTATGATTAAACATGAAAGTTTTAGTACTCCTGCATCTCTGCAAATCAGAAAGGTAACTGCAGTGAGATAACAAGGTGTAGAGCTGGATGAACACAGCAGGCCAAACAGCATCGGGGAGCAGGAAGGTTGACATTTCGGGCCTAGACCCTTCTTCAGAAAATGCAGTGGTCAGTTTTTGATTACGGCCGTGTGGTCAGTTAAGCCAGAATGTGGAGATTTGAGGAACAGTAGGTCAGCAGCTATAAGCACGTGAGCAGACTTTTTAACACATTGAATAACATTCCTGCACACACAAAACCTGCAGAGTATGATTTGTGCTTATATCTTTGTTTATACAGCACACTGGTGTGTGCTACAACACTTATGTTGGAGCCATTTCTCTTGGAGCTGCCATTGTTATGATGGAAGGACAGCAGAGTCCAATGGAACTGCAAGAATTAATGTCCTGATATCTTTAGACAAGTGTCTTACTCACTTTCACTCCAATTTCACACCAGTATTCATTGTGTTGCTGAATCCAGCTGGAAAACAGCGAATGTCCCACGATCAATCCCTGTGGAGATCCACTCAGACTATCACCTTACACTCACTCTTCAACCTGCTGTCTCCTCTCCTTCACCCAGTTCTTACTCCCAAGTTTTCCCAATTTTGAGGCACTCATTGAGGCATGGGATGAAAATGGGAGCGAAATTCACTGGTTGGGAATTCCATCCACTTTCAATCTGCCTGATTTCCTACACCGTGTGTGAACAATGCAGGAATGACAAGCTGCCTTCCAGCATCAAATCTTTAGAGTTCATGAAAACAGTAGCATTATGACTCGGGAAATATATAAAATGTTAGCAGTTGTATCAAATACTATCTTAAGTCTTGCTAGGAAGCCAAACACACGGCTGAAGATTTTTTTTTGTCTTGGGCTCATCAGGACACATGCAAGAATACCAAATTTTCAACCATTCATGCAACAGGAAAAAATGGTGCTAATTTATCAGCCAATCGACTTTGATTGGGCAACTCGTTGCCTTGGAGTAAGCAATGGGAAGCCTTTTTATTGTGTCACATGCTCCACCACTGCTGCATCATTTGGCACCGATTTCTGAGAACTGACTCAGTAGGTTTTCCTTTCAAGTTTTCTCCTCCAATCTTAGAAATAGTACAATGTCAATGTTTATCTGAAGTCTCCCGCCTGCTGTGCTACTGACCAGGAGAGGAGGCGGGGTGAAGGAGGGGCGTCTTAGTTTCACTGCAGACCGATTGGAGTCAGCCGCTAACATTGCTACACCAGGTTATATAGACAGAGGTAACCTGGCAGCCAGAAGTAGCTGACTACTGCACAAACAATCCTTTCCATATCTTCACTCGTCCCACCACAAATATGCCAGCACCTTCAGCAAGTTCTGTGATCGCATCAGTCACTTTGATTCCCTGCCAAAAACAACACCAGCAGGCACAACAACTGTAGCAATTAATTCAATGCCCAACCAGTTTGTGCTTTGTACTTTCCAACATCATGCTTCCACTTGGGATTACCACGTGATCTACGTTTGAAGTTTGGTGATGGCCCATTTTCAGGAGCAGGGTCAAGGTTCACGACCTGCCTTTGAGGGAGGAAACACACTAACTGTATCATTGCCTCCCTGCTCTCAGTGGTGCTCAAATTGCTGGCTGCCAGGATGCTCAGCAGAGGTCTGAATAGAGATCCCAGATAGGGGATAGGGCGGTCAGGTGCTGTAATCACTGTGGCAGGGACATGCTACCTGTGCTGAAGTTGGCTGCAAAGTGTGGGTTGTGGATCAACAGGGGAGGAATCTCCTAAGATTACAGGTGTAGCATTGGATTGGGAGATGTCAATTGGAGGTGAAATATCGTATTTCTGTGGGGGAAGGGGGTGAATGGGTGTGCAGGGACCCTCTGGGTTCACCCGCTGTAGGGAAATGTAACCAAGTGGCTAAGGAACCTCTTGGAATTGAGATGGTCTCTGTCTCACACAAGGTGGGTTTCAAGCTCGATCTATCAGAGGCTTCAATAATTGTGCAGAGATAAAGACTACACAGATTTACGCATCTGTTTGGTCAGACATGTAGGCTTTGGGAGTGCTGTGGGGATGATGGGGAGAGTTGATGGCCGTTATTGTAACTGAAAGGTATATCTTGCATGCTGCACTGTGTTGAAAATTGATCTGTGTATTTTGTCAAATTGGGTCTACCATGCATTAATTACCAGCAGAAGGGGTTTGCTTGAAAGACTTAATAAGAAAGGATCTATGTTTAGCAATTTGTTTCATTCCAATAGGGTTCAAGTTGTATAACTCCAAACCCAATGCTAAATCTAAGCCCCTAAACAAGTTGTCAGAGTCTTTTCTAGGCTTTCCACAAGCTGATGGCAATTAAGATCAGAAATGAAAGAACACTGTCCAGTAAAGGTCATAGATGTAAAGATAATTGTCATGTTTCCCAGACAATGTATGGTACATCTTTCTTTATTCATTCATTGAACACATGTATCACTGGTTGGAAACATTTATTGCCCCATCCCTAGTTGTCCTTGAGAAGGTGATGGTGAGCTGACTTCTTGAACCACTGCAGTCCATGTGCTGTATATAGACCCACTATGCTCTTAGAGAGGGAATTCCAGGATTTTGACCCTCTGAAGGAACACTGGTATATTTCCAAGTCAGGATGGTGAGTGCTTTGGAGGGGAACTTTCAGGTGGCTGTGTTCCCATGTATCTGCTGCCCTTGTTCTTCTAGATGGTAGAGGTTGAGGGTTTAGGAGGTGCTGTCTAAGGAACCTTTGTGAATTTCTGCAGTGCATCTTGTAGATGGTACACACTGCTGTGACTGAGCGTCAGTGGGGGAGGGAGTGAATGTTTAGGGATAGAAAGATTGAGGATTTGATGGTAGGAAGAAGGGTCACTGGACTTGAAATGTTAACTGTATTTTCTATTCACAAATGCTGCCAGACCTGCTGACCTTCTCCAGCAATTCCTATTTTTTCAATGTTTGTGCATGTGGTGCTAATAAAGAGGGTTCCTTTGTCCTGGATGATGTTGGGCTTCTTGAGTGTTGTTGGGGCTACACCAATCCAGACAAGTGGGGAGTATTCCATCACACTCCTGACTTGTGCCTTGTAGATGGTGGACAGGCTTTGTGGATCAAGAAATGAGTTACACACTGTAGACTGCCAAGCCTCCAACCTGCTCCTATAGCCGTAGTATTTATATGGCCAATCCATTCAGTTTCTGGTAAACGGTAGCCCCCAGGCAGTTAATAGTTGATGATACAGCAATGGTAATTCCAGCGAACATCAAAGGATGATGTTAGATTCTCTGTTTTTGAGATGAATTAATTGCAACTGTTGAACGTAGTTTGGGGGAAGGTGTCTGTAAGTGCATGCATTCTCAAAAGGTGTGGCTGGCTTCTACTAACCTTGCTTGTACAGGTACAATTCCTAACTAAATTGTTAAGCAAAGGGTATTGGAATTACTTCTCACGTTGCAACTTCCTTGGTATGCTTCTGTTTTGATGTCAGGTTTGGTTCTCTTTGTTGAATGATATATGTCTTCTGCTGTCATTCGTAAATCTGGAGCACTCTGAGATTCTACTAACATCTCACTAACATTTTTCAAGCGCTATGATGTGCAGAAGTAATTTTAGTTGGTGTGAGCCTTTAAATCATTGTTTTTTTATTTGTTCCTTTGTGAGGGTTGTCATTTAGGCCAATATTTATTGTCCGTTCCTATTGACCTTTGAGAAACTGCCTCCTTCAACTGCTGTAGCCCATGTGGTGTCAGTAGGTTCGCAGAGCTGCTAGGGAGGGAGTTGCAGGATCTTGGCCCAATGACAGTGAAGGAATGGCTAGGATGGTTGTGTAGATTAGGAGGGAAACTGCAGGCTGTGGTGTTCCAACGTATCTGTACCCATCGTCTTTCTTGGTGGCAAAGGTCATGGGGTTTGGAAGCTGTTGTTGAAGGACCTTTGGTGTTCCAGGGAATCTTGCAGATGGAACACGCTGGTGTCACTGTGCATCAGTGGTGGAGGGTGTGAATGTGGAAGGTGAATGGGATGCAAATCAAGCTCTAAACTGGATGGTGTAGAGCTTCTTGAGGGATGAGGAACTTGAATTATGAAACCGGATTGCAGAAGGTGGGACCTTTTACTTGGCGAAGAGAAGGCTGCGAGGAGATTTGATCAAAATGTTCAAAGTCATGAGGCATCAAAAGAGATGTTTACCCGAATGCATAGGGGTGCAAGGCGGTAGGGGCACATAGCTGGAGATTGGCGCCAGGTAATGATGCTTGTTTAAAGAGGCAGTGCAAACACAATGGGTTCTTTCTGCATTTTAACACTTCAATGTTTCTGTCATCTGGACAGAGTAGATAGGGCAAAGCTATCCCCATTGGTGCAAGGATCGAGAACGAGAGGACGCTGATTGAAAGTGACCTGAGAAAAAAAAACCTTCTCACGCAATGAGTAGAATGCTTTGCCAGAGACTGCGGCGGAGGCAGGATCAATCGGAGCGTTAAAGATAGAATTAGACACTTGCTTCAAAAGGAAGAATGTGCAGTGGGAAGGCATGAGAATGGCACTGAGTGAGCTGCTCATTCAGGGAGCTGGCACAGGCATTATGGGCTGAAAGGCATCCTTCTGTGCTAGAGCGAATCTGTGAGCCTGTGAATGAGGTGCTGGAAAAGGTGAGCACAAATCACCAAACAACTGGAGAAATGATGATAATCAGGACCATTCAATCGGTCAGAATTAGAGAAGGTCAGAGATATTGGAGGGTTGATGGGCTGTAGTGCTTATAGAAATAGCGAGAAGCCATGGAGCAATTTGCACCTAATAAATCAGCTCAATGCTGCATTGTTGGAATCATTACTGCACTCACATTGTTGATTTGTGCAACTTATTGTCTCAATGTTAAGTCTATCATAGAGAGAAATGACTCAGAACACTCCAAAGAGAACCCCCCCACTTCTCCCTGAAGTATCTGCATGTTTTCACGGTCCTTGATGTCATCATCGCAGCTTATTTATCAGTGCTCTGGCAGCCTCCAAAACTACATCCAAAGGCTTTGTGAGATAATTGTCTGTTTAACAAGCCTCAGGGCCACATGTCATTGCGTGAGTCACCTTATTGAGAGGCAGCTGCTTCACACATTCAAACTGTATTCAACCTTCAATGTTGAATCAACCATTGTTGATCCACAAAGCCCTGTCTGTGACAAACAGGGGCTCTCATCTGAAGGTGGGAAATGTTCCAAATGTCTCGTTGGAACTTCCAATCTTCTCATTCGAGGTGTGAGTCCTGTTCAAAGTCTTGGTTAACCGTCCCCATCGTGACATCAGATTGGCCGATGGGGTGAGGAGTGGCAAATGTAAGGCGTTGCACAATAATAAGGCACATCAGTGTAGGACTTATACACTAATTCTAAGGTCCTGGAGAGTGTCGCTGAACAAAGAGACCTCAGAGCACAGGCTCATAGTTCCCTGAAAGTGGGGTCACAGGTAGGTAGGATAGTGAAGAAGGCTTTTGGTATGCTTGCCTTTATTGGTCAGTGCATTGAGTAATGGGAGGTTGTATATTTGCTATACAGGACATTGATGAGGCCACTTTTGGAATACTGCATTCAATTCTGGTCTCCCTGCTGTAGGAAGGATGTTGTTAAACTTGAAAGGGTTCAGAAAAGATTTACAAAGATGTTGCTAGGGTTGGAGGATTTGAGCTATAGGGAGAGATTGAATAAGCTGGGGCGAAGAGCATTGGACTCTGAGGGGTGACCTTATAGGAGTTTATAAAATCATGCGGGGCATGGATAGGGTGAATAGCCAAGGATTTTTCACCACAGTACAGGAATCCAGGACTAGAGCGCATTGGTTTAAGGTGAGAGGGGAAAGATATAAAAGGGACCTAAGAGACAACTTTCTCATGCAGAGGGTGGTTCGTGTATGGAATGAGCTGCCAGAGGAAGTGGTGGAGGCTGGTACAATTACAACATTTAAAAGGCATCTGGATGGGTACATGTAGGAAGGTTTAGAGGGATATGGGCCAAATACTGGCAAATGGGATTAGATTTATATAGGATATCTGGTCGGCACTGACAAGTTGACTAAAGGGTCTGTTGTATCATTCTATGACTCTATGCTGCGCCCTGTTGTTTCTTTTGTCTAAAAATTGGGGCCAGACCATTTAGGAGAAATGTTAAGAAGCATGTCTACACACAAAGGGTGGGCGAAGTTTTGAACTCTCTTCACAAATGGCCGTGGGTGCTGGGTCAGTTCATTTGAAATCTGACATGGGTAATTTTTAAGCAAAGCTATGAAGGGATGTGGGCCAAGGCAGGTATATGGAGTTAGGCCACAGGTCAGCCAATATCTCATTGAATGGTGGAACAGGCTCAAGTGGCTGAATAGCACACTCGTCATCCTATCTTCCTATATTTACTGTTGTGTTACTTGCTTCTCATGAAAGACTTCTTGAACGCCTGATCCTATAAATGCAAAATAAAATCCACAGCAGAACGATGGCTTGATGGTAGCATTTGGAATTAATGAAGATGTGAAGGAGATGTTAGCAGGGATAGGAGAGAGAAGAATCTTTTCCTGACCTTTGATACCACCATACCTTTTTTTAACATGTTGCTAACCCTTCTGGGAGTGAGGGGTCACAGCAGTGTAAGAACTTGAGAATTACTGATCACCTAAGAAAGGCAATTGAAAGCACATAAGTGAGTTTAAGGTAATTCATTAAAAGAAAACAACAGCTTGGAGATGAGTAAAAGCAAGGTATTGTAGATGGTGGAAATCTGAAATGAAAACAGAAAGTGCTGGAGAAACTCAGCAGGTCTGGCAGCATCTGCAGAGAGAGAAACAGAGTTAAGGAGTCATAGAGCTTGGAAACTGATCCTTTGGCCCAACTCATCCATGCCAATGAGGTTTCCTAAACTAGATAGCCCCATTTGCCAGCATTTGGCATCAGTGTGACTTTTCAGTGTCACTGCACTCAAAACGTTAACTCTGTTTCTCTTTCCACAGACCTTGCCAGTTCTATTGAGTTCCTCCAGCAATGTTTGCTTTTATTTGTTTAGATATAATGCATTGTTAAATAGACAGGAGAAATATATGGCCTGTGAGTGTTAAGGGTGGTCCACTAACTCCCGAGGACAAACAGATGGCCAGTGCAGAATGCGTTGATCTCAGGGATCGCCATCATCATCAGCGATCCCTCACAGACGAGGATGACTCTGTTCCACTCTCAGGGTGAGTCTGTAGGGGGTTGTGCAGACCAATGTGACTACTGCAGGCTCTGTTACACTTGGGGCAGAAGGTGGTCGTGGGAAGGGGTGGGTGGGGTGTCATGGGGCAGCATGCTCCTTTCGCTGTTTTGGCCCAGCTTCCATTTTATTCCTGACGTCAAGTCTCGAGATATTTGACGCCTTCCTGGATACTCCTCCTCCACTTTGGATGATCTTGGGCCAGTGATTCCTGGGTGTCTGTGGGAATACCACACTTTTCCAGTGAGGCCTTGAAGGGATCACTGAAGCCCTTCCTCTGTCCACCTGGGGCTTACCTGCCAGTTCGGAAGAACAACTACTTGGGGAGTCTCAGGAGCTTATGATGAAAGAACTCTTTCCTCATTCATCTTCAATCTTCCCTGGTCCAGCTTCCATCTGAAGCTTGGGGACGATTGCCTCCTACCTTAGAACCCTCATTAACTCACTTTATTTCTGGAAGATGGTAATTTACCTGCATCAACCATTTGTTTGAACGCTTTGAATCAATGCGTACAGGACAGATACCACGATGACAGAATGTTCACCTTTCCCTTGTCCATTACCTGAGCTTGAGGTCACTTTCCAGCTTACCTCAAACTGAGGGTAACTTGCTAGCCCCTATCAAACACTTTCAGAAACCAGCCACCATCCTGTTGACTTAGGGAAGGACTAACACGAAAGGACTGAGAAAAGAGATCGCAACATTTCTGGGTCCTGAGTAAGTGCTTTTTTAGAGAGAGAAGTAAACCATCCTTTAAAAAAAACACTCATTTATGGGATTTGTGCATCATCAGGGCAGGTCAGCATTTGTGGCCCATTCCTAGTTGCTCTCCCTGTCAACCATGGCTTGCCTATCAGTTGCATAGTCATTCTGAAAGCTGGTGTTTATTAAAGATCCCATTTCTTTTACAGCAATCACTTTAGATATTTTCCTGATCGACCTGTTCAGAAGATATTATGACGCACAACGGGAGCAGGTAGGACTTGAAATCATCTCTCCCGTCTCAGAGATAGGGATAGCACCCACTGTGCCACAAGAACCTCTCACTTCTACATACTTTCTAATTAACCGGTTCAGGGATGTTATTACACACCACTGCAACAGGCCTGAACCCGAGCAGCCGTAGCCCTTGAAAAGCTGCATTCACACCCAGTTTCTCATGCTGGAAGATAATGGACTTTCTGGTCTCACTGGTACTTCATGTTTTCCACACCTGGGCAACTCAGTCTAAAAAGTGGATGGGGTATAACTCAGAGAACAAAGCGGCCAGGGTTGGAAATGAACACAAAAAGTTGTTTCAAGAGGGAGTTGGATATAGTTCTTAGGGCTAAAGTCGTCAAAGAGTATGAGGGAGAAAGGAGGAACATGGATGATTATCCATGACCATATTGAATAGTGTAGCAAGCTCGAAGGGCCAAATGGGCTACTCTTGCTTTACTGTTTTATTCCCCTTCCACAAAGTCAGAAACTCTGGTCTGGCCAGCTCCTCTCACAGTGTGTATACCCATAGAATCCTAGACTCCCTACAACGCAGAAGCAGGCCATTCAGCCCATTGAGTCTGCACCAACACTCTGAAGAACATCCCACCAGATACCCACCATCCACATAACCCCACATCCACCATAGCCAACCCACCTAGCTTGCACATTGATGGACACTATGGGCAATTTAGCATGGCCAATCCACCTAACCTGCACAACTTTGGACTGTGGGAGGAAACCGGAGCACCCGGAGGAAACCCACGCAGACACGGGGAGAATGTGCAAACTCCATACAGACAGTCGCCCGAGGGTGGAATTGAACCTGGTTCCCTGGTACTGTGAGGCAGCAGTGCTAACCACTGAGCCACCCTGCCAACCCATCACATGCCACATCATAGGCACGCTCACAACTCCCACCACCAACCCCATTTCCAGTTTTGTGGGACACTAAAAGGTGGGACCACTGCATCGCCCTATGTCTGAAGGAAAAACAACTCAAGAGGGGCAAGAGATAGTAAGAAATGCTGATGCTGGAGTCAGGGATAACACAGTGGGCTTTGCAGTAGAGTTATAACTCACTGATAGATAGTAAGCTATAACTTACTGATAGATACTTAGATATAACTCACTCAGAGATAGTAAGATATAACTCACTCAGACATAGTTAGATATAACTCACTCAGGGATAGGAAGATACAAGTCACTCAGAGATAGTTAGATATAACTTACTCAGAGATAGTAAAATATAACTCACTCAGAGATAGTAAGATATAACTCACTCAGACATAGTTAGATATAACTCACTCAGGGATAGGAAGATACAAGTCACTCAGAGATAGTTAGATATAACTCACTCAGAGATAGTAAGATACAACTCACTCAGATATAGTTAGATATAACTCACTCAGCGATAGTAAGATATAACTCACTCAGAGATAGGAAGATACAAGTCACTCAGAGATAGTTAGATATAACTCACTCAGCGATAGTAAGATATAACTCACTCGGAGGTAGTAAGAATTTTCCGAAGAAGGGTCCCAACCCAAAATGTCAACTTTCCTGCCGCTCTGATGCTGCCTGGCCTGCTGTGTCCCTCCAGCTCCACACTGTGGTATCAAGAGAGATGCGGGAGGGTTGGGAGTAAAACTAATCGCTGTGACATTCCCATTGTGGAATAATGTTCACATGTAACTCTGCAAGGGTCTGTGCTGAATTGAGTGTTAACAGCCCAGTATTGAGGCTAAGTACAACATGTTGCACATGTGACACTTCAGGAAATGACCCAAAAGTCACCCAGCTATTTTTTTTGGTCCGTAGATAAATTACTACCAGAGGTTTGCCGTTCTCTGCACTGACTGAAAGGAGACATGTGTCAAATGTCTGGGCTCTAATGCTCATTCCCAAAAAGCAGGAGAAGCCAGGGTGTGTAAAATGGTTAAAGGTTCAAAAATAATTCCAGTCTGTCTCAATATTATGAATAACAAATGTTCGATGATTGGATTTAATTACATATAATTATTTCAGTTGTCATGTTAAAGTTCACTTAATTAAGCTTTCCTTCCCCTCCGAATTTGTAAGCTGTATCAAATAACACTAAACCTTGGACTGTCAGACTCATATGGCACTAGGAGTAAGCATTAGCACAGGAACTGATGCACAACTCCTGCCTTATTCGTTGGGCTTTCCATAACACCACCTTCCTGCTATTATTACAATTTCTTTTGCTGGTTTAACATAACAGGAAAACAGTGTAGCAACAGTCACCCTTCCAATCATCAGCGTCTACGTTTTAATTATGAGACTTGCGAGAATACATACTAATCAGGTCCAACTTGACATATGCAAATCGAGCCAATTATAAAACAATTGCACCAATGTAACTCCCAAAAGAGACAGGTTTATTATTTTAAGAAGGGAGAAAAGATTAACTAGGTATTCTTAGAGGCCATATTAACATATACAGATAAGAATGGTCAAATATTGGTTTTCAGCATTCTCAATTATCTAGTCTAGTGTCACTGCACTTCCGTGATGTCCAATATTCACTTTGTATTCGGGCAATATTAAATTGACTAGCAGCTGTATGGCCAGGAAAGGACCTTTGATTTATTTTTGTCAGTGGGTGGGTTGTACAATAAACAGCTAAAATTACAAGCAACTATGTAAATCCTCGTATTGCTCATAGGATCTATTCCAAAATACAGATACATCCTATTGTCTATATTGTATCACAGTGGTGGGAAAACTTCATAACCCACCCATCCCTGAACACTACGGGCAATTTAGCATGGCCAATCCACCTTAACCTGCACATTTTTAGACTGTGGGAGGAAACCGGAGCACCTGGAAGAAACCCACGCAGACACAAGGAGAATGTGCAAACTCCACACAGACAATCGCCCGAGGGTGGAATCACACCCTGGTCCCTGGTGCTATGAGGCAGCAGTGCTAACCACTGAGCCACCCCTGAGCCACCATGCTGCCCCAACAAATATGTTGCTAGGCATGGATGGGGAACATACAGGAACCCAGTAAAAGGGGATCCCAGACTATGCATGTAATTCTGTAATATTGTAGCATTGTAAATAGTTAGTGTTGTAAACAAACTTCCAAGACGTCTGTCTGAACAAGAACCTGACACTTGGTGATAACATGGGCTAACATTTGAAAAACCACAAAGAGTATCGAGGTGGTTTACATTAATTTAGAGTTGACCATAAATATCAAATGGTGTTTACTACCTCTATCAAGCCAGTACAAACCATTGTGAGCAGGATTTCACTCCAAGAGGCTTCAATTTCCAGGAGCAGCCTCAGATTTCTGAACATGGATCTGGTTGCCATGGAATCGAGTTGTCATCACTTTGAACTTAATTCTTTTTCCTTAACCAGTTGGAACCAATTATAACCAATCAGAAAGATTTTGTCATTCATCAAATGTACAGCAGTGCTCTTCCTTTTCCAAAAGACACAAACAATAGACTCCAAAACATCGTTAAAGCAAAAAGAATCCAGCAAGCAACAATGTTATTTTCTGTGGTCATCATGTACCTCCTTTCCCATCAGCGCCCATCAATCACCAGCAGATTATGGCCACAACAGCAGGCCAGAGGCTGGGTACCTTTCAAAGCATAACTCACCTCCTGGCTCCCTAAAGCTTGCCCACCATCTACAAGGCACAAGTCAGGAGTGTGATGGAATATTCCCCACTTGCCTGGATGAGTGCAGCTCCAACAACACTGAAGAAGCTTGACACCATCCAGCATAAAGCAGCCGCTTGATTGGCACCACATCCACTCCCTCCGACACTGACGCTTAGTAGCAGCAGTGTGGACCATCTACAAGATGCACTGCAGAAATTCACCAAGGTCCTTAGTCAGCACCTTCTAAATCCACAATCACTTCCATCTAGAAGGTCAAGGGCAGCAGATACATGGGAACACCATCCCCTGCAAATTCCCCTCCATGCCACTCACCATCCTGACTTGGAAACATATCGCTGTTCCTTCACTCTGACTGTGTTAAAGACTTGGAACTCCATTCCTAATGGCATTGTGCTCCCTACACCAAATGGGTGAAGAAGGAAGCTCACTATGACCTTCTCAAAAGCATCTGGAATGGGCAATAAATGCTGACCCAGTCAGTGATGCCTACTTCCCATTAATGAATTTTTAAAAAAATACACACATGTCCTTTCAAGGGCACAGAGACACAAACAATGTCATGGAAGGAATGTGTTATGTCTCAGGGTTAGTATGTCAGTATACTTTTAAGAGAGATGCTCTAATCTCACCACCTGGACCCTTCAACACCATCCCGCAAAATCCCTTACTCCACTGTTAGCCAGGCCCTGCTGATAACCCAGACTGAGCTAAAATCCAATCCCAGTAACCTCCTCTTCTTCGAGGGCTCGCTGTAGTCTTTACGGTACGTCCGCTTAAACCCAGTGTTCCTGGGACTAGAGAGCCCTTGGTCCCTCCAAGGCAGACGTCCTCTCCAGGTGGGGACAGACGTCTTGGCCCTGGGCCAATTAGAAACATTGAAAATAGGAACAGGAGCAGGCCATTTGGCCCAAGTGATGCTAAACTGAAGCTTTGTCTTCCTTCTCGGGAGTAAATGTAGTTTCCATGGCATTATTCTGAAGAAAAGTCAGAGAGTTATCTCCAGTGTCCGAGCCAATACTTAACCCTCAGCCAACATTAGGAAAATATTTGATCATTGTCATAATGCCGTTTGTGAGAGCTTACTGTGAGCAAATTGGCTTGACACTTCCCTGACATTACAATGGTGACAAAATCTTAAAAGTATTTAATTGGTTCCAAAAAGACATTCAATCGTTATGAATAAATGTACACTCTTTTAAAAATTGTTTCTTGATTGGACATTAGATTAATGGCTGTATTATTTATTTGTTTGCCAAAGCCCAGGTGTCTCAAACCATCTCAGTTGTCTCTTTGTCCCCCAAAGTTTGAGGTTATTTCATCAAGTGATTACAAGGTGACCTATTGTGAATTGCCAGGCTTTTATTGTTTTCCACACTAATCTGTTAACAGAAACAAATTGCCTGCCAACCCTGCATTTGCCACTGGGCAAATTTGGAATGGGCAACAAATGACCACATCCCATGAAAGAATAAAATAACAGCTACAGAAAATGGACACAGATTTATCCCATGGCTCTCCATGTTCATTGTCATCCAATCCAAGAGCAGTTTGTGAATTAACTCAACTTTGGACCAATTTGTATTACTCATCAATTCCAAACCACCCCCAGTGGGTGTACGCAGTGAAGTGAATGGAGATGCACAAGTGAATTTGCCATCAAATGTTTGACATTCCATTATAATAGGAACACAGAGCTAGGAATAGGCTACTCAACACCACTTAACATTTGATCAAATCATGGTTGATCTTTATTTTTACCTGCCTTTGATCCATATTTCTTGAGACGTTAAGGGTGGCATGGTGCCTCAGTGGTTAGCACTGCTGCCTCACAGTGCCAGGGACCTGGATTCGATTCCACCCTCGGGTGACTGTCTGTGTGGAGTTTGCACATTCTCCCTGTGTCTGTGCGTGGGTTTCCTCCGGGTGCTCCGGTTTCCTCCCACAGTCCAAAGATGGGCAGGTTAGGGAAAATTGCCCATTGTGTCTAGGGATCCGGTCTAGGTGGGTTAGCCATGGGAAATGTAGGGTTACAGGTATAGGATAGGATAGGGTAGGGGCTGGGACTGGGTGGGACGCTCTTCGGAGGGCGGTTCGATGGGCCGAATGGCCTGTTTCCTCGTTGTAGGGATTTTACAAAGTGAGTAAAATGGTTGGGTCTGATGTTGATGGAGAGGGTGAGTGTCCTAGTTTCTCAGGGATTAACTACTTCATGCCCTTAGAGTTATAGAATAGAATAGCCTTTATTGTCACGGGCACTCGAATGAGTGCAGGGAAAAGTTTGTAAAGTTGCCTGTCGACGGTATCTTAGGTACACATTCTTTAAGTATTGTTACAGAATTGAAATAGTAGACAAAAAATAGACTACCATGGGAACACAGAGTTTAAAAAGTCCAGAATGTTAATAAAAAGTATCCTTAAAGTACTCAAGATATGGTCCTTTTCCACTGAGTCTGTTCCTGCTGGGCTTCAGGACACGAGGCCTCGCTGTCTCCATGCACTGACCTCTGTCAGGACTCGCCTCCAGGAATTATCCCCCTGACCAACCCACGCTCGCTCTGCTCCCACTCCGGCTGGGACTCACTTCCAGGACTCGGCCCGCGCTCGCTCTGCT
>NC_063340.1:6392442-6418963 GCF_021869965.1 Rhincodon typus | reverse complement strand
GGGACTCACTTCCAGGACTCGGCCCGCGCTCGCTCTGCTCCCGCTCCAGCTGGGACTCACTTCCAGGACTCGGCCTGCGCTCTCTCTGCTCCCGCTCCAGCTGGGACTCACTTCCAGGACTCGGCCCGCGCTCACTCTGCTTCCGCTCCGGCTGTGACTCACTTCTGGGTCACGGCCCGCGCTCTCTCTGCTCCCGCTCTGCACTCCGGCCCATAATCACCCTGCTCCCGTTCCAGGCTCCGGCCGCAACTCGCTTCCGGCTACGTTCTCCATTCCTTCCAGGTTAGGGTAGTTTACGAAGTTAAAATTTGGGGGTGGGTGTGGGGAGAGGAAAACAGCAGCAAAGAGGGAAAAGAGAAAGAGAAAGGAAAGGGGACTGGTGAGCAGAGGAGCTCCAACTGGAGCTTCTTACTCTGCTGCCATCTTGTTTACGGCGCTGAGGAATGGAGCCGATGGCTGGGCAGGGAGGATTCAGAAACATCCCCGAGGAGATCGCCAGGCCCAAGCGACAAGGTCCCACTCCTCCTTCCAGGGTGGAGATTGTGAGACAGGGTAGGAATGGAGGGTCATAGAGGTCTACAGTGCAGAAAAGGCCGAACTGCCCATCAAATCTGTGCCGTCAAAAACAGGTACCTAACTATTCTAAACCCATTTCCCAGCACTTGGTCCATAGCCCTGTCTGCCTGTTTGCTAGCGTACATCTAAATATTTCTTCAATGTGATGAGGGTTTCTGCCTGTGCCACCCTTACAGGCAGTGACTTACAGATTTCCATCACCCCCTGGGTGGAAAAGCTTTTCCTCACATCTCCTCTAAACCTCCTGCCCCTTATCTTAAATCTATACCCCTGGTCATTGATCCCTCTGTCAAAGAGTAAAGTTTCTTCACCTCTACCCTGTGTATGCCTCTCATAATTTAATACATCTCATTCATATCCCCTCTCAATCTTCTCTGCACTAAGGAAACCAGCCTGTCCAATTTATCCTTATAATTAAAACTCTGCTGTCCAGGTAACATCCTGGTAAATCTCCTCCGCACCCTTTCCAGTGCAATCACATCCCTCCTATAATTTGGATTCCAGAACTGCACACAATATTCCAACTGTGGGCTAACCAACATTTTGTTCAGATCCTGCATGACCTCCCTGCTCTTAAATTCTATGCCTCAGCCAATAAAGGCAAATATCCAGATATTTGTTTAACCAACAGAGCCTTGTTGTTGCTGCCATTGCCTTTCTCTGGTGAGAGTCCCACTTGAAACGGTTCATTATGTTAAACCATCTGAAACCACTGGGTTTATGGCAGAGGTTAAGAAAGATATAGCAATGTTGCAAATGTGTTCATGAAAAACCCATTGCGAATTCTGAAAATCTCGCCAATAGTGGCCATGACAGTGAACTGGAAAACAAACTCAAGAAGAAAAGAAAATCGCAGCGAGAGACAAAGCTGGCCTAGACTGAATGAATCAAATGGCAGATTTCTGTACTACACTCTCCAGTGAGTTCTTTAAAAATATATATATCTGCTCTCCAATGCAGGATAGTGACAGGGGATGCTGAAAATGGGAATGACGATGCCCTATAGGAGGGGACACACTGCCAAGGCTGGAGTCAGACCATTCGAGTTACCCATTCGAGCAGAGTTAACCTTGCATCTGACCCCATGCTATTCCATGCTATGGGATCCCTGGATTACTTCCACAGAGTGAGCTGACATCTCTCACCCCTGCAAATAAAACACACAGACACACACACATAGAAAAAAAGAGTGTTGCATTCTAATAAGACTTCAGTGAAGAAAGACCTAATGACTGTGCTATTTATTTGTTCCCACAGAGACTGTGTCTCACATGTCTCTGCGTTTACATGACACATAGTGTTGCTGAAACAGAATTAATAGACCATTACATTCTTCGCAGTGTTCGTATACCCCTATCCTGGGAAAATGAACTGCACAATGTTTTGGTTCACTGAAACTATATAAAACAACACTTAATGTTTGACTAATGCAGCGAGGATTAAAGTCATGTTGCATATTAAACCTGGTGGGTCCATTCTCTATGTTACAAGTGTAATGTGTTCACATAACTCACTACAGATGTCTTAATGTTTGATTGACATCGAGCAGCAAGCTTGCTTATCACCGAAAAAAAAACTACATATAATTTGTTCCAACATCCCAAATGGATTTGTAAATAAAGTGCTGACTCATCCGTTAGAATGTCAATGTTTTATTTGTTATTAGCACTTTATTCAAACCACAATCTCTCTTTAGCCAATCTAAGTTTTGAAAAAAAAGTCTACAACAAAAACCCAGATCTTTCGGTAGTATGCTCAAGATCAAGAGCATGAATATAATGGAGTCTTTATTTGAGAAATAGAAGTCAAACAGAAGTCTGAAGACCCTGCAATGAGATTGAGTTCGGTTAATGAGGGAGTTGGGAGGGAACTGGCTGACAAAAGCCATTTCCTACCCTCAGAACCTTCTGCAGAATTCATTGCTGTTGCTAAGTAGAAGACATTGATGGCCTCTGCCACCGTTTCTGAACTGTTCCTGGCAGACGATGTTGAAATATTCTGCTAGCCTCATGGCTATTTTGTTGGCCTGTGGAGGTATGGGTCAGCTGTTGCTCATTGGTAAGAAATCTCACCTTTGGGTCTCACAGTTCAAGACCCACTCCTGGGCTTGAGTGCAACGATCAAGGCTGACTACAGCCTCCCACTGAGGGAGTGCTGCACTGTCAGAGGTATCGCTTCTTAGGTGAGTGGCTAACCCAGACTCCATCTGCTTTCTGATATGCAAGGTGCCACCTTTAAATGATGCACCATTCAAAAAGACTAAAGGATTAGCTCAGTGGTTAGCACTGCTGTCTCACAGTGCCAGGGACCCGGGTTTGATTCCACCCTCGGGTGACAGCCTGTGTGGAGTTTGCACGTTCTCCCCATATCTGTGTGGGTTTCCTCCCACAGACCAAAAATATGTAGGTTAGGTGGATTGGCCATAGTGTCTAGGGATGTGCAGGCTAAGTGGATTAGCCATGAGAAATGCAGGGTTATAAGTAGGGGGTTGGATTTGGGTGGGATGCTCTTTGGTGAGTCAATCTGGACTTGATGGGCCAAATAGCCTGACCCCACACTGTAGGGATTCTATGATGTTGCTGCTTTTTTGATTTGTTCATGAGGTGATAGTGTTGCTGGATGGGCCAGCATTTCTTGCCCATCCCTAATTGCCCAGAGGGCAGTTAAGAGCCAACCACATTGCTGTGGGCCTGGAGTCACATGTAGGCCAGACTGGGTAAGGATGGCAGTTTTCTTCCTTAAAGGACATAGTGAACTGGATGGGTTTTCCCCAACAATGGATTTGTGGTCATCATTAGACTCTTAATTCCAAATTTTAATTGATTTCAAGTTCCACCATCTGCCCTGGCAGGATTTGAACTGAGGTCCCAGAACAGTACCTAGGTTTCTATTTAACAGTCCATTGATATTGCCACTAGACTATCACCTGCCCATAATTATTCTCCTGAGCAATATTTGTCCCTAACTTGAGGCTTGTCTGTTCATTGTAACATTGGGAGCTTGCTGTGCAATAAAAGTCTACAGTAGAATGCTCTTCAAAACTAATGCAAGATCCTCCAAATTTGGGGACAAGGAACATTGTCCAATAGCTCTACACTCTCCTAAATAACTGTAATCATCAATGAGGTGCTAATCTCTGAAAACCAACTCTGCCGATCGCAATATGTTCGAATGCCTGATATCGACCTTGGGAAGCAACTGCTCTCAACTCAGAACTCAACAACAGCAAGACAGCACACATGCTCGAGGTATGACTTCAAAGCATCCTTGTAGAGATCAAACTTGTCGCTCAACTCGTGGGGGTCTTAACAAAATGGTGGAGGTTCATTTGGAAAAGCGTCAACCAAAATGAGAGCCTCTGTCAGGGGCGTGCAGAGGTGAAGGTGTCCGAGAGAGCACCCCAACCTTCTCAATAAGGAAAACATTTCTGATGGCCCATACAAGCTCACCTGTGGCACACTCTGCAGGTCACACGCCGGGCTCATGGGCCGGCTCTGAATCCATCAAACTGGAGTGGGAGAACATCATCGCCTGTCCTGAGGGGCTGCCCAAGAGGGAGGATGTCCAGAAATGTCAAGTGTTAGTGGCAGCGACTCTGCCCAACCCAGATCTGATCACACCCAGATGTCAGCCGCGGTCATTCGTTACAACGGTAGGTTCCCCTGCCCCTTTGCCACCTCCTCCCCATTCCTGCCACCTTTAGCAAGGCCGTGAAACCTGCCAGACTGGTCCCTTCCATTTACCCTCGCCAAGGGGCACATATCAGAGTGGTGGAGGCAGATTGAGGCCATTATTTTCCCACTCTTAAGGGCCTCAGTCTGTCCTAGGGGTGGGGTGGAAGGAGATGTAAGTGTCAGCCACTGCTGTTTGGGGATCCTCTTGGGAAAGTTAGCTGCTTCGTTTCCCAGGATACATTCAACCCGCTTTCAAATGACCTGAGGGCAAGGGATGGTGATACAGGGGCGAAACGTAAAGTGTGCCCCTTGGTGTATTTGGCTTAGCTGACCAACAGGTATCATTGGTTGATGAATTGGAACTAACAATTGTGTTAATTGTGTCTGAAGTCTAAAAGACCACAATGTGTAAATGAAAGATGTGATAATTATAGCATCAAATATCTGCCAGGATTGTACCAATGCTTAATATTGTTTGTATCAAATTCCTTTGTTCATTATTTACTTTATGTCGACTGATGGCTTCATTAGAATAATGGGACAAAAGAATCTTGGCACAAGTATATTATGCATTCATAGATAACATCACAGCTAAATTTCAAGGCTCACATAATACCAGTAAAATGTGGGTCATGAAAAACAGCATTTGGAGATTGCCTCATGGGCATAACAAAGGCACTGTGTCAATGTTAGCGCTAAAGCTGCTTCCTTAGTAACTCCCAGCGTTGCTTGAAGGTATCGACTTGCACCCCCAAGACAGGTAGCATGAGTCGAAAAAATCTCCCCGAGGCAGATGTGAGGTTTTTGTGGTTGGGGTTATCAGCTGAAGTTCAGATGGCGGTGAAATTCTGAGGAAGTCACAAGGGGCTTTCAGGGCCTAGGTGAGCAGCTGAAAAGTCACCGTGAGTGCTTGTTCCAATCATACAGAGAAAAGACTTCACCCTCTCACACCTCCTCCACTACTTGCATGAACACAGCATGCCCAATTCACGCCACCTCCTGATCCCACCTACCCCACCCATGGCTCATCATAGAGCCATTCAGCACGGAAACAGACCATTTGGTCCAACCAATCCATGTGGACCATAATCCCAAATAAACTAGTCCCACCTGCCTGCTTCTGGCCCATATGCCTCCAAACCTTTCCTATTCATGTCCCTATCCCAATGTCTTTTAAACATTGTAACTGTGCCCACATCCGCTACTTCCTCAGGAAGTTCATTCCACTTGCAAACCGCCCTCCGCATAAAAAATTTGCTCCTCATGTCTTTTTTAAATCTCTCTCCTTCTACCTTAAAATTGCACGCCCAGTCTTGAAAACCCCCATCCTAAGGAAAAGACACCTAAAATTAACCCTGTCTATACCCCTCATGATTTTATAGACTTGTATAAGGTCAGCTCTCAAATTCCTCCCTTCCAGTGAAAAAAGTCCCAGCCTTTCTTAATAACTCAAATCTTCCACACCCAGCAATATCCTGGTAAATCTCTTCTGAACCCTCTCCAGCTTAATAATAGTTTCCAAATTCATGTGCTCCCATGCCAAGCTATGCTCCCATTAAAAAAAAGCCATGTCCTTTTATGTGCCTCATGCCAGTCTATGGCACTTCTATGTCCTTTTTCCCACTATATAAAATACAGGGATCAGTTGACTGGATGGCTGGATTGCAGTGTAGAGTAGCTACAGCAGTATGGGCTCAATTCCCACACTCAATGAGGTTACTATGAAGGACTCTCCTTCTCAACCTCTCCCCTTGCCTGAGGTGTGGTGGCCCTCAGGTAAAACCCCGACCAATCATCTCTCTCATCAATGAGAGAGAGAGCAGCCTTGTGGTCCAGTATGACTCTGGCTAATTTGCAAAGTATAGGAGCGATCCAATGTGCTAAAATGACAATATGAACAGCATTGTGAAATGAAAACTTATTAATTGATAGCTTTGCACTTTTTAAAAAATTAGCTCCTTTGCACTGCAGCCCAATAAAACTGTCAAACATCCAGGCTTTTCAACTACGAGTAGTTGAAACTGCAAGCGTTGGAAAATGTGGAAACTTGTGTAAATAAATGAATCTTGTGAAATTGACAGCAGAGATCAGAGAACCAAAGCTGCAAATCAAGTAGGAGCTTAGGTGGTTCTCGCAGAGTAATTGACATCTGGGCTATCAACAAAGCCTCATTATGTATTCTTCTTAAATATTCTTTTTTTAAAGGCAATAAAGCAATTCAGACTTCAAAGACTCGCTGAGCTGAGTGAGTACTAGTATCCACGTCATCTTTCTGTCCATTCAAGATCAAAATATCATGGAAACATGGAGAAGGAATAGGCCATTCAGCCATCAAATTTTCTTTTCCATTCAATAAGAGTGTAGCTTATCAGATTGTAGGTTTAACTGTATGTTATTGTATGTTATTGCACAAACACACAACCCACAACCCTTGATTCCCTTATCAGTCAAAAATTGGTCTGATTCAGCTTTGAATATTTTAAGTGACCCAGCCTCCATTGCTATTTGGAGTCGTAGAGTCATGGAGCATGGAAACTGGCCCTTCGGCCCAACTCGTCCATGCTGACCGAGTTTCCCAAACTAAACTAGTCCTGTTTGCCTGCTTTTGACGCATATCCCTCTGTTTTGAGGAAGGGTCATTGGACCCGAAGCATTATTTCTGATTTCTCTTCACAAATGCTGCCAGACCTGCTGAGCTTTTCCAACAATTTCTTTTTTTTTGTTTCCCTCTAAACCTTTCCTATTCATGTACTTATCCGAACATCTTTTAAACGTTGTAACTCTAGCTGCATCCACCACTTCCTCTGGTGGCTCACTCCACACACAAACCACCCTCTGTGTGAAAAAGTTGTCCCTCAGGACCCTTTTAAACCTTGCTCCTCTCACTTATTTGTGAAAGAGAAGCTCAAAGACTAACAAATCACTCAGAGAAGAAGTTTTTCCTCCACTCCGTCTTAGTTCGGAGGCCACTTTATTGTTAAAGCTTGGCTCCTATTTCTAGGTATCCCTAAGGAAACAAACGTCCTCTTAACATCGATCCTATCACAGCTCCTCAGAACTGGACAACATTTCATTAAAATTACTACTCATTTTTCTGAACTCAAATAGCTAACACAACTTGCTCAACCCAGGGGTGGCACAGTGGCACGGTGGCACAGTGGCTCAGTGGTTAGCACTGCTGCCTCACAGCACCAGGGACCTGGGTTCGATACCAGCCTTGGGCAACTGTCTGTGTGGAGTTTGCACATTCTCCCTGTGTCTGCATCAGTATCTTCCCACAGTTCCATGATGTGCAGGTTAGGGTGGATTGGCCAGACTAAATTGCCCATAGTGTCTAGGGATGTTTAGGTTAGGTGGGTTAGAAGTGGGAAATTAGGGGAATGGGTCTGGGTGGGATGCTATTCAGAGGGGCGTTTCCACATTGTAGGGATTCTATGATCTCTAACCTCACAAGATCTAAGGGTTTGGGTTAATAATTCTTTGAAATTTGCGTCATAGGTAGACAGGGTAGTTAAGAAGGTATTGAGTACAGGAGTTGGGACATTATGTTGAGGTTGTACAAGACACTGGTGAGGCCTCTACTGGAATACTTTGTGTAGTTCTGGTCACCCTGCTATAGGAAAGATATTATTACACTGCGGAGGGTTCAGAAAAGATTTACCAAGATGTCGCTGGGAACAGGGAGAGTGTGTGAGTGGGATAGCCTCTGCTCGGTGACTCTGTATTGTTGTGTATCCCAAAGTCAGCCTTGGAGGTGAGCAGAGCCTGAAAGCCAAGTTCAGTACCCATGAGGATGGTCTTAACTAGGATCATGGGTTCATGTCACACCACACTATATACTCACACACAGAGATCCTCTCTCACTGTCTCTCAAATACACACACACTCTCTCTCTCTCCCACACATGCACACTCTCTCTCTATCCCACACACACACTCTCTCTCTCCCACACATACACACATAGACTCTCTCTCCCATGTACGCACACTCTTTCTCTCCCACACACACATACACACATACACTCATGTGAATCTATGGGGTGAATTTGAATTTGGAGATACATTCTATTTTGTTCAAAAAGCACGCAATTTGTCGACAGTCAGTCAATGTGGCATTTTATAAATTCCTACTTTAGAAATAAAACCAGTCTGACTCCAGACCAAAACACAAACAGATTCTAAACCAGGCTTTACACCTAACATGCATTGTCTGACCTAAAATGTCACCTTTTCTTCACACTGATAAAACTTTCAGTTCTCTCAGGGCAGTGATTTGAAAGAAATTCGGGGATTTACATATACATATCAATCAATTTAAATCTTCTAACTGATTCAAGATTTAACAGCATCTTAGGTTTGTTTAAAACATCCTCATCAGTGGTGTGATCCTATGATCTTTTACTGATAAATTCTGTGTCTGATACCACTTCTCTCACAAATGCCTGAAGAAGGAGCATGGCTGCAAAAGTTTGTGTTTTCAAATAAACCTGTTGGTCTATAACCTGGTGCATGTGATTTCTGGTTTTAGAACATAGAACATAGAACATTACAGCGCAGTACAGGCCCTTCAGCCCTCGATGTTGCGCCGACCTGTGAAACCAATCTGAAGCCCATCTAACCTAAACTATTCCATTATCATCCATATGTTTATCCAATGACCATTTAAATGCCCTTAAAGTTGGCAAGTCTACTATTTTTGCAGGCAGGGCATTCCACGCCCTTACTACTCCCTGAGTAAAGAACCTACCTCTGACATCTGTCCTATATCTATCACCCCTCAATTTAAAGCTATGTCCCCTCGTGCTAGCCATCACCATCCGAGGAAAAAGGCTCCCACTGTCCACCATATCTAATCCTCTGATCATCTTGTTTTGAAATCTGGTTTTGAAATCTGACTGTGAACCTGCACAGTGGAGTCCAACTGAACTGCAGTAAAAAGCTTCAGAGAAAACGTCTTGAACAGTAATTTTTTTTTCCGCTCAGGACAATAGGCACCAGTTAGCTGGGTTCCACTGAAGAAGTGGGGAATTTGGACTCACAAAGAGCCCCCTTTGGATCTGTTTGCAGAAGGGAAGCTCCAACTTTCGAAATGCACTCACTTACTGCACAGAAAAGTATTTCCAATATGTCATTGCTAGCACTGATTCAATCGTATCGTTTCATCTATGCAGGAAAAACAAGTTTCAAAGCGAATGCTTTTTTTTCTCACTCACTGGGAGTCACCCAGGCCTGCTTTTGAGAGGGGTCTGTGGGAGCCCTTTGTTACTGCATCCTCACACCCTTCAGCAATGTCTACATGTCACAGGGCCCGTTAAAAAGGAAATTTTACTCTTTTCTTAAAAAGAAAGTGGCCTTTTTAAAAGTGCTTTTCTGTGCCTTAATGACTGGAGGCAAAGAAGTAAATTTAAACTCAAAGATCGACAATTTTAGGCCGGTACAATAGTTTGATTGGCCGCATGGAGCCTATGGTGTTCTCATGGCTATTGGCAACACCAATCCATGGGGAGAGGCTTATTGGTCCAGACTTCATGCCAGCAAACGGAAAATGCTCACTTTGAAACATCTTTTTTGATGGAGATAAATGTTAAGGCAGGAGTTCAATGATATTTTCCTGGAGGCACTCATTCTGTAAGCACTCCTCATGTGAAGTAGCACAACTGACATGGTTCACTTATGCAGCTTAAATATCAGTCTCCGTGGTTAAACGCTATTCGCAGAATCACAGAGTTGTTGCCGTGCAGAAGCAGGCCATTTGGCCCATCGTGCCTGCGCTGGTTCTATCTCCCTAGTTGCCAATCTTTTTGATCAGCGTAGACAAGTTGGATCAAAGGTTCCGATTCCACGCTCTACCACTCTCTATGACTCTTGCTTTTATCCCTAGATCCCTGCACACCATTTCTATCCAAATAACCATCCAATGCACCTTTCGAATGCCTCAACCGAACCTGCCTCCACCACATTTCCAGGCAGTGCATTCCATAGCTAACTGCTCTATGCGTGAAGAAGATTTTTCTCACAACACCCTTGCTTTGTCCATGCTTCAATTTAAATCTATGCCCTCTCATTCTTTTCTCTTCACGAAGGGAAAAAGCTTCTCCCAACTTACTCTATCCAGCCCACTTGTGTTTCTGAAAAACTCTATCACGCCTCTGCTCGCTGTACTTTTCTTCAAGAACAGTCCCAAACTCTTCAATCTATCCTCATGACATGTTCTGGATCCTTTCTGCTATAGCGTTAAGATTTTTAATGTGATGGAAAAACTGGCGGGTTTGTCTGTCATACATTCGCTTTAGAATGTTTGACATTAAAGATTAAAGGAAGTTCATTGCAGTCGATAGATTTGCATATCAGGCACTGTTGGACGGTCATTCGGATACTGGCTCTGTTTTAAGCAAGCCTCAAAGACAGAGTATTGCTCTCAAGGATTCTAGTGTGCAGTCTTCCAGATGTTCCAACTCAGCCCATTCTGTGCTATTTATACTCAGTGAGGTGCAGCTCCATGATATTGTTGCTCCAGGCTCCTGAAGGTCTTCCTTAATGGTTTTCCCTTCAGTGACACACTCCCTGTGTCACTGATCAGTTGAGTCAGTTAGTGTATAGTAATATCAGTAAGCATAGCGCACAAGTCTGTGGTACTGTAGCCTCGTAATGGTTCATGTTGTAAATGAACTTCAAGCCATCTATCTCATAGGAACCCAACTCTTTGTGGTATACGTTGTATGGGCTAACATATAGTCAACCACAGATGGAACCACAGAAGGAAATCCACTGGAAGAATTGACATTGAAGCCCAAGCCTTGGAATGCTCTCTATGAAGTAGTTAATCTCCTTCCTTCCCCAGAATGTTGTTGGCAGAGAAACAAATAATTAGACTCCTACCACTAGATAACATTCAGTCAGTCATGCATAGCAGTATGACAATTTCTAGTTAATGATCTGTCTCTTCACTTTCTTCGGTGAATAGATTTTAAAGGGACTGTAACACCTATCAATGTGGCATAGCTGGTCAAGGTTTTTTTGAACCTGAGAAAAGTAAAATCTTAAACAAAAGTAGATACTGCTGGAGAAACTCCACAGATCTGACAGCATCGGTAGAGAGAGAAAACAGAGTTAACAGTCCAATGGCCCTTCTTCAGAACTAGTTAAGATTAGCACAGACATCCTGAACTTTAAGAGATCAGACAGCAGAAGCGAGTGTAATGTCCATCACTAAGGAGAAGGAGCTAGGGATGCTAAATGGTCTGAAGGTGGGTAAGTCACCCAGAATGGATGGACTATACCCTAGGGCTCAGAAGAAGATTGCGGAGGAGATTGTGGAGGCATTGGTGGTGATCTCTAGGATTCACTGGAGTCAGAGAGGGTCCCAGAGGACTGGAAAATAGCTAATGTAACACCCCTGTTCAAGAAGGGAGGGAGGCAGGAGACAGGAAACTATAGACCATTTAGCCTGACCTCGGTTGTTGGTAAGATTTTAGAGTCCATTACGAAGGATGAGATTGCAGAGTACTTGGAAGTGCACGGTAAAATAGGACTGTGCCAGCATTGCTTCATCAAAGGGAAGTTATGCCTGACAAATTTGTTAGAATTCATCGAGGAGATAACGAGCAAGTTAGACAAAGGAGAGCCAGTGGGCATGATCTGTTCGGGTTTCCAGAAGGCCTTTAATTAGGTGCCGCATAGAAGGCTGTGAAATAAGATAAGGGCCCATGGTGTTAGGGGCAAGGTACTGATACAGATAGAGGATTGGCTGAATGGCAGAAGGCAGTGAGTAGGGAAAAAGGGGTCTTTTTCAGGATAGCAGCCAGTGACTAGAGGAGTTCCATGGGGGTCAGTGTTGGAACCACAACTATATATATTTATATATTAATGATCTGCACAAAGGAACTAAGGACATTGTTGCTATGTTTGCAGGTGACACAAAGATAGGTGGAGGGACAGGTAGTGTTGAGGAAGGGGGGACGCTGCAGAAGGACTTGGACAGGCTGGGAGAATGGGCCAAGAAGTGGCAGATGGAATACAGTGTAGGAAAGTGTGAGATCATGCACTTTGGCAGGAAGAATAGAGGCATGGACTATTTTCTAATAGTCTAGGTGGGAAATCTGAAGCACAAAGGGACTTGGGAGTCCTAATTCGGGACACTGTTAAGGTTAATGTGCAGGGTCAATTGGGAGTTTAGAAGGAAAATGCAATGTTCGCATTCATTTCAAGAGAGCTAGAATACAAGAGCAGGGATATACTGCTGAGGAGGTATAAGGATCAGGTCAGACTGTGTTCGGAATACTGTGAGCAATTTTGGGCTCCATATCTGAGGATGTCCTGGGTTTGGAGGGGTCCAGAGGAGGTTTACAAGAATGATCCCGGGGATGAAGGACTTGTCATATGAGGAACGGTTGATGACTCTGGATCTGTATTCAATGAAATTTAGAGGGATGAGGGGGGAATCTGATTGAAACTTACAGAATACTGAGAGGCCTGGATAGAGTGGACATGGAGAAGGTATTTCCACTAGTCCAAAGACCCAAGGGCACAGCTTCAGAGTGAAGGGATGACCCTTTAGAACTGAGATGAGGAGGAATTTCTTCAGCCAGAGGATAATGAATCTGTGGAACTCATTGTCGCAGAGGGCTGTAGAGGCCGCGTCATTGAGTGTATTTATGACAAAGATAGATAGGTTCTTGGTTAATAAACGGATCAAGGGATAAGGGGAGAAGACAGGAGAATGAGGTTGAGAAACATATCAACCATTATTGAATGATGGAGCAGACTCGATGGGCTGAAGGGCCTAATTCTGCTCCTAAACCTTATGGTCTTATGGTCTGTTGGAGAGAGGAGCAGAATTTCTTCAAGATGGGCATACCTGGAAGAGAGACAGCAGTGAGTTAAACACTAAAATTAAATAAGGAACTGTGGATGCTGGAAATCTGAAACAAAAATGAATATTGCTGGAGAAACTCAGCAGATCTGGCAGCATCCAGGAAGAGAGAAACAGAGGTAAGTAAAATATGCTTCCATTCAAAATTATTGGGACTTATGGGAAATAAGGAAAATTAAATGGTGACAAATGCGAGGTTGTTTCAATTATTAATTTCCGCAGCTTTGAGGTTTTTGAAATAGATTCCTATTTTGTGACACGTTTTTATAAATTTAAGCGACAATTTTGAAGGGGCTGCCTAGCTAACTGTCGGTCATCAGCCAGTACAGAGTTCATAAAATTCCTGAGAGAAAGCGAAGAGGATTGATGTGGGCAATTTTATTTTTAATCAGCAAGTTGCTATGCCCTGGAATGCAATGTTTCTGAAAGAGCTGTGGGAGCTCTTCAAATAGCAACTTTCCAATGGGAATTTCTTAAATTTTTGTCAGGAATTAATTTCCATGTATAGTGGGGTCAGCACATGGGGAAGTAAGGCAGATTGGACATCGCCCTCAAAAATCTTGCTTTTTTTTTAATTCTTCCATGAGATGTGGGTCACAAGGACAAGGAGAGCGTTCATTGCCCTCTCCCTCACTTGCTTTTCAGAAGGAGTCAGCCTTATTGCTGTGGGCCTGGAGTTACATGTAGGCCAGACCAGGTAAGGGCAGCAGATTGCTTTCACTTAAGGGCAGTAATGAACCAGGGCGGGGGTTGTAAAAGCAATCAAGGACAGTTTTATGGGCCACCATTACCTTATTGGGACCACTAGCTTCCAGATTTATTCATTGCATTGAAATTCTACCAGCTACTGTGGTGGGATTTGAAGTCCCTTTCCCAGACCGTCAATAATATCAAATTAATATGGAACATTCTAGAGACACTCAGCAGGTCTGGTGACATCTGTAGAGCGAGAGAGACAGCGTTAATGTTTCAGGTCTGGCCTGACTCTTCTTTCTGATATACACTGGACTCGAAAGGTTAATTCTGTTTCTCTCTCCAAAGAAGTTGCCAGATCTGCTGAGTTTCTCTATCATTTACTCTTTTTTTATTTCCATTGGCTGTATTCCCATCAACAGCTTTTATCCCCAGGACATGGAGTCGTAGAGTTATAGTGTTTTAAAGTCACACAACATGGAAACAGGCCCTTTGGCCCAACCCTTCCGTGCTGACCAGGTTTCCTTAATTAAACTAGTCCTATTTGCCTGTGTTTGGCCCACATCCCTCTAAACCTTTCCTAACCATGTACCTGTCCAAATGTCTTTTAAATGTTGTAGTTGTACCTCTATAAGAGCTCAGGTTCAGTGACATTACATCTAAGTCCAGAACTAAGGTCACAGTTTAAGAATAAAGGGTAAGCCATTCAGGACTGAGATGAGGAAGAATTTCTTCACTCAGAGAGCTGTGAACCTGTGGAATTCTCTCCCACAGGAAGCTGTTGGGGCCAGTTCATTAGATATATTCAAGAGGGAGCTGTGTATGGCACTTGTGGCTAAAGGGGTCAAGGGGTTCAGGAAGAAAGGAAGAGTGGGATACTCAAATTGCATGATCAGCCATGATCCTATTGAATAGTATTTCAGGCTCGAAGGGCTGAACAGCCTACTCCTGAACCTACTTCCTATGTTTCTATTACCATTCTGCTGTATCGCTTGAAGAGTGAGTATAGGAACATTGGATTGAATGGAGTCCTTTTGACCTGTATGATTTCTGTGAGCTAATTTCGAATATTTAACAAAAATGCTCTCTCCTTGCCACTCTCCTCATGATTAATGAGGGAATATCGATCTAACTGGTGCAGAACCATTGGGCAATCGATGTGAAACTTGAGCTGCTTTATCCCATCACCTACAGACAATACCTTTTCATCACTGATAGCTCACTAAACAGTGTCAACTCATAATCATCCAAACAGAGACTCTGTTATTCCTGTGGTTGTGGCTTCGAGTCACACAATAAGTGATCCCTGCTACGCCCACTGTCTGCTAACTCAGTTTAAGATAAAACTTGCAGCTGTTTAAAATGCAAATGATATTTTTGGGGAACACCGGCACCCACAGACCCACCCGCTCCCCCACCCCCACCCCCACGCTTTAAATGGTTTCACCTAACCTAAAGCTAATGGGCGTCAGCAGATTGGAAGGAGGGCTGGGTCATTAGTGTCTTGCTAAGGGTCAGACCCTTCCTCCATCGGTGGGTGAGACCATTCTGAAACCCTGCCATTGTGTGTCGGTCAGCATGGCTCAGTCGAAGTGTTCGAAAGAGGACACCGCATTCACCGTTCCAGCAGAATCTAACTCCGTTGTTGTGCAGGACTGTTGGAGAAGGTTGGGTGCACTGCATTAGTTAAGAGAGCTTGCAGTCACTCTGAGGTCTTTTTAAGGCTTAACCTACAGACGATGCAACACTTCAGCTCAGTATGAGATGTACAGCTCTGTTGTATAGCTCTTCAACGGTTGACCATCATTCTGTGATCCCTCACATCACTAGTGGCTTACCTTTCCCATATTCAACTATTAACAGTGCACCCACCATGTGCAGGGGTCTGTTGCAGCTCCCCCAGGCCAGTTCAAACAATAGTAATTGGAAATTAGGATCGAGTTAGTTAGTGCAATCCAAACATACAAACAGTCCTGTCTAATTAGCGCTGCAGCGCCGAGGACATGGGTTCAGCCCCAGAGGTGTGCAGTAAGCTGTCTGAACGAGGGCTCCTTAGTGGCGCAGTGGTAGTGTCCCTAACTTTGATCCAGGTTCAAGTCCCACCTGCTTCAGAGGGGTGTCATAACATCTCTGCAGCAGGCTGATTAAAAGAAGTATCTAATCCATCAGGAATCTGAGCTCTTGTGACATAGTGGTAGTGTCCCTAACTCTGAGCCAGGAGACATTGGTTCATCCCCCACTTGTTCCAGAGAGTGTAATTACATCCCTGAAAAGGTTGAATGGAAAATATCAATAAATATGGAATTAAAACCTAGTCACAGTAATGGTGACCATGAAACAATTATCAAATGGCATTAAAAAACCCCATCCAGTTCACTAATGCCCTTTAAGGAAGGAAATCTAACAGGGAGGTGATGACCTGGTGGTATTATTGCTGGACTGTTAATTCAGAGACTCAGCTAATGTTCTGGGGAAACAGGTTTGAATCCCGCCATGGCAAATGGTCGAATTTGAATTCAATAAAAATCTGGAATTAAGAGTCTAATGATGACCATAAATGCATTGCCAATTGTTGGGGAAAATCCCATCTGGTTCATTAAGAGAAAGAAACTGCCATTCTTACTTGGTCTGGACTACACTTCGGCCCCAGACCCATAGCAATATAGTTGACTCTTAACTGCCCTCTGGGATGGGTAATAAATACAGGCCCAGCCAGCAACACCCTTTTGCCTTAAATGAAAATAACGTATCGTCTCATTGTAACGTAGCTGTCAGTGGAGAGGGGAAGAGGTGAAAGGGATAACAGCCTAACTGAGTTGGTGGGAACAAGTGTAACACCGGAAGAATGCCGTAGATAAGGTGTATAAACCATGAACAAATGCTCCATAAACTGGAGCAAGAGTTTGCATGAACAGCCAGCATTCTGTGCAGATATAGAGGGACTTGAGCAAGAAAAAAGTGGTTTCAGCAGGATTGCGCAAAAATCAGGATTGTTTTGATAGGGTTAAGTAAAGACATGTTGTTTCCTGTGGTTGAAGGATTGGTAACCTGAGGGCAAAGATTTAAAATAATTGACGAAAGAACGACAGGAAAACTTAAGGCAGCAGCGAGTTGTGTTCTGGAATAAGATGTTAAAAAAATAAGAGTAGGAGTAGGCTGTTCGAGGCTGCTCTGCTGTTCAATAAGATCAAGGCTGATCCAATATTCCTCATGTCCACTTTTCTGCCTTTTCCCCGTGACCCTTGATTCCCTGACTGATCAAGAATTTATCTTTCCCAGCCTTAATTATACATAAAACTCTCAGAGCTCTCTGGAAAGCCCAAATGAAAGACAGATTCAACATTAACATTCGAAAGGAAATTGGGTGAAAGATGTGCAGAGTTATGGGGGAAAGGGGTTTTGTGGAAGGTAACTGGACAGCTTAGGGCTGTACAGACATGATGGGCCGAATGGTATCTGTTTGGGCTATATTGTTCTGCAATTTGCGAGCATGAGAGGCATTTCTAATCAGACAGGAAATAGCTTTAGAAGTAATTCTGATTATCAGAGAGAAAACTATCGCAGAATAAACGGAGATCAGAAAGGTTAAGAGGCTTTGTGAAAGCAGATTGATGCTCAACTTAAGCAGAAATAGAAACGGCTTTTGTACCGCCTATGAAATAAAAGATGTCACACGACCGTGCACAAACAAACAAACAAACAAACAAACATTTTGTGCTCAGGACCATGAACAAGCAAACATTTTGTGCTGAGGACCATGAACAAACAAACATTTAATGCTCAAAAGAGAGGGATCAGCAGAGAGGCTTAATAAGTCTTTGGCCTCAGAGATTTGCAAATCCAGGGCTGTAGGAAACTTAAGAGGATGAGAGCCTTTCCTGAATATGAACTTTCAAAAAATACTTCATCCAAAATATAAGCATGACTACAGGTGGAAAGCCAAGCATAGCCAGAATCTGGAAAATTGTTGAGGAAATGCAGGAGGCAGTAAAAATATAATTCTTCACAGATATTTAAAAAGAGGAATTGGATTAAGGGGCTTGAGGAGCAAACACTGCAGTGCTGTTCAAATGTGAGGGAAGCAGATAGTAAACTGAGGACCTTTACTCAATTGGCTGTACTGTCAGGGCAGGGACTGGGGGCGAGTGCTAAGGTGGACAGGTACAAAGTACAAAAACAGAAGTTGCTGGAAAAGCTCAGCAGGTCTGGCAGCATCTGGGGCAGAGAGGGTCAGACAGGGCCTGAGGACTGGCAGAATGTGCAATGCCATTCTTACGACAACGGGAATCATGAGAACTCAGTGCTGCCAGGCTACAATATGGTGGCAGCAATTGGCACCATCCATGCATCTCATTGGCTGCTTGACTGTTGGGATTGTGGGAAACTGAGGTTGATTGCCATTAGTTAAGAGGCAACCAGCTCCTTTTATAAAGGGTGGTGAATGTTGGCTGCTCGGTTGGGAGCACCGAGGAAAGACGGAGTTGGAAAACCAGCTCCATATGGTCCACTCCAGCTCATGGATGTTGGATGTCTTGCTCCTGATGATCCTCTTTCCCTTATGAGGTAAAGTGGAAGGTATGGATGGTTAAGGTCATTCCTTCTGCTAAAAAGTGAACAAACTGCGGATGCTGTTAGTCAGAAACAAAAATAGAAATTTTCGCAAAAGCTCAGCGGGTCTGGCAGCATCTGTGGAGAGAAATCAGAGCTAACGCTTCGGGTTGAGCGATCCTTCCTCAGAACTGGGTCACTCGAGTTGAAACGTTAAGTCCAATTTCTCTCCACAGATGCTGCCAGACCCGCTGAGCTTTTGCAGAAATTTCTGTTTTTGTTAGCTCCTTCGGATACTCCTCCTGCTGCTGGTGCTTGTCACGCTTTGCCCCAACGGGCCCTTCAGTGTGGCAAGGTTATGGAGCAAATGATCACAACTCTGCGTAGGTGAGCAGGCCTGAGCTGCAGAAAACCACTACGGAATGATGGTGGGGAGTGTAGTCTCAGCTCTTTCCTTCTAACCTGGTGATGCTTCTGTTGGTAACTTGTCTCTATCCATCAAACAGCTGTGCAGCTGTAGGGACCATGGTGAATAGTTTGTCAGGGATTCCCTCATGGATCATTAGCTAGTCTTTATTATTCATTCAAGAGACGTGGGCATCACTGGATCATAGATTCATAGATCATCATAGATCATAGGATCCCTACAGTGTGGAAACAGGCCCTTCGGCCCAACAAGTCCACACCAACCCTTGGAGCATCCCACCCAGGCCCATCTCCCTATAACCCGCCTAGCCTGCACCACGGGCAATTTAGCGTGGCCAATCCACCTAGCCTGCACATCTTTGGACCGTGGGAGGAAACCGGAGCACCTGGAGGAAACCCACGCAGACACGGGGAGAATGTGCAAACTCCACACAGGCAGTCGCCCGAGGGTGGAATCGAACTTAGGTCCCTGGATGGGCCTTCTTTTATTGCTGATTCCCAGTTGCGCTTGAGAAAGTGGTGGTGAGCTGCCCTCTTGAGCTACCACAGTCTACGTGGTGTAGGGAGACCGACAGTGCTGTTAGGGAGGGAATTCCAGGATCTTGACCCAGCGACACTGAAGGAGCGTTGATTTATTTTCCAAGTCGGGATGGTGAGTGGCTTGGAGGGGAACTTGCAGGGTGTGGTATTCCCATGTGTCTGCTGCCCTTGGGAAACACTTGTAGGTTTGTTAAGGGGCTGCATAATGATTTCGGGTGAATTTCTGCCGTGTATCTTGTAGATGGTACACACTGCTTTCACTGAGCATCAGTGGCAGAGGGAGTGGATATATAAAACAAGTTGAAACGGAGGTGTCACGGGCAACTAACATTGGATGGATAAATTATGACCGTGGCCACAGACAGCTGTTGTTGAGCTCTGTCCTCTTTTCTGTTTGGACAAAGAAAGCCAGGACAAGACAGCTTCAAGCTATCTGCTATAATCTGTGTGTCAATGGTTGCATAAAATCATCCTGGGCACATATTTCAAATGAAAAATATCCCATTCCCCAATTCCCCTAGAGACATGGAATACCTATATCTGAATTATATCATTGAGTGTGCTTGAAGCTAAAATAAATGAAGCTTTAGTAAAATAGGTTACAAGCCCTGAGGAGATTGCTGTCTTCTCTAAACAACATTGCGTTACTAAATTTATCGAGTAGATAAAATCAAGACGTTTGTTTGACTTGAGAGGTCACTTAGCATGACACTATGCCCCTAATGAATGTTTTTGCGTTAAACAAAGCAGCCCACCCATGTCCCGCATGTGTTCTGAAAAATATTCACATTCTTCCTCAATGCAAAAATTGAAGGCATTGCAGAAACTGAGGCGATTAGATGATTGCGTGAGATAGAGGCTAAAAGCCTCGAAGTTGGAGTGCAGGAATATTTGAGGCCACAAAAAAGTGAAAAAACAAAATTGCTAAAGCCAAGTATTGCGGATGCAGGCAATCAAAACAAAATCAGCAGCTCAGTGGGGAGTATCCCATCACACATTTGCCTTGTAGTTGGAGCTCACACTTTGAGGAGTCAAAAGGTGAATCATTCATGACTGAATTCCTGGCCTTTGACCTACTCTTGAAACCACTGTATCCATGCGGCTGGCCCAGTTAAGATTCTGAGCATTGATAAACCCCTAGGGTATTGATGCTGGGAAATTTTGCCTCATTAATGCTTCCCTTATTCTCCAAGGTAGGGAGACCCTTTGGTATCCAATATGTCGTCCGTTAGAACGAAGATTTTGCTGACGTTTATAATCAACCTGTACCGTTATGTTATGACACACCTCTGGAACAGGTGGGACTTGTACTGAGAACTTCTAGCCCTAAGGTAGGGACACAACCATCGCAGTACAAAAGCCCCCTCAGAGATCTTGTTTGCTGCCACTGAAATTCTAGGCCTGGAATCTTCTGGTGATGGAAAACTTTCTCAGCTTTAAGTAGCCATTATTTCTCACTTCCAAATGGTGCCAGGTTTTTGTATTTGGGATATGGAGGAAAGAATTAAGGATGTAAAAGGTTATGTGAATCATTGTTCCCTCAATGCATCATTTGCTTTTTCATTCTCACAAGATATAACGCCATGAGAGGATAAATATTCACCCAAATTTCCTATGAAGGGAGTAGGCAAAGGACTGCCAACTTTTACCTGAAGCATGTTTTATGAATTCAAATGTTCCAGTGGTGAAGTGATAAAGTCCCTACTTCTGAGCCAGGAGACCTGGATTTGAGTCCCATCTGCTCCAGAGGTGCACCATACCATCTCTGAAGAGGTTGGTTAGTAAACATTTACGGTCAAACTGCTGAGGAAAGAGGCCATTTGGCCCATTAATTCTGTGCGAGATTTCCAGTAGTTAAAACATAAACAGAACAAAGTAAATAAATGACATCACGATGACCTCTGCAGCATTCTGCTGTTTAATTAGAAACGCATTTCGGTACTTGCAAATCATTGACTGACATGGAGGCCATTTGGCCCGCTATTATCCACACTGCCTAATCTCCTTCCACACACCCCGTTCCCCCATGACCTGGTACATCTTCCCTCTTCAAGAGTTCACTCCATTTCCTTTTGAAAGTTATTGTTGAATCTGCCTGTCATTGGAACACAACTCGCGACCTCAAGATTTCCTTATCTTGCCTGTTGGTCTTTTGCTAATTATGCAAAATCTCCGCCCCCTAGTTAA
Source organism: Rhincodon typus (assembly GCF_021869965.1). Taxonomy (NCBI): domain Eukaryota; kingdom Metazoa; phylum Chordata; class Chondrichthyes; order Orectolobiformes; family Rhincodontidae; genus Rhincodon; species Rhincodon typus. Next base: position 6,397,448 of record NC_063340.1, on the reverse strand, counting down.
TGATAACTTGACCAAAGGAAACAAATTCTTCTCACTTACTCCATCTAAACCATTATGAGATTGCAAAATCCCAATTAAACCTCTACACGATCATTAACAACCTGATGTACTGATTGATTACTGACCTTTCCATATTAGATTGTCAGTCATGTGTTTCTAGTGCATTGTGTCAAAGTGTCTTTGAGGTAGACTTGTTCCCACATATTAATTACTTATCGTTTACCTATTAACCCTGATCACAATTCAGAGGACAATGCTGCGCTGACCTTGGTCCTTCTGATCCAACAACAAATGGATACATTATGGGCAACTACACTCACATGAGCTTCGTTGATTTCTTTTTGGGTTTTAAAATTAATCAACCGTCCAACTGATTGAAAAATCGGTGTCAATCATTACTATCGTACATGCTTCTACCACCTCCTCTGGCAATGAGATCCAGGTATCTACGACCCTCTGTGTAAAAACCTTGCCTCGCACATCTCCTTTAAACTTCCCCTCTCAGCTTGAATCTATGCCCCCTAGTATTTGACATTTCCACACTGAGAAAAAGACTTCGACTATCCACCCTATCCATATCTCTCGTTATTTTATATACGCAGTTGAAAGATAGAAGACTTGGCTTGGCTGGGAAGATGTTGAAAGGACATATCTCCTCATGGGACAGGCTAGAACAAGGGATACAGTTAAAAACTAAAAGGTCTCCAAGTTAAGATGGAGACAAGGAGATACAATCTTTTTCTCTCAGAGAGCTGTTAGTGTTTGGAATTATCTTCCTCAGAGAGTACTGAAGGCTGTGTCACTGAAATACTTCAAGATAAAATTAGATTCTGGATGAACAAGGGAGTCTTGGGTTGTGAGGAACGAGCAGAAAGGAGGAGGGTAGAAATCACAATCAGATGAGCCATATCTTACAAAATATCACAGAGATTGCCGGAGAAACTCAGCTGATCTGGCAGCATCTGTAGAGAGAGACTAGACTAGACTAGACCAGACTAGACTAGAATAGAATAGAACAGAATAGAATGGAATAGAATAGAATATCCTTTATTGTCAGTTGTATTCCAGCACAGAAGTACAGGAGTACGGTGAAAAGATTTTACAATGGCTGCCTTTTAATGGCTCCATCTGAGGTACAAGTAGGTACAAGTACCTAGATAACAAATCTTACAGAGTAAAAAAGAAAGTGTTGTTATACAAAGAGGATTAAAAGACAGCATAAAGGAAAGCGCACAGTTAATATTTGGAGTACAGTCTGACTCTTCTTCAGAGCTGAATAGTTCTGAATGAAACATTCTGAGGAAAATTCACCCCGACCCCAAACATTAACTCTGTTTATCTCTCTCCGCAGATGCAGTCAGATCTGCTCAGTTTCTCCAGTAATCTCTGTGTTTTTTGTCAGATTTCCAGCACCTGCGGTATTCTATCATCGTTGAATTATAGGGCAAGGCTCAGAAGGCCAAATGGCTTCATCCTCCTGTTCCCGGATCCGGTGTTCCGATGACATCTCCTTGCCAAAATGAGGGCAATGCTCATGCAAACTAATTTGCTACTTAAGGAAATGTAGCACACTTGAGATTGTTAATTGGTTGCAGTTAGTCATAGCCATGAGGAAGAGCTAGGAGGCCATTCTAAAAGATTCCAACAGTGAAAATCAGGTCATTATAGCCTTCTGTGCTCAGGACTTAGTGATTTTCATAAATGCTGTGATTCGGAAATGAACGTTTACTCACCTCCGTTGTTAACAAACTGGAAGGATGGTATCATTTCCTTTTGATGTGCGGTGATTCTAAACTGAGACAGGGCTATTTAAAACTGTCAGCAGCTGTTTAATCTTGCACAAAAACAGAAGAGTGAGAAAGAAAAATGTTTATATAGTCCTTACAGGATATTCCATCGTTTGCTCTCCGTTTTGGCCTTGCAGATTTATGCTTTAATCATTTTCAAACTAAGCGAACACAACAGTAGCTTTAGTTCAAAGGTTGGCTTTATAAATCTCCCATTCATTCAGTCTGCAAGCCATAAATGTGCAGGAAAGGACTGAAATAAACAACATTAGTAGTTATTCTAATTTCCACCAATGCCTCCTTTTTAACCGCTTCTTTGCGAGATTTCCCCACCTCTTTTACAGTGGGAAAATGTATTTTCAGAGTTTTATTTTTCTCAGTTTGACGTCCATCTTCCTAGTCCACTGCTCCTGTTCCCCACAACCCACCATCTTTCGCCCTTTTCCAGAGGTCAGCGCATCACGTTGGTATGCTCTCCCACCACATCACTCTTTGCTGGGGGCATCGAATGAGACAAACATTGAAAATAGGAGCAGGAGTAGGCCATTCGGCCCTTTGAGCCTGCTCCACCATTCAATCTGCTCATGGCTGATCATCCGACTCAGTCCCCTGGTCCCACGTTCTCCTCATCCCTTAGGTCCTAAGAACTGTGTCTAACTCCTTCTTGAAAACGTTCAATGTTTCAACCACAACTGCTTTCTGTGGCAGAGAATTTTACAGGCTCCCCACTCTCTGGGTGAAAGCATTTCTCCTCCTCTCAGTCCTAAATGTCCTACCCCATGTCCTTAGACTGTGACCCCGTGGTTCCAGTCAACAGGAACATCCTTCCTGCATTTGCCATGTCTACTGCTGTTAGGATTTTATAGTTTCCTATGCAATCCCCCTCATTCTTTAAACCCCATTAATCTAGTCCAACCGATCCTGTGTCTCTTCAAATATCAGTCAGGAATCGGTCTGTTAAACTGCCATTGCATTCCCTCCATCGCCAGAATATCCTCCCTGAGGTAAGAAGGCCAAAACTGCACACCATGGTGTGGTCTCACGAAGGCCCAATTGCAGCATAACATCGCTGCTCCTGTACTCAGACCCTCTCGCTATGAAAGCCAACATACCATTTGCCTCCTTCATTGCCTGTTGCACCTGTATGTTTACTCTAAGTGACTGGTGCACAAGGACACCCAGGTCTCATTGCACCTCCCTCTTTCCTAATCTGTCACGACTCAGATCGTAACCAGCCTTCCTGTTATTGCTACCAAAGTGGATAAACCTACATTTAGCCACATTATGCTTCATCCCCTGCCATGTATTTGCCCACCCACTCAACTTGACAAAACCACACTGAAGTATCTCTGCATTCTCCTCACAGCTCACTCTCCTACCCACTTTTGTGTTGTCTCTCTTTATTGTAGGATTGTGGTTCTGGTTATGATCTAGTAATCCAATCAGTTCACCTTGCAGCTTCCTGATGTAGGTAAAAGACTTATTTCTACAGAACCACACCTGAGTCATAAAGTCATGCAGCACGGAAACAGACTCTTCGGTCCAACCAGTCTATGTCAAACATAATCTGAAACTGAACTAGTCCCACCTGCCTGTGCTTGGCCCATATCCCTCCAAACCTTTCCTTTTCATGTACTCATCCACATATTGTTTAAATGTTGTAACTGTACCCACATCCACCACTTCCTCTGGAGCTTCATTCCACACACAAACCACTCTCTGTGTAAAATAATTGCCCCCTTGTGTCCTTTTTAAATCTTTCTCCTCTCACCTTTAAAATGTGCCCCCTAGTCTTGAAATCCCCCAGCCGATGGAAAAGACCCTTGTAATTCACCTTATCTATACCCCGCATGATTTTATAAATCTCTATAACGTCACCACTCAATCTCCTATGCAGCAACAAAAATGTCCCAGCCTATCCAGCCTTGCCCTATAACTTAAACTCTCCATTCCCAGCAACATCCTGGTATATCCCTTCTGAACCCTCTCCAGCTTAATAACATCCTTCCTATAACAGAGAGAGCAGAACTGCACACAATACTCCAGAAGAGGCCTCACCTGAGAACAAACGTTGATCTTAACAGCAATGTTCCCACCTTGTGAGTGAGTTAAAGAAAAAAGCCTCTCCCCTGCCCCATCAATACTTTTCACCCTTTTTCAAAGGTTGATGCATGGTGCTAATGTGTAGTACCATCATCTCCAGGCCCTTTGATGTGATCAGTAGAATGTCTAGAGCTGACCCAATGAGAAACGTTTGCACCCAGAGGCTGCTGAGTGTCTGGAATTCACTGCCCAGTTTGCTGGTTGTGGTGAGAACAGTCAGCTCACTTTAAGGGACATTGAACGCACTGCCTGAGAGATTGGTGGAGGCAAATACTCTCGCAACATTTAAAAAGCATTTGGCTGAGTACTTAAAATATCAGGGCTTCTTTGGTATGGACCAAAGCAGGTAAATGGGATTACTGCGGTGTGGTGTTTGTTGGCCAGCATAGGCACGGTGGGCATATTTCTATGCTGAATGACTCTATGACTCTACTGGCCTGCCCCTTGTAAGGTGCAAGGCTACAAGGCAAGGGCTGGAAGGTGGAATTAGAATGGGTGGCTGGTTGATTCAGCTCAATGGCTTCTTGCTGTGTTGTAGCCTGTCTATGGTTTTAAACCGGGACCATCAGAGGGGCAATCCTCTGTGCAACCAGCCTGGGACAGTGCTGTTTGACTTCATAACTACCTTCAGCTTGGATCGCACTTTGTCCTTCACTCTGATTCTTGTTGGTAGGACGTGGATCAAACCATGCACCTCACGAGTCAGTTAATGGAGCTGGTTGCCTTTGTTGGCTGCCTCACGCGTTTCCTGCAACACCCACCTCCGTCCAACCAACCCCAACCAGCCCCCACCAGGGACGGAGACACCATGTCAGCCCCTTGGCCGGCCAACAGAAAGAAGCGCTGCCTTCCGAAAATCCCTACCCTCTTCATGCCCAACGCAAGGGGAGCCTACAAAAAGCAACAACGCAATCAGAAGTTACTAGGAAAACTCTGCAGGGTGAGAGCATCTATAGAGAGAAAACAGACTTACCGTTTCGGGTCCAGCGACCCTTTTTTCAGAACATCAGTTCTGCTGAGTTTTCCCAGCAATTTTGGAGAAAAACTCAGCTGGCCTGGCAGTACCTGTGGAGAGAAAGAAGAGTCAACGTTTCGGGTCCAGTGACCCTTTCTCAG
>NC_063340.1:6341270-6392432 GCF_021869965.1 Rhincodon typus | reverse complement strand
GTGACCCTTTCTCAGAGCTTCAGTTCTGCTGAGTTTTCCCAGCAATTGCTGGTTTTGCTTCCGATTTCCACTGTCCATGGTTCTGTTGGTTTTCTTGTAACCCTGAACATGATAAACCTTCACCTGCCCTGCAACTCCACTAACTGAAAGACGGAGAATTAATTTGTCCTGCTGCGTCTCATTCCCATGTGCACCGGTGTAAACTGGCGTGCTGCAAGACACTGGTGTTGTTGGTGACATCTCTGGTGTCACTAATCCCAGAGGCCCAGACTCCAGGGGAAAGAGTTCGAATCCCATGCAGCCACTGGTGAAATCTGAATTCAGTTAAATAAATGTGGGATACAAAGTAGGTATTAGCCAAGGTGATGACCATTGTCATAAGAACCTATATTGACTAATTTCCCTTTAGGGAAGGAAATCTGCCATCCTTTCCTGGTCTGGCTGACAACCACACTCTGATCCTTGTAGGTGAGAAATGGGTCAGACTATACCCTGACAGGTTAGTCATCATCATTGAATCCCGACAGTGTGGAAACAGGCCCTTCGGCCCAACAGGTCCAGACCAACCCTCGGAGCATCCCAGACCCGTCCCCCTATAACCCACATAATCTACACATCCCTGAACGCTATGGGGCAATTTCCACCCTAACCTGCACATCTTTGGACTGAAATTGTATGCATCAGCCAGGAATCAAATCCAGGCCTCCCGCACGGTAGGCGAGAAATCTACTACTGAACCACCGATGCTTCGATGTTCGGCTTTTAACTCCCCTCTGCCCAATCAGTTCAACAACAATTAGGAATGGGTCGCAAGTGCCAGGAATGTCATAATCCCATGAAAGAATAAAGAAAAAAACAACATCCACCATCCTGTGAACTGAATCAACTGATTTACAGAGCACACCCTCTCACAGGCCACCCTCAACTGTGTGTGTTCTTTTATATATTAAATCTGATTTCACACACAGGGAATTATCTAAGCATAAATTCCATCACACTTGTGCAATTTTTTTTCTTATGCCTTCTCCCGAGGCAATTTTGGGATCCCGGTAACCATGGTGACTGATGGAGTGATAAATCTCCAAGTTGAGGACTTAATTAGGCACTCCTAAATTTACATCACCCACATTATTCATAAAAAGACCAGCGTCAAAGGAATATCACAGTTATCATCAACTGGGTAACATCTCAATGTTTGAAGCAAGTTAGGCCCATCTTAAACAGAAACAGAAGTTGCTGGAAAATCTCAGCAGGTCTGGCAGCATCTGTGAAAAGAAATCAGAGTTAACGTTTCGGGTCTCGAGACCCTTCCTCAGAACTGTTCTGACCCGAAACGTTAACTCTGATTTCTCTTCACAGATGGTGCCAGGCCTGCTGAGCTTTTCAAGCAACTTCTGTTTCTGACTTACAGCACCTGCCATTCTTTCAGTTTTCATTTAGGCCTGTCTTATTCAGGCTGCTTGAATGACCATTGAAGTAGCACCATGGGATTACAAGCTTCATTGCAGAGATACGGTCATGATCTGCAGAGTAACTATGGGCTGCACCGTGTTTATCAACAATCCTTTGATTCCTTTGCCATTGGAAACAATACAAGCCCACACAGGACATAAACCTTCACACATTGACTACCCAATATGCCTTTTCAAAGCACATTAACACCCCAACTACTTACAAAAAAAATCCAAAAATTAAACTGGTAAGAGATAAGGCATATACTAATAAAATCGCAGAATTTTTACAGTGCAAAAGGAAGCCTTTTTGTCCATCATGCCAGCACCATTCAATCCCCTCGTCTTAATTTCCTGCCTTTTCCCCATATTTCTACACACCATTATAATCCAATTAATTCAATGTGTTTTAAGGATTCAATGGATTGGAAGTTGTGATTGATAGGACCTTACAGTTCATAAGAAGGACATTCAGTCTCTCCTGTCTATTTGTTAAACCATCCAATTAGTCCCACTTCTCGTAGCTGTGTCCAGTTTTTCATGGCAAGTACTTACCTGATTCCCTTGCCAAAGTTACTACAGAATGTACTTCCTTACCAGACCTGGGTTCGATCCCACCCTCGGGCGACTGCCTGTGTGGAGTTTGCACATTCTCCCTGTGTCTGTGTGGGTTTCCTCTGGGTGCTCCGGTTTCCTCCCACAGTCCAAAGATGTGCAGGTTAGGGTGGATTGGCCATGCTAAATTACCCTGTAGTGTCCAGCGATGTGCAGGTTGGGTGGAAATCACCATGCTAAATTACCCTGTCATGTCCAGGGATGTGCAGGTTGGGTGGATTAGCCATGGGAAATGCATAGTTACAAGGATAGGGTGGGGGAGTGGGTCTGGGTAGGATGCTCTTCGGAGGGTCGGTGTGGACTTGATGGGTCAAATAGCCTGCTTCCACATTGTAGGGATTCTATGATTCTACGAATGTGTCCACTGCTCCTTAAGGCAGCAAATGCCAGATCCTAACCATTTATATTCTTTATTCATTTCTAGCCTATCAGGAACTTTTTAGTAATTATTGTGGATCAGGCTCTATGCAATCCATCTTTGGGATGTTTCATTGTATTCAAGTTGTTGTTGGTCTTGACATTAAGAATCATGCTGTTGTATTGCATATCCCTCAATAACATTTTAACAAACTTTTTTCTTTCCTTAAATTAAGCACTGTCTCTTGCTTTTGTGACATTCCAGTAGAATGTGACTTGATTAACAACTCTCCATTTGTGAGCTGTGATGGGCAATTTGACTTTGGGAGGCATCAGCTTCAAGTCTGACCCTGCATTCAGCTGACGCCAGGACTTTCCAGAAGTTGGTATGCCAATGTTAGAATCTGTTTTCGAAACCCCAACTGGCCTCAGTATCTTCTAGCAAGAGTAAGAAATGAAAGAGTGAAAGAGGCCGCTTTCTTTAGAAATATATACTGTAGATAATTGTTGAGCTTGTGATATCACCTATAATGAACATCCTAAGCTTGTACATGTAAAAGCTGAGGTGAGAGTGATAGCCCTTGACGTCAAGGCTGCATTCGACCAAGTATGATTTCCAGGAGCCTTAGCAAAACTGGAATCAATGGGTATCAGGGGGCAAACTCTTCGGTGGTTGGAGTCATACCTGGCACATAGGAAGATGGTCGTGGTTGTTGGATGTCAATCATCTCAGCTCCAGGACATCTCTGCAGGAGTTCCTCAGGGTAGTGTCCTAGGCCCAACCATCTTCAGCTGCTTCATCAATGACCTTCCCTCCATCATAAGGTCAGAAGCGGGGATGTTCACTGATGATTGTACAATGTTCAGCACCATTCGCGACTCCTTATTAACTGAAGCAGTTCGTGTTCAAATGCAACAAGAACTGGACAATATCCAGGCTTGGGTTGACAAGTGGCAAGTAACATTTGCACCACACAAATGCCGGGCTATGACCATCACCAATAGGAGACAATCTAACCACCGCCCCTTGACATTCCATGGTGTTACCATCACTGAATCCCCCACTATCAACATCCTGGGGGTTGCCATTGATCAGAAACTCAACTGAATTCACCAGTTAATCACACTGGCTACAAGAGCAGGTCAGCTAGGAATCCTCTGGTGAGTAACTCACCTCCTGAGTCCCCAAAGCCTGTCCGTCATCGACAAGGCACAAGTCAGGAGTGCGATGGAATACTCCCCACTTGCCTGGATGGGTGCAGCTCCAACAAGATTCAAGAAGCTCGACACCATCCAGGACAAAACAGCCCGCTTGATTGGCACCACATCCAGAAATATCCATTCCCTCCACTGCCAACACACAGTAACAGCAGTCTAGCCTGTGTCGCCCACATCCCACAATAATGAATAAATAAAAGATAAATGCTTCAGGGACGAGGAACAGAATGACTGGCAGTACCTTTAAAGCTCAAAGACATTTGGAAGAGAAGAGTGAAATGTCCCAAACTTATCATTATGTAAGGAAACAGTCCCTACGCTAATGACATAATGACCAACTAGTTCATTCTATGAATGATATTACAAATGTTGGAGTCAAGTGGGGGAATGAGATTCATTTCAATTTTAACACATCCACTTTAGCTAGATAAATAAAAACCAGTAGCTTTTTGAAAACCTGTGCCTAATTCTTTGTTTATCCATTGATGGAAAGTAGGCATTGCTGACAGTTATTCTCATCCCTAATAACCCTTGAACAGCTGGTGGTGAGCTGCATTCCTGAGCCCTTTGGCTATAGGTAGCCCCACAATGCTGTTAGGGAGTGTAAGGATTTTGACCCAGCAACACTGAAGGAACGGCTATATATTTCCAAGTCAGGGTAGTGAGTGGCTTGGAGGGGAACTTGTAGGGGATGGTGTACCCATCCATCTGCTGCAGTTGTCCTACTAAAGGGCAGTGGTTGTGGGTTTGGAAGGTGCTATCTAGTGAGTTTCTGCAGTTACATCTTGTAGATAGTACGCACTGCTGCTACTGAGTGAACTGGAGGGAGTGAACGTTTGTGGATGTGGTCCTGCTTTATCCTGGATGGTGTGAGCCTCTTGAGTGTTGTTGGAGCTGCCTCCATCCATCACACTCCTGACTCGTGCTGAATGCTGGGAAGGCTTTGAAGAGTTGAGGGAAGCTGCAGAATTCCCAGCCTCTGACCTGTTATTGTAGCCAGTATTTATAAGCAATATATAAATATACATATATATATCCGCAGTTATTTGTGTAAAACAAATATAACATCAGTGATAACATTTCCTGCTTTGTTTTACATTCAAGTCAAAGACTGCCAATACTACAGGGGAATGTCATTTTGTAGAGCATTTCCTTTATGCCTTTATTAAACAACAGAGATGTTCCTGTTGTGAATGGACTACTTCAGATATTTTGAATGAAGCGTGTCATTGTGATGGTACTGTTGGCACTTCCTGCGCTACAGGAAGATCCCAGGCAGACTGCCCTCTGATGCGAGAGATTAGTCTTCAGACAGTCTGATTCATGCAAAGCTGGCCCAGTTTAAGACGTGTGATCTCTGCTTTCCTCTTCCTTTGTTTTGGAGCAGATAGCTACTTGGCTCTTTGAAGTGTCATGCACGAGGATGCACAATGTCCTGCTAACTGAACATTTTGCATCCGCTAATGTCGAGCCAGTGCAAGCTTTGTGTCACTCGGTGAAGCGCTGTGGGGCATGTTTTGTTAACCTTTGATTCGGGGTTAGTTTTATCACTTTTATCTCCATTTCTTGAAGGAATATGGCGGAGGGAGTGATTACCAAGCAGTGCGGTACACATCTGGAACCATTGTCCATGCAGCAATGATCATACAATAGATCAGTAATGCTGGGCGTCCGCCTGTCCCATTGCCTAATAAAGCAGAAATTCCAAAAAAGATCCTGAATAAGGATTTGAAACACTCCTTACTTTGAAGTCGATGCTGTGGCAAAGTATCATCCAAAAGATGCCACTGTCTAATCATCATCACTCAGTCATCATCGTACTCTTATTGCACACCGAGAGCTTTCTGACTGACTTTTCGGTTGTATTCCTCACCTTCAAAGATGCAGCATAGTTCCACTAGTGAGTTACAAGGCTAGGTTATATTTTTTTTTTTAATTCGCTCGTGGGATGCAGACATCATTGCCTGGGCCAGTCGTCCATGCCCAAATGCAACTAAACCTGGACAATATCCAGGTCTGAGCTAACAAGTTGCAAGTAACATGCACACCTTTTCACCAAACTTATGTATTCTTATACTTAGTACATGTGACAAATAAATAAATCTAAATCTAAATCTCAAGAGAGAATCTAAATATTGCTGTTTAATATTACCGAATCCCTCACTATCGACATCCTGGGAGTTACCATCGACCAGAAAGTGAACTGGACAAGCCATATTAATGATTATTTCTATCTCTCAATTCCCATTAACTCCCATTTTGTTCGAGGTCCTTGAAGCCAAATAGTTGGTCAAATAGGGCCTTCATTTTAGAAGCTGTCACTCTCACCTCACCTCTGGAATTCAGCTCTTCTGTCCATGTTTGAACCAAGGCTGTACTGAGATCAGGAGCTGAGTGGCCCTGGCAGAACCCAAACTGGGCATCACTGAGCAGGTTATTGCTGAGCAGGTGCTGCTTGATGACACCCTCCATCACTTTACTGATGATCGAGAGGAGACTAATGGGGCGGTAATTGGCTGGGCTGGATTTGTCCTGCATTTTATGTTTCAGAATAACATTGAAAGCAAGGCTACTATTCCTGCTCCAGCTGAGATAGGCTTGGGAGCTAGCTATTTACACTGCCTGCTGTGAAGTAGTTCCCTTTAAGCTATATAACTGATTGTCTCTCTCTAACAGAGTGGGAGGCGATGACACAGCGGTAACATCAGTGGAATAGTATTCGAGAACTCCAGGCCAAAGCTCTGAGGACAATTGGTTTGAATCTCAACATGTACTTCCTGACAGGCTGGTAAGGCAGGTCCTCTTGTAACATCTAAGAAGCATCTGGATGAGCACTCAAAATGCCAGGGCTTAGTAGGCTATGGATCAAATGCAGATAAACGGGATTGGTGTCGTTTGGTGTTTATTGATTGGCATAGACTCGGTGGGCCAAAGGGCCTGTTTTGATGCTGTATGGGCACTATGACCCATATGGCAGATATTTAAATAGATTATAAATGAAATTTAAATGGATTATAGAAGAAAGAGCTGGCCTAATTCTAACTGCGTAATCACTGTTGATAACAAGTTATCTGGTTCAGTATTGCCCTTTAGGGAAGGAAATCTGCCATCCTTACTCGGTCTGGCCTACATGAGACGCCAGAACCACAGCAATCTGGTTGACTCTTAATGACTATCTGGGCAATTAGAAACAGGCAATAAATGCTGGCCCAGGCAGTGACCCCCACATCCCATGAATGAATAAAATGAATATGTTTTTGTTTCCTCGGGTTAATTACTGTCACCTTGTGATATAAAAAAAACTCCTCTAATGCAAAGGATGGAAATATTAACCCCTTCCATTGATGAATCAATGATGGTGGCCATGTGTGTAGAACTTCCTAAAGACCCAGTGATTAATGTAAACTGAACCTAACATGTGGTCGGAATGAAAGGTCACCCAACGAAGGGGCAGCGCTTCGAAACCTTGTGATTTCAGATAAACCTGTTGGACTATAACCTGGCGTCATGTAAGTTTTGACTTTCTCCTCTGCAGTCAGAGGTAAGGAAGGACCCAATTATTTTTTCCTGGCCATGAACCTGAAAAGTAAATGCTCCAATTGGTGACCCGTGCTCAATCAAAGCCTTAGCCAAGTTAAAATGACCAGACACAAAACCCCATTTACTCATAGAGTCTTTCATGAAACTTAACAGTTCAGAAACAGTGGAGATGTCTATTGAGGACTGGGCAATGTTCAATACCCCTCATGACTCCTCTGATATTGAAACGCTCTGCCTTCCTATGCAGTAAAACCTGAACAGCATCCAGGCCTAAGCTGATAATGTTTGCAAGTAGCAACTATATACCACCTTCAATTTCCCCTCAAAGCCACTCACCATCCTGACTTGGAAATATATTGTTGTCCCTTCAATGTCACCAAATCAGAATCCTGAATTCCCTTCCTGAAGGGCATTGTGGGTCTACCTACAGCACATGGACTGCAGCGGTTCAAAACGGCATCTCATCACCACCTTCTCAAGGGCAACTAGGCATGGGCTGACCCAGCCATCAATGCCCATGTCCTAAGAGAAAATATTTTTTTTTAACCTGTTATTGCAACCAATTGCTGAATGGGAGACATCATATAAGGAGTGAAGATGTTTAGGAGTAAAGATTTGGAACCTGCTACCCTCAAAGCATGCTGGGTGAACAGAAACTGAGATGTGAGTGTCCAAAAGCTCAAGGTGTATATATTGTGGATCGTATGGGGTGTGCTCTCCCTCGAAAAATTTGGAGCTGTAACATTTTAGTTCCTGCATTTGCCAGTGATTTTTGGAATGTGCTGTTCTTCTGTCTTCCCAGCCAAAATAGTTTATCCTGATGGATTGCAGATATTCTAAGTATGAAAGCAAAGTCGTTTCCCAGGCCTCATTAGAAATTTGCGGGATCATTCCCTTCACAGAGGAATGTAACCTTAGGTTCGCACAATGTTGATCATTCACAAATATTGAACTTGCTGCTGAATTAAATATGGCTGAACAGTGGTACAGGGCAAACAGAATCGTGGAATTATTACAGCACAGAGGAAGGTGGTTTGGCCTGTTGTGTCACCTCTGGCTCTCCGAATGAGGATTAAGACTCAGTGCCATTTCCCTGCCTTTTTATACTGAAAATGAGCTGAATGCCTTTTGAGGAAATGTTAGACAGGCTGGGCCTGTATCCTCTGGAGTTTAGAAAAGTCAGAGGTGACTTAATTGAAGCAAATAAGATCCCGAGGGGACTTGACTGGGCGGATATGGAAAGGATATTTCTTCTAGTGGGACAATCTAGAACTACAGGCAACAGTTTAAAAATAAGCGGTCTTCTATTTAAGACAGAGATGAGGAAACATTTTCTCTCTCATAGGATTGTGAGTGTTTGGAATTCCCTTCCTCAAAAGGGCAAAAGATGCAGATTCTTTAAATATTTAGATGCTTGGTGACCAAGGGGATGAAAGATTATCGGGGGAGATGCAGGAATGTAGAGCTGAGATTAAAATCAGGTCAGACTGGGTATAAATTGTAGATTAAGCTGGAAGGGTTGACTGACCTATTCCTGTTCCCTGTTCACGTGTTTCTCCCCTAGCACTGCACAATTTCTCCATCTGATGCCCTTTTGATTGCCTTATTGTTACTGCTTTATTGGTAGATACTGAATGTTGTCAGAGCTTTTCGGCTTGTGCTCATCAGGACAAAGGCAAGAATGCCGAATTTCAAATGGTCAAGGTTCTCTCATCAGGCGAAGGGCGATTGACAACCAGGATCAGAGAGAAGGAGGGATTTTTTTTTCACTCTCTGGTTGGTGTCATTTTCCTGAACCCTGTCTAGACTTTGAAGGCTGCAGGATGTTCTGTTCATGATGTTGAAGAAAGTGAAGAGTGCAGGACACATACAACAAGCTCGGTTGTGACCCTCCGGCCATAACCTCAACCCTTTTGCAGGATTGCAGCCCTTCTGCCATAACGATTCCATATGACTGCATCTCGAGTTCCAACATGTCAAAAGGACCGTTTGGCCTCTGGGTCTCCTCTCCAGGGGTTGCTCAGAGAAGCAAGTGGCACTCCCTCTAAGGATGGGCACTGTCTCTTTAAATACGCTCACTGGCTCCACTTAGTGAGTAGCAAACAGCCATATTTCAGGCCTGACTCTGTACATATTCCCAACGCATTAAACCAAGGCAAATGAGGGACTGGATCTCAGACATCAAAATTAAACTCAAATGCACCAGGATTGCAAATTGAGGACTAGCATTTGTAGGCAGCCACACAGCATAGAACCAGACCCTTCAGTCCAACCTGTCCACACCAACCATGTTCCCAAATTGGTCCCATCTGCCTCCACTTGGCCCATATCCCTCAAAACCTTTCCCACTTATGAACTTATCCAAATGTCTTTTAAACACTGTAATTGTACCCACATCCAAAACTTCCTCTGACAGTTCGTTCCACACATGAACCACTCTCTGTGTTAAAAAGCATCCTTTTTAAGTCTTTCTCCTCTCACCTTAAACATATGTCTGTTGAACTCTATCCTCCTCTTGTACATGGTATTTTGAATAAAAAGCACTTGTGGCATGTTGCTGGCTAGGCCAGCAATTATTGCCCAGAGGGCAGTTGAAAGTCAACTGCTTTGCTGTGGGTCTGGACTTAAATGTAAGTCAGACTAGGTAAAAATGGCAGATTTTCTTCCCTGAGGGGCAGTAGTGAACCAGAGAGGCTTCTAAATGACAGTTGATAATTAGGCCATCCCCTAAGACCAGATTTCACCATGTTTTAACGTTCACCACTGGCTTTGAACCTACAACCCCAGAACATATACCTGGGGCTTCAAACATCAATGATAGTGGCAATACCACTACACCATTGCTTCCCACTACAGGGAAGGAAATCAGAGGGTCCTACTTATTAAAAATCATACATGACTACATCAGTTGGCACATTGTCATACCTGAATCTAAATTCGTTTCTTCAAGATTCCAATTTCATAGAATCATACAGTACACAAGGAGGCACTTTGCCCCATCAAAGTCTGTACCACCAGAAAAATGCAGCTACCTACACCAGTCCCACTTTCCCACAGAATTTTTTTTTCCTTTATTCATTCATGGGATGAGGACGTCACTGGCCAGGCAGCATTTATTGCCCATCCCTAATTGCCCAAAGGGCAGTTAAGAGTCAACCACATTGCTGTGGGTCTGGAATCACATGTAGGCCATACCAGGTAAGGATGGCAGTTTCCTTCCCTAAAGGACATTAATGAACCAGATGGGTTTTTCTGGCAATTGACAATGGATTCATGGTCATCATTAGATTCTTAATTCCAGATATTTTATTGAATTCAAATTCCACCATCTGCTGTAGCAGGATTTGAACCTGGAGTCCCCAGAACATTGTCTGGGTCTCCTGGATTAACAGTCCAGCAAATATACCACGAGGCCAGGATGGAATTTAGTTTAGTGCTTGTGACATCAACACATCTAAAAATGTCTTGGTGTATTTGACAGCACCAAAGAGTTCATCATGGTTGGAGTACTCAATTTATAATCTGCAGGAAAGGAATTTGCGGTGAGAGTAAAACAGGGGCAATATTTTCCATGACCTTGATAAGAGAAGTGGCTATCAAGGTTCCTTTGGGAATATGGATGCAGTGGAGACCTGCTGTTTATCCACATGTCTTTTCCCCGGGGTAGGGGAGTCCAAACCTAGACGGTATAGGTTTAAGGTGAGAGGGGAAAGATTTAAAAGGGGCAGCCTTTTCACGCAGAGGGTGATGCGTGTATGGAATGAGCTGCCAGAGGAAGTGGTGGAGGCTGGTACAATTACAACATTTAAAAGGCACCTGGATGGGTATGTGAATAGGAAGGATTTGGAAGGATATGGGCCAAATGCTTGCAAATGGGACTAGATTTATATAGGATAGCTGGTCAGCATGGGCAAGTTGGACCGAAGGGTCTGTTTCCGTGCTGTACATCTCTATGACTCTATGTTATTTTGAAATGTTCTCTGAGGCACCGACTGTTTGGATGGTGCCAGTGTTAGCAAGATACTTTGAAGATACCATGCATTTCTCGACTTGTGACTTTTGTTGCTTCAAACATCTCTCTTGGCTTAAAACCCCTAGAATTGTTGCTACGTCATTGTAAGGTGCTTGTATTGCAGGACGCTGTTCAATACTATTTACAACCTTTTCCAAAAGGTGGAAATCCCAGGGCATTACACATTTGGATACAGCATAGGCAACATATTGAATTGACGCCACCTGCATGCATCAAAGGATTCCAAAGAGATCCAATTTAATCTTTGTGGTGTCCCATATGACCTCTTTAACATTTCTAATGGTAGTGATCTTTAAATAGTTGCTAGTGTATGAAATAAGTACTAAACGGTATCTGTTTGCACATATCACAGTGTCCTTTGCTTCTTCCATTGCTCCCAAAGCAGTTTACTGTTGCCAAATGAATTCCACAATATATTATTTGGACTGAGGGCCAGTCTGGCTCTTGGATCTCCTTGGGAAGCCTATCACGCTCAGTGTCACAACTAATGAGCCAAATTGGATGGGTGCAGGCTTTCATACAGAATCACACTGATGATGTGAGCCTGGAACCTAGACTGAAGTTCCAATGCAGTGCTGAGGGAGGCACTGTCCTTTCGATGCAAAGTCCTGTCTGCTTTCCCAGCTGGATGGGAAAGATCCCATGGCCAGTTCAAAGAAGATCAGGGGCGTTCTTACAGGCATCCTTCCACAGACATCACTCCAACAGGTTGGCCAGCCAAGTTGCACAAATCCAATCCGTATTTCACCCAAAACTGACAAAACTACACCAGCACGTAATTGACTGCAAAATATTTTGAGATGCCCTGAAATCATCGCGGCACTATATAAAAGCACAACCAGCTTTCAACTATTTTCCTTCTTGTGAAATCAGGATCATTTTCATTTTAAACTCCTTGGAAAAAGCATAACAACACTTGTCAGCATTTTGTGCAACTAAAGTACATTGTATTCCCCTCACAGCAATTTCTGTCACCAGAGGCAGATTTATTTTCATGCAACAGGGGCATTCATCCTGATACAGTTACGTTAATAAAGAGATTCTTTGCTTGACCGAATTTCTGAAGTTTATTGTCCACTATTTAAACGAGGAATTTGTTTTAATAACCATGATTAATTTTGCCAATGTAGGATAGCACATTGTAGAGCAATATGATCCATGCCCACAGGCAAAATTCCATTCAAAGGAACTAGAGGAAACATAGGAACAGGAGTAGGCCATTCAGCCCCTTGAGTCTGTTCCACTATTCAATGAAATCATAGCTGATCTGTGTCCTAACTCCATACACCTGTCTTTGTCCCATACCCCTTAATATGTTTGCTTAACAAAAAATTATTTACCTCTGAGATTTACTGAACAAGCTCCAGATTTCTTCTCAATTGAATTCACATTTCACCATCTGTCATGGTAAGATTTGAGCCTAAGACCTCAGATATTAGCCTGGGGCTTTGGGTAAACCCCAGCCCAGGAACATTAAAACTATGTCACCCTCTCCTTTGCTTGGAAGGACATGGTTTCATTGAAGGAGACACATACAACCTTCACTTTATAAAGTAACTTTTATGGAACAAAACACCCAGAGGTTCCTCACCAGGCAACAGAAGTGCAGAAAGTGTGAATGAAGAGGCCAGTTTTGAAGGTCTTTAGTTTTGAGATGGGGAGAGCTTGTGGAGTTTGGAAAGGAAGGTATCAACATGCAGAGATGTGGTACCGCGGAGGCAGAAAGAGATTCAGTGAAGTCGGGTTGGAACAGCATTGGGTACGATAAAGATGACTGTGAGACCAGAAGCCATGGTGTTTGTGCTTGATGTACCAGGACTTGTAGAAATGTATTGATGAACAGAGAAATCCCAGAGAGCTAAACCATTGAGAGACACTATGTAGGAAGCTTTCACAAGGTCATTCTTAACTTCAGATTGTGCCAAATTGTTTTGCGTAGAAACTAGAAGTGGGAGTAGGCCATTCAGCCCTTCCAGCCTGCTCTGTCATTCAGTATAATAATGGGTGATTCCTTATTTTAACACCATATTTCCCACTTTCTCCCTTACCCCTTTATACCTAAAACTGTACCTACTTTTTCCTTGAATATATTCAGTTCCCTGACCTCCACAGCTTTCTGTGGTGCAGAATTCCATAGGTTTCACTAACCTTTGAGTGAGGAATGTTTTCCTCATCTCAGTCATAAATGGTCTACCTTGTATCCTGAGGCTATGTCTCTCTGCTGTAGAGTCCCCATCCTGGAAAATAACCCTCCTGCATCTGGTCAGTCCAGCCCCGTTAGAATTTTATGCATTTCAATCAGATCCCCTCGCATCCTTCTAAACTCCAGTGAATACAGAAACAGTTGAACCAATCTCTCCTCATAGGACAGTTCTGCCATCCCTGGCATTAGCCTAGTCAACCTCCACTGTAATCTTCCTATGAAAAATCTACGCTTTCTTAGGTAGGGAGACCAAAATTGCATACAATACTCCAGGTGAAGTCTCATCACTGCACTGTATAGATAAGGCATCCCTGCTTCTGAACTCAAATTCTCTTGCAGTGCAGGCATACCATTTGCCTTCCTAATTGCTGGCCTGTTTACTTTTATTGACTGGTGTACAAGGATATCCAGATCCCTTTGTATATCCACATTTCCCAATATTTCACCATTTCAATAATAGTCTTCTGCTTTTCAGACCAAAGTGAATAACCTCATGTTTAGTCATGTTGCACAACATCTGCCAAAGATTTGTCCACTCACTATACTTGCCTAAATCTCTTTGAAGTCTTCTACAGATTTCATTGGTAAGTGTGCAGATGAATGCGTGCTGAAGAAGTCAATCCAAACATTCCCCAACTGGAAACTATGGATGAACTGGGAGTTCCACTTCCTACTGGAGTTGAGGTCTGAGGCGTTCAAGTTGGGCAGGATACAAGGTAGACCATTTATGACTGAGACGAGGAAAACATTCCTCACTCAAAGGTTAGTGAAACCTATGGAATTCTGCAGCACAGAAGGCTGTGGAGATCAGGGAACTGAATATATTCAAGGCAAAGGTAGGTCCAGTTTTAGATATAAAGGGGTAAGGGAGAAAGTGGGAAATATGGTGTTAAAATAAGGAATCACCCATTATCGTGCTGACTGACAGAGCAGGCTCGAAGGGCTGAATGGTCTACTCCTACTCCTAGTTTCTACGCAAAACAGTTTGGTACAACCTGAGGTCAAAACTATACAGGAAATCCAGGTACGCCCTTCCCAAGGACATCAGAGATGTCAAAAGGCAATACCAAACAAAGCCAGATTCAGACCAATTACACAGTCACCCATTAATTGCGGCATGGCTTTGACACCATTATGGGCTACAAAACCAAGTCAAACAGAATTGCTGGCTACAGTATAACCCTTCATGATGAGCACAACCCATTCTATGCTCGCTTTGAACAGAAGGGCAGAGAAATAATGTCATCTATCCCAGCAACCTCGGATGCACACGTACCCACAGTGACCCCCACAGACGTTAGATCATCTTTCTTGAGAGAGAACTCAAGGAAAGCGACTGGTCTGAATGGAGATCTTGGGCATGCACTCAGATCCTGCGCGGACCAGCTTGCAGGAGTATTCGCTGGCATCTTTTAAACTCTCCTTACTTTGATCTGAAGTCCCCACCTGCTTCAAGAAGATCACCAACATCCAGTTGCCAAAGAAACATCATGCTGCATGTCCCAACGACTCCCGCCCAGTGGCTCTGACTTCCATAATAATGAAGTGTTTCAAGAGATTAGTCATGCCTCACCTCGACTCCAGCCTCCCAGATTACCTTGATCCTTTGCAATTCGCCTACCAGCCCAACAGGTCCATGCTCCCTGGACCTACATTCATCCCTGGAAAATTTAGACAATAAGATACCTTCATCTGGCTCCTACTTATTGGCTACAGTTCTGCCTTCAACACTATAATTCCAAACAAACTCATCTCTAAACTCTGAGACCTTGTTCTCAGCTCCCCACTCTGTAACTGGATCCTTGACTTCCTGACCCATAGACCACAGTCAGTAAGGATAGGCGACAACGCCTCCTCCTCCATTATCCTTAACACTGGTGCCCCAAAAGGTTGCATACTCAGCCCCTTACGATACGTACACTCATGACTGCGTGGCCAAATTCTGCCCTAACTCCATTTACAATTTGCTGATGACACCACTGTTATAAGTAGGATCTCAAACAGCGATGAGACGGAATACAGGAAAAAGACTGAGTGCTTAGTGGTGTGGTGTAAGGACAACAATCTGTCCATCAACGTCAGCAAAATGAAGGAGTTGGTCATTGACTTTAGGAAGTGGAGTGGAGAGCATGCCCCTGTCTGTATCAATGATGCTGAGGTGGAGATGGTTGACAGCGTCATGCTCCCGGGAGTGATGATCACCAACAATCTGCCCTGGTCCACCCCATGTCATCATAACGGTCAAGAAAGCACAACAACACCTCTACTTCCTCAGGAGGCTAAGGAAATTTGGCATGTTCACAAGGACTCTTACCAATTTTTATTGATGCACCATAGAAAGCATCCTGTCCAGGTGCATCATAGCTTGGTATAGGCAACTGCTCTACCCAAGACCGCAAGAAAATATAGAGAGTTGTGAGCACAGCCCAGTCCATCACACAAACCAGCCTTCCATCCATTGACTCCATCTGCCTTGGGAAAGCAACCAACATCATCCACATTCTTCCTTCAGGCAGAAGATATAAAATTTGAGTACACGTACAAGCAGATTCAAGAACAGCTTCTTCCCCGCTGTTTTCAGGTTTTTGAACAGACCTCTCAAATGTTAATTCTGATCTCTCTCTCTACACCTTCCCTGCGGCTGTAACACTGTATTCTGCACCCTGTTCTGCAAACTTGTAGAGTATGAGCTGCCTGTACAGCACACAAAACAACACTTTTCACTGTATATCGGTACATGTGACAGCAATAAATCAAACTCAAATTCAAGCCCTTTGCTTCCTCCTCACAATCTCAACCAGTTTTGTGTCATCAGCGAACATGGAAATGTTGAGTTTTGCTCCTCCATCCAGGTCATTTACATATATCATGAATAGCTGGGGCCCAAACACTGATGCTTGTGGGACCCCACCAGAAACTGTCTGTAACTTGGAAAAAGACCCATTTATTCCCACTGTCTGTTACCAATTCTCGTTCCATGTTGATATAATGCCCCCTGTTCCAAGCGCTTTAATTTTTCCTACTAAACTCTTACGTGGGACCTTATCAAAAGCCTTCTGAAAATGCACATACATCACATCCACCGGTTCTCCTTTATCTATTCTACTAGTTCCATCCAGTGGAGCTAAGCATGATTTGTCTATCATAAACCCACCATGACTTTGTAGAATCCCATTAATGCTTTCCAGGTTGTCCGTTATCAATTAAGGGATTTTGAGGCGCTGTCATGGTAATTTTGGCAACGCCAGCCAATGTGTAACGCAGCAAGTTCCTACACTCTGTTACACTCCTGAAAGGACGCGAAGGAATCGAAGGGATTCAAAATGAGCTCTTGAGATTCTTCAAACAGCGAAATGGAAGGGAAGGAGAAACAAAGTAATATTTCAGTGGCCTTAGCAGATTCATACAGCGGAAACACGTCAGGGAAAACATTCAGACCAGCAGAATCAGATCTGCACCATTTGTCATTATGTGAAGATGCAATGGACACATTTCATGAAATTGTTGTAAAATTTGATTAGTTACTATCATCATTGTTTTGTTCCATAAAAGCTTATTCCTACACAAATATGATATATTGTATAGAAATACACATATATTAACATATATTATAATAGAAATACATATTTCCTGTCAACCTTTAACGAGAGTTTAAAAGCTTAATAGATTATAGAGCTACAGAATTGCTACAACACAAAATGAGGCCATTTGGCCCATCGTGTCTGTACTGGCTTTCTAAATGAATAATTCACTTCCTGCCATTCTCCTGTAACCCGGCTGATTGTTCCTCATCAAACAAGTACCTGATTCCCTTTTAAAATCCTCCACTGCACCTCCCTTCACCACAAACTCAGGCAGTGCATTCCAGACCCTAAAAAAGTGTGACTGACATTTCCCTCATGTCACTTTGCCTTCTTTTACAAATTACTTTAAATCTGTGCCCTCTCGTTCTCAATCCTTTCACGAGTGGCAACAGTTCCTTCCTGTTTCTCCCTGGACTCAGTCCAGACCCCCCTCAAGCTTTGGAACATTTTAGTCAGCCTTCTCCAAGTGAAATGGCCCCAGCTTCTTCAGTCAAACTGCACACCTGAAGTTTCTCAGCCCTGGAACCGTTTTTGTAAACTGTTTCTCCGATGCCTCACACTGTTCTTAAAGAGTGGCGCCCAGAGCTGGGCACAATACTCCAGCTGAGGCCAAACTGTCACCTTTCACAAGTTCAATATTACCTCCTTACTCTGTACTCTGTGCCTCTCTTAATAAAGTTAAAGACACTGTCTGCCTTACCATTGCTCTCTCAACCTGTTCTACCACCTTTATTTACTCGTACTGTCCTCACACTCTCTTGAGACTGAATGGTCTGAAAGACCCCTTCTGTACTGTATGGCTTTAAGACTCTTTAGACAGTACCCCTTCTTGTATACCTTCCCTCCATATTCTTCCTACCAAAATGTGTCACCTCAGACCTCTCCGTATTAAGCCTAACCTGTTAACCATCTGTCCACTCCATCAACTTGTTCTTGTCCTTTTCAAGTTCTACACTTTCCCCTTGCTGCTTACAATGCTTCCAAATTTCTTATCATCTGGAAATCCTGAAGTTATGCCCCATACACCTATTTGATTTGACATGATTTCGATTTTATTGTCACGTGTCCTCAAGTACAAAATTACAGGAGAACCGTGAAAAGTGTTTAAAGTCACCATGCAAGATGTCATAGTAGGTACAAGAGATAGTAAGAACTGCCGATGCTGGAGTCAGAGATAACACAATGTGGAGCTGGAGGAACACAGCAGGCCAGGCAGCATCTGAGGAGCAGGAAAGCTGACGTTTCGGGTTAGGACAGGGTCCTCCAGCTCCACACTGTGTTATCTTATGTACAAGTACCTAGTTACAGAATCTTAAGAACAAGAAAGAAAGAAAAAACAAAGTTAAAAGTTAAACATTGCAGTAATTATAGTATGTGGTCAAACTGGAATATTCAGAGGGCTTCATAGGGTAGATGCTGAGAGACTGTTGCCCCTGGTTCCTGGAGAGAATCCTATGAATTGGAACTGAGAATTGAGGAAGAGTTATTATAACAGTGGGTAGTGTCCCATGCCTCTGAGTCATGAGTTCTGGGTTCAAGTCCCACCCTGGGACTGGGCGGCCAAAGAATTCGTAACCAGTTCACGATGTGGCCAAGTGGGTTGAGTTTCAACTGCAAGTTCAAACATCATTGCACGTCCAGTGGTAGGATTCCTAGCCAGCCATATGTATTAGGAGGAAATTGGAGCCTTTGCCATCACTACCCTTAGCTCAAGACTACAACTACCTGTAAAAGCACCATTTTCATACCCCTGCTGGCTGGATGGTTGGTGTAGATCAGATTAGCACCAATGGTACAGGGTTCGAATCCCCATTTCTGTTGGGACGAACCTTTATCTTACCCATGGTACAGATCGAGGTGCTTTGGTTTAGGCCTGATGCCAGGCAGAGATCTGGAGAAGAAGTCTACGAACAAAATGCCAGCCATTTCACCTGAGATGAGGAAAGCATGTTCACTTACAGGATTCGGAATATTTTAAGCCGGAGAGCTGTGGATTCTCCATACAGTGAGTGCGTTCACTTTTTCAATCAATATAGGGACTTGGGGAATTGCAAAAAGGAACAATCAGACCGAAAGTGGATTGCTATCAATGTATTTGTTCAATGGAGACACAAGCCAGTTCTTGTTCCTTTTCCTCGTGTTCCTATTGGTGGAGAAAGTGAAAAAGCAATATCTAGCATCATGGTGAAGCATTCTAAATGAAACGACGAAAATTGATCCAAGCTCAGATGAACGATCCTAAACATTGCTACCTTCCTCTGTTCATTCTCTGGATGTGGTCAACTCTGAGAAGGTCAGTTTTGGTTGTGCATCCCTAAGTGTCCCCGAACTAAGAAATTGCTAGGGGCATTTCAGAGGGCTGTTAAACTTTAATCACACTGCTGTGGGCCTGGAGTCACATGTAGGTTAGACCAGGTAAGGACAGCAGATTTCTTTCCCCTGAACAACATTGGTGAACCAGATGGGTTTTTAACAATAATTGACAGAGGTTTCTTTGTCATGATTAACTAAAATTTAATTCCATCAATTACTGTGATGGGATTTGAACCCATGCCCAACGAAAATTAACCTGCACCACTAGATTATAGGTCTAGCATCATTACTGTTATACCATCACTAAACATGTGGCTCAACCTCTGATCGCTAAAATATACATCTTGCGAAGCACGATTAAGAAGAATTATTAGTCAAAATTTGATGACTCTCACGTCGTTGAGCTTGTCCAAATTTTTAGATTGAGAATGCAGCATGCATTTTACAGCAGAGGGTCTAATGATGAAATGTCAAACATTAAACCTGAATTCTGTGGCAAATATTCTGACCAAAGATATTGGGAGAATTTTAATGTCCTTACAAGTGAGGAGAGTAGAGAGAATCTGGCCTCCTTTCACAGACAAACTCTCACAGAAACTCTTGGCGGAAGAATAGCCAAATCAGAGCCAAGAAAAACAACAAGAAGGAAAAAAGAGATGAATGTTTTGTCTGCAGGGGAAGGGTTTCTCATCCTATTCACATCTTCAGTGTTAGACAGAAACTCTTTTAGTTCTTGCAACTTTGATCTGAATGGGCCCCCAGGGTTTCCCAGGGGTGAAAGTGGCTGCCAAGCAAGAGTGGGAGAATCAGGAGAGGTGATGTAACGTGGGGTCTGAAGGGTTTTAAGGCTTCATTGCTCAGGGAAACAGGCAGTGAGAAGTAAGGTTAAGGGATAGCATGCAAGAGAATAGAGGTGAGATCATTGACGGTTCACAATTTGGTGATGGATCACTGGAAGAGGTAGGAGGTGCATGAGAAGTGACACCAGGTGAGCAAAGGACATCAGGTAGGCTTTAAGGATGGGGGAGGACACAGCGGTAGGGAAGAATGAATAATAGAGGGTCTCATGGAGAAAGGAATAGATCTTAGGTGAGGTGCTTTGAGGGACAAGAAATCAATGTGCATGGTTAAGGGTAAAGTAACGTCCAAACAGACCTCAAGGCAAAGCGAGCCTTGGCAGCCGAGCTCTGTATAACTGAAAGGTCGTTAAATTGGGTGTGACTTACACATACTCAACTGCAGGTTGTTTATACCTGTCCGACAGAGGAGGCAATTAATAGGCAGCAGTATTAAAGTACACTCCCACCGCACTTAAAAAATGTAAATGCATGTAATAACTTTCCAGAAAACAATATGATAAAACCAAATAAACATTACATGTAACTTAATGCTTCTAGATGACTCTTCATCAGAGCTGAAGTGTAGAGGGAGCAGCATTTAGGCAATAGTAAGGGAGGGCGGTTTTGGAGTGCTGGTGGAGAAAAGATGTTGATAGATCAGATTAAGTGATCGGAATGTGAGAATGGCATAACGATGGTGTTTCTAACTGCCAAACTGGAATGAATATTTGCATAAATATTATCCCCTCCACATTTCAAGTCAGCTCTGATGAAGAGTCATTTAGACTCGAAATGTTAGTTTGCTCTCTCTCCGTGGATGCTGCCTTGACCTGCTGTGATCTCCAGCATTTGTTGTTCTCAGTACAGATTCCAGCATCTTCAGTCACATGTAATTTAACAGGCTGGGTTGGAAATGTGTTATTTATGTAAAACTCGACATTGACCTACATTTGCAGATAATTTACATGTAAAAAGAAAGGATGTTTGTCATTAATACCACTTCAACAAAAATATTATCTGACGAGAAGAAATGTAAAGCACAACTCTTTTTCTTTCTCCTTCCCACATACGTTTAATAAATTTATTTTTGTCCTTCTGTTTGCGTAACTTATTAACATTTCCATTCATTTAGTCATAGTCATAGAATCATAGAGTCATACAACATGGAAACAGACTCTTCGGTCCAACCAGTCCATGCTGAACATAATCCCAAACTAGACTAGTCCCACCTGCCTGCTCCTGGCCCATATCCCTCCAAACCTTTCCTATTCATGTACTTATCCAAATGTCTTTTAAACATTGTAATTGTGCCCACATCCACCTCTTCCTCAGGAAGTTCATTCCACACGCGAACCACCCTCTATGTAAAACAATTAGCTCTTCAAGTCTTTTATAAATCTTTCTCCTCTTACCTTAAAAATGCGTCGCCTAGTCTTGAAATCCCCCATTCTAGGGAAAAGACACCTTACATTAACTCTATCTATACCCCTCATTATTTTATAAACCTCCATAAGGTCACCTCTTAACCTTGTAGGTTCCAGTGGAAAATGTCCCAGCCTGTCCAGCTGGTTCTGCTCATTCAACCTCTCTAGCTTTAACTTTGACTTCCGACCCTTTTTATTGTTTAGGACTGGGACATTGCATGTTTAGTCATAACTAAAAACCCTTAATTACTTTGCTGTATTCTGTAATGCCTACAAACTCAGTTTCATTGTGATATTCACTTTCTTACTAAATTTCTTACTAAATTTAATCTTTGAACTGCGGTTGGAAGTTGGACTTTAGGAAGTTAATCATGCTTTCCCTTTCTCAGGTTTCCTCATTCAAGCAAATAATCTACATGACACTGAGAGTGTTACATATAAATATATAGATTCGGAGTGGGACTCAGTCCCACAAGCCTACTCCATCATTTGATAAAATCATAACCGATCTGATTACTTGACCTACTCTCATAACCTTTCACCTCCTGCTTACCAAGCATCAGTTCACCATTGCCTGATTGATACTTAAAGTCTCTGCTTTCACCATCAATTCAGGAAGACAGTTCCAACGACTCTAAGAGAATAAATTTCTTTTCATCTCTGTCTTAAATGGGTGATGTCTTATTTTTGAACACTGACCTCTCATTCTAGAATCTCTCACAAGAAGAAATGTTCTTTCCACATTCCCCCTCTCAAGATCCCTCAGAATCAGAATCTTTCAATAAAGTTGCCTCTGACTCTTCCAAACTGGATACAGGTCATCCTGTCCAGCCTTTCATCATAAGATAACCTGTCCATTTCGGGTATCAATCTGGTGAGCCTTCTCTGAACTGCTTCCAATGCATTAACATCCTTCCTTAAATAGTAGTCTGCTGCTGTGTAAAGTGCTCCAAATCCAGTCTCACTGGTGTCCTGTATAACTGATTGGAGATGCCTGTGTTGGACTGGGGTAGAAAAGGTCAGGAGTCACACGACACCCAGTTATAGTCCAACAGGTTTATTTGAAACCACAAGCCTTCTGAGCGCTGCTCCTTTGGCAGGTGAACTCAAAAGCAATGTTTGAGAGATGTACGAATAAAGACAAATCTTGAAGGAGGAGTCTCATGATAATCATGAAACCATTGTCAATTGTTGGAAAAACCCAAGTCCTTGCCTTGTCTGGCCTATGTGTGACTCCAGCTACTGACTGTCAGCAGTGGAGGCAGTGAATGTTGAAGGTGGTGGATGTGGTCCCAATCAAGCAGTCTGCTTTGTCCTGGATGGTGTCGAGCTCCTTGAGTGTTGTTGGGGCTGCACTCATCCAGGCAAGTGGGGAGTATTCCATCACATTCCTGACTTGTGCCTTGTGGGTGGTGGACAGGCTTTGGGGAGTCAAGAAGTGAGTTACTGGCTGCGAAATTCCCAGCCTCTGTCCAGCTGTTGATAGTTGTCATTTCCATTAACAAGGAGGCAAAAGGTAAAGGTAAGCCCTTTTTACTAAGTGAAACCCTAATGTTATTTAAATTGTAAAGGGGGTACTGATAGATGTGTGAATCATGCAATTCAATCCCACTAACTGCTTTGTACGGAGTCAAACCATGTAAGGATGTAAGGAAAAGAATACCTCCAGATATAAATGACACAAGAGCGTTGATGGCATGCTACTCAAAACACCCACTTCATCATGACGAAGTGGAAGTGATTGTTACAAAAATAGAAATTGCTGAAAAAGCTCAGCAGGTCTAGCAGCATCTGTGGACAGAAATCAGAGTTAACGTTTCGGGGCGAGCGACCCTTCCTCAGTAGTGATTGTTGGAGGTAGGCTTGGTCGATTGTGTTTTCGACAGCTAAAGCTGCTTGTAGTTATTTTGTAGACCTGCAGATCTTCAAACTAAATCCATGATTCATCCATGATTCATCCATGATGAGCAGAGTTGAATCGGGAATGCCTGCTGTAGTTCATCTTCCCACCACTGATGTGCAGCTTTCCCTGCAGAATAGTGTCCAATTAATGCTTCCTTTAATGCTTGTTACCACTTGGATACTTTTGCACAACATCATTTGTGATTCGGGGGTGTCTTGTGCCTACTGCAACAGCCCAGTAGTAATATTGCTCTCCCAAAGTATTTTGGAACTGCCTTTGGCAACATTTTCCTTTGAATATTGCCTGATTCTGCCTTCCCACTACCGCACATGATTGGCTGAAACCTTCTTCCACGCTTTTGTGTTACAAGTTTCTGATCTTCTGTCACTGAAAGGTATAACTTTTAGTTTTAAGGATTAAAGTGCTAAATAGAAGATAAATTTGGTTGAAAAATTGGTGCAAAATTTTTTGGTAAGTGTAACTCAGATAGCCCTGGGTAATTCCAGGTCAAATGTTTGTCGCATAAAATCATATGAGGGAGAAAACTTACTTCAGGCCAGGGAACACAGACTGTGCAGATAAATCACAAGGTGCTGCATGGAGAGATAACAAGGTGTAGAGCTGGATGAACGCAGCAGGCCAGGCAGCATCAGAGGAGCGGGAAAGCTGACGTTTCGGGCCTAGACCCTTCTTCAGCGTCAGAGGAGCAGGAAAGCTGACGTTTCAAATCAGGTCCCTTCTTCAAAAGCACTGTAAGGTACAGTGGGAAATACCGCAAACTCAACACTCTTACAGTTTGTTTCAATAAGAAATTTCTAAAACGTGCTGCCCAACCTTTTCAAAAGGCACTGATGCTCAATAGTTGATTTAATTGCTTTTGGTAATTGCTATTGATCGGCTGCAATTATTGGCTCGAATTCTAATTGGAAGAGAAACCTGAGAGTAAGAATAGAAATATAGGAGCAGGAGTAGGCCTTTCAACTCCTGATTCAGTGAGACCAAGCTGATCTGTGACCTCCATGAACTTGTCTCTGGCTTATATCCCTTAATACCTTTGCTTAACAAAAACAAAATCTATCTCAGATTTAAAATTAATACCAAAACTAACATTGCTACAGTTTTTCACTAAGCAGGAGATATTGTCAGCGCAGACCTAAAATTGGCTTCCATTTTCCCTTTGCACTTTACCACAGAGGTGTTCATAGAATCCCTACAGTGTGGAAACAGGCCCTTCGGCCCAACAAGTCCACACTGACCCCCAGACCCATCTCCCTAATCTACACATCCCTGAACACTATGGCCAATCCACCCAGCCTGCACATCTTTAGGCTGTGGGAGGAAATCCACGCAGACACAGGGAGAATGTGCAAACTCCACACAGTCACCCAAGGGTGGAATTGGACCCAGGTTCCTGGCGCTGTGAGGTAGCTGTGCTAACCACTGAGCCAATTGCTCTGTGTTTGGTTATGTGAGTTTGTTTACAACTGATCCTCGTTGTGCTTGTTTGGTTAAGCCTGGGTGTGGATTCAGTGAAAAGTAACTGAAGCTGTCGTTAAGAATGGGCAGCTAGAGCTGAAACATAGAGCAGACATTTTAAGGCATTGTGAATATAATCTGTCACACATGTAGAAACTAGTGCCATCATAGCATAGCTCCAAGGCAGAATGTATCTAAACAATACAGCCATTGCAACTAAAACCTGAGCCTCAACATTATCACAAAAACAGAAATTGCCGGAGAAACTCAGCAGGTCTGGCAGCATCTGTGGAAAGAGAAATGGAGTTAACGTTTCACTTCTGGTGACTCCTCTTCAAAGCTCAAAATGTTAACTCTGTTTCTCTCCTCACAAATTCTGCCAGACCCACTGAGTTTCTCCAGCAATTTCTGATTTCGTTTCAGATCTCCAGAATCCACAGGTTCTTTGTTTTATTTTAGCTTGACTTCAAAATCAGCATCTTGCTATAATTTAAGCAAAATATTGCGGACTCTGGAGACAACTGTGCAACCTGTGATCTCTAATTTGCCTCGTTCTCTAATTCTGGCTGACCTTTCCCTCTGTTCTACTTGCTCCTCCCCACCTTTATCCACAGCATAAAGCATAATTGTCAGGCCATTTGGTCCATTGTACCTATACTGGCTCTTTGAAAGAGTTGACCAATTAGCCCCAATTACCTCTGTCCCTGGAACGCTGCAGGTTCTGATTTTTCACGCATATATCCAGCTTTGTTTTAAAGGTTATTTACCTATCTCGCTGCCCTGTAAGATAACAAACACTGGGCAGCATGCTGGCTCAGCGGTTGGCACTGCTGCCTCACAGTGCCATGGCCCTGGTTTTGATCCCAGCCTCGGGTGACTGTCTGTGTGAAGTTTGCACATTCTCGCCGTGTCTGCGTGGGTTTCCTCTGGTTGCTCTGGTTTCCTCCCACAGTCCAATGATGCGCAGGTTAGGTGGACAGGCCATGTTAAGAGGTCCAGGGATGTGCAGGCAAGGTGGGTTATCTGAGGGATTTACAGGGATAGGGTAGGAGGGGTGTGGGTCTGAGTGGGGTGCTCTTTGGAAGGTCGGTGTGGACCCGATGGACCGAATGGCCTGCTTCCACACTGTAGGGATTCTACGATCCCGATCTCAACAGCAAATGGAAAAAGGACACTTGCAGTCATTTGCACTGCTGCTTTAGGGGTTGGCAATCAATGATAATGCCATGGAAATAGCAGGGCGTTGGCATTTCAAATAACTGTGCTGAGGACTGACTCGTGAATATGTCTAGGACCGTGGTGTAAAAATCGTGCGTCTTATTTGAAACTTCGCTTTGCTTAACATGCCAACACTTTGAAGAGCAGGTTTCCCTTTCGGCTTTTGCTGTCTCAAAGCAAAGTGCAAGGCTTATCTATAACATCATTAATTCCATATGAAAGATACGAGTCGATGATTTCCTGATTTTTAAGACCAGGAAGCTGTATTTTAATCTCATAATGATACATGTGAGCCCATTGAAATATTGACTATACAAAGCAGCTAGTGAAAAGGGAAGCGGTCTCTGACAGTATAATGTACGACAGGCAGATTAAGTGGGTGGGGAGGGTGTGATACATCCGGTAAACAGTTCCCTCAAGCTCTCACCCCTATTGAGGTGGCTGAGGAGGGAGTTTCCTTTCCAGATTTGTTCTCAGTCTAACTCTGTGGACTTGGTTACTTCATGGCTCGCTGCACACTGTGAGAATTTGGCTTTTAAGGTCAAGTTATGTTGAATTCCCCTTGGTGTGGGAAAATATAGTCCAAGTAATCTTTTAGTCCTTGTGATTAGTATACCATCGAACACAGCATCGCGTTAGCAGGATAAGCACCCACTTTTTTTTTCCCGGGCTCCGCTAGGCAAAGATATTCTATAGAATTCTATAAATATTTGGGCGGCACTGTGGCTCAGTGGACGACTGTCTTTGTGGAGTTTGCACATTCTCCCCATGTCTGCGTGGGTTTCCTCCAGGTGCTCCTGTTTCCTCCCACAGTCCAAAGGTGTGCAGGTTAGGGTGGTTTGGCCATGGGAAATCGCCCCGCAGTGTCAAGGGATGTGTAGGCTTAGGAGGGTTAGCCATGGGAAATGCAGGGTTACAGGGATAAGGTGGGTCTGGGTGGATGATCTTCGGAGGGCTGGTCTGGACTAAATGGCCTGCTCCCACTCTGTAGGGATTCTATGATCTAGAACAGATATGCAGTGACTCAGAGGGCGTATGCACAATTGTGGGTTCAACTCCCACTCCAGAGATTTGAAAGATGGCCTAACACTCCAGTGCAATACTGAGGAGGTGCAGCGCTGCCAGCGATGCAGTCTTTCACCTAAAACATTAAACCAAGCCTCCATCCCCACCTGCTCATGACACAACCATGAAAGAAGAGTATGGGAGTAATCCCTAGGTTCTCCAGCCATAATTTATCACTCAAAAGAGCATTCTTTAATAAAATAGATTGTCAAGTTATTATGGGGGCACTATAGCTTGTACAAGCATATTAAGCCTCTCGCTATAGCTCAAACACTCCAACCCTCACAACATCCTTCCTATAGCAGGGAGACCAGAATTGAATGTAGTAATCCAAAAGTGGCCCAACCAATGTTCTGTACAGCTGCAACATGACCTCCCAACTCCTATACTCAATGCATATTGGCAGATCTTTTGTTCCAAATTATATTTAAATTACGCTGAAGCACTTTGGAACTTTGTACGGCCATGAAAAATTATGCTGAAAAGCTTTTCTTTTTTTGTATAATTTCTGTTCTTGATATGTGCAACCAAACACAATTTTTCATTTAAACTATGCACGAAATATCCTCAGTTGTAACTTTGGACTAATGTTGAATGCAAGGCAAGTTTGTTGCTCTCCTGAAAGCTAACTGATGTTGAGAAGGTTCTTACCTGCAGATCTCCCATTGTTTCATGCAAAGTGTTGTAATGGCTTCTGAGGTCTCAAGACTATGGAAAGCCAGAGTAATCAATATACAATTGCATATTGCCAAACATCATAAAAACAATTGCAGGCTCTATTATTTGCAGTGAAGTGTTACCCAATATAGTTTTGTCAACAAAGAAAATTATCATGCATAAACAAAAAGGCAGTCCCACTTTTGTCAGTCTCTATACATGCATTTTACCCATAATCTCTAAAGTATTCCATTCTTTTAATGGCCCATGTCCAAGTCATTGTTAGCGCATCATCTGCTATCTGCTTGTTCCTAAGCTATGTGTTCCTTCCCTGGTAAATGCCATTCCCATGGTTAGCAGTTGATCAGAGCAAGAGACTTTTCTTTCAGAGTTAATGCATCTACCAGGTTGATGACTTCCAGAGTGTGTAGAGCTGTTCCTGCTCATTGTTGAATTTTGGTGAAAGCTGCTTCTAGTTCTATGCCTCAATGTCACCGCGCATCCTTAACAGTGAGCCTACATTCTGATGATAACATTAGGCAAGATCTTCGCTAGGTAGTTCACAAATCCAAGAAATTGTTACACAGCTGTTGGTCACTCCATCTCTGCTATAGCCCATACTGATGCGCTTTGTCATTTTCCGTATGTTAGCCTGCCTTGCATATACCACAGATAGCTGGGTTTTTGTTGAGACAAATGCCTTAAAGTTTATTAACAACATTAAATATTTAACTGCTATTAAACACAGATTTACACAGATAGTGTGGGCTCTGAGCTTATTGATGTTGCTGTGCATTCCCTACACAGAGCTGTCTGAAGGCACCACTCCATAATATGGAGGGGTACCTTTACACACGAAATTCACATGTTGCGATATCAAGTAACTTTCTTGAAGTTACAGGCTTGTCTGATTTGGAATCTGTGCCACATTATAACATTCACTTTGTCTCGATTTGGTCAAAATCCTTTTCACTGTCCAAGCTTTTAGGTATCTTCTGTTGCATCTTTTTCTTCTTCTCCCATTCCTTTTCTCAGACGTTTTTTTTCCCTTCTGCTGTTCTGTGATGACCGCCTCTCCTGCTTTCACCCACTTAGCATCAACTACCAGCTCCTCAAAGATTGAGTTCTCAACTTTCTCAGCTTTATTCCCATTTGCCAGGAGCTCCTGGGTCATCGGAGTCTCTAGTTTTCACTAGCTCGTCTTTCAGGCTGGGCTTGATGGCAGCTACAACAGTCCTCAGCAAATGCTGATGTCGGTCTCACAATCCCATCTCACCAAGTCCTGTGAAAAACACATTTGTGCTCTTTTAAGATTTGCCGATGGTTCCGTGGCCTGTGAAGGTTGCAAATCACTTAGACCCTCTGAACACCAGCCTACCCAGATCCATGCCCCCCACCTTATCCCTGTAACCCTGCCTTTCCCACGGCTCACCCACCTAGACTGCACATCCCTGGACACTATGGGCAATTTAGCATGGCCAATCCACGCTAACCTGCACATCTTTGAACTGTGGGAGGAAACTGGAGCACCTGGAGGAAACCCACTCCTTGCATGTGAAAAGTGACCAGCCCAAGTTTCAGACTTGTATCAGCCGATGTGACTAAGTTTGCTTAACTTCCACTATCTGGAATCTTTATTGTTTCCGATGCACGGGGCTGTGAGCTTTGTTTGATGCGTACCATTCTGTTCTAAAACATCAACTTTACATATGAGGCTTTCAATTTCGGATCACTATCCTGAGCCAGGTTAGAGTGCTGCACGTGATATGTCATAGTCATTCGTTCCTCTCCTTCTGCAATCATCATTCTAACAGTCACAAACCATTTAGCATGAATAATGTTATATGGTGTGGAGTGATTCATCAGAAATATTATCTAACCATCTAACCATCTGTCCAGCACCGACCTTTATAGGTTGGCTTTACTTCTTTCTAGCTAAAGACATGTGTGTGACCTGATCCAGCTTCTTGCAGTTAGACCACAGCTTTCCCATGCTTCCCCTTTCTTTTCTGCGCAAAATATTTGCAACCTGTTCTCCATGTTTGATCTTTCTGATGGCCCCTCTACATTCTTCTTCCTTTTCTCTCTTATGTTGCTCTTGTTCCATCTCTCACCAAAATATAAAGTCTGCCCTCCCTTTAATAAACTCTCTGATAAATGACTACTTCAGAGCTTCTGCACATATTGATAGATTCCTTGAGGATAGGTTTCTCTTTTCTCAGCAGATGTTTTCTCGTGGCAGGATCTCCTATGCCAAAGACAATCCTATCCATTATAATACCAGCTGTCAGATGTCCAAACTCATAGGGCACTGCTGAATGAGTCTGTGCTGTCAAATACTCATCAATATTCTGCCTCTTTCCCTTGAGCTTGGAGGCTAAACACATACAGTGCATAAGAGGGTTCAAGATATATCTCCAAGGTATTCAAAATTTCTCCAGTCTGGCTTTTCTGCTCTTAAGTAAGATCTAGTGTACAATTATACAGCTTGTAGCACTCATTCTCCAAAAGTGATAGCAGAGTTGCCATTTTTAATTGTTCCTGCTTCTTATTTAACTCTGTAACTACTTCATAGTGTTGCCACTGAAACTGGAAGAAATCCCAATTCTCCCTCAAATTGCCCTTCATTTCCACAGCACTTGGGACTAGCTAACTCACAGCCAGTCTGACTCACCCTGCAGCTCAAAGTGACTGGCCTCTGTTTTAATTCTTCCTTGCTGTTTCTTACAGTACCTGGCTCTCTTACATCTCTGAGGATCCATACAATTTCAGCTGATACTTCCAATACCGAGTGTCACATTGTATTTTAATGGATTCTGCTTCTACTAGAAAGAAAACAACTTGCAGCAGAGGTCACATAATTACGATAAATCAGTGTATACACCATGCAAGTGCATCTCTCCAATCAGCTACAGAGTAGAATATCATTTAAGCCATTGGGAGGATAGGCTGGTTCAGTAGTGTGTGTTTGAGGTGTGAGGGAAGGCTAGTAGTGGGCATGCTGTTGCATGTAGCCACCCCAGCCAGGATATCTACTGTCTTGGTATGCAATGCTCAGCCAAGGGAGACGATGACCTAGTGATATTATCAGTGGGCTATTAATCCAGAGACCCAGGTAATGTTCTGGGGACTCGGGTTCAAATGCTGCTACAGCAGATGGTGGAATTTGAATGCAATAAAAATGTGGAACTAAGAGTCTGACGATGATTGTTGTCAGGAAAAGTCCGCTTGGTTCACTGATGCCCTTTAGGAAGGAAAGTTTCCACCCTAACCTGGTCTGGTCCATATATGACTCCAGATGCAGGGCAATGTGGTTGACTCTTCATTGCCTGCTCATAATTAGGGATGGGCAATAAATGGCCAGTAATGCCCTCATCCTATGAATGATTTTTAAAAAAAAATACCGAGTATGATTTGCCAGTAGATAATGATTGAGACCCCATAAAGCCAGTTTTCCCTTACCTTCTGAGTATGTTCTCATTGGGCTGAATTACCTCAGTCTCAGCCGCAATTGCTGCATGACTCTAACTGTGTTCCCACTCCCATTGGGTCCACAACTCTTGGTGAATCACGACTCGTTCAGGGAAAGGTTGGGATGTCACTTCATCAATCAGGCTTGAGTATTTTCTGAAGAAGGGTCTAGACCCGAAACGTCAGCCTTCCTGCTCCTCTGATGCTGCTTGGCCTGCTGTGTTCATCCAGCTCCACACCTTATTATCTCAGATCCTCCAGCATCGGCAGTTCCCATTATCTTTGAGTGCATCCTTGTCATCTTCTGGACAACAGGGGTGGTGGGGGGCAAGAACATACTGGGAAGGTAAGGGAAGACTGGTCTTAGGTGGTCTCGAGCGTTATCTATTGACAAATCAGTACTGCACAGTGTTGAACACCATTTAAAGGAGACACAAAAGAAAGTAAGGAGGGCTGATAGACCCTGGGCTTGATATTTCAATGTCCATCTCAAAACAAGGGTCTAGGCCTGAAACATCAGCCTTTCTGTTCCTCTGATGCTGCTTGGCCTGCTGTGTTCATCCAGCTCTACACCTTGTTATCTCTTCGCAGTCCCATGACTGGCTAAGCCCTGAGAGGTGTTGAAATAACTCCACAGAGGCTGGTATCCCTTCACCAACTCACCCTTTATTTACACTTGAACAGCCCGTGACTTTAGTACTGCCTTATTCAGAGTCAGCTCTCAGTGTGTCATTATCTCTGACACTCAACGTATTTTATGTGTCAGCCCAGGCCCCCTGATTGGGGCTGTTCAACTGGTCCAATCAGGGAACTCATATTCTATAAGGTCTAGATGGCTGACCTCATTACAACCACTACAGATGCCAGTGTCATTTGTTGGAGCTGGACCCATCCAGGCAAGTGGGGGGCCCTGACCCGCTCTTGTAGCCACTGTGTTGATGTGGCAGGTCCAGTTGAGTTTCTTGTCAATGGTAACCCCAAGGATGCTGATAGTGGGGGAATTCAATAACACCATTGAACATCAAAGGGCGGTGATCAGATTTGTTCTGAACAAAGGTCACTGGGACCCAAAACATTAACTCTGCTTTCTCTCCACAGATGCTGCCAGCTCTGCTGAGTTTTTCCATCAATTTCTGTTTTTGTTGTGGTGATCAGAATGTCTCCTATTGGAGGTGTGCTACTTGTCAGCCCAAACCTGGATACTGTTCAGATCTTGTTGCATTTGAACATGAACTGCTTCAGTATCTGAGGAGTCGCGAATGGTGCTGAACATTGTGCAATCATCAGCGAACATCCCCACTTCTGACCTTATGATGGAGGGAAGGTCATTGATGAAGCAGCTGAAGATGTTTGGGCCTAGGACACTACCCTGAGGAACTCCTGCAGAGATGTCCTGGAGCTGAGATGATTGACCTCCCATAACCACAGCCATCTTCCTATGTGCCAGGTATGACTCCAACCAGTGGGCAGTTTGTTCCTGATACCGATTGATTCCAGCTTTACACCTTCTCAAAATAAATTTTAAAGTAAGTATGTGATGGAACAGCGAAGAGACCCAGGGGAAAAGGTGAAGAAGTCAGTATTGTAAGCCCACCGGGTGTTTGATAGGAGCAAATTACTGCAGATGCTGGAATCTGTACTGAAAACAACAAATGTTGGAGATCACAACATGTCAGGCAGCATCCATGGAAAGAGAGCAAGCTAATG
The DNA here is from genome assembly GCF_021869965.1 of Rhincodon typus. NCBI lineage: Eukaryota > Metazoa > Chordata > Chondrichthyes > Orectolobiformes > Rhincodontidae > Rhincodon > Rhincodon typus. Next base: position 6,359,358 of record NC_063340.1, on the reverse strand, counting down.
TATCGAGTCTAGATGAAGAGTCACCTGGACTCGAAATGTTAGCTTGCTCTCTCTCCATGGATGCTGCCTGACATGTTGTGATCTCCAATATTTGCCATTTTCATTAAGGAGGCTGATTGATTTGTTGCAGAGCAACTTGAAGAACATCTGCAGTGGTAGTGAAATAAACACTCATCCTAAGGCTTAAGAAAAGATTTAAAGTACAATGAAAACAAACCAGTGCTGAAGTTACTGTCGTACAAGGGAGGTAAGCAAGACAGGAGGCATTTAGCGTCTTGTGTGAAAATACGAAAGAAACACTGATGGTTAAATAAACATGTTATTCGGATTTGTTGGACTGGGTTTTCAGGCAGCACATTTTGTCAACCAATTCTGGATAAATGATTGATTAATATTATTAACAGCATGATGTCATTTCTCAGGATGTACAGGTGACTCAGTGACATTCTGTCATTGGCTTGGCTCCGTGCCCCACAATCCAATCAAGACGATTAGCCTTCCCCTTTCCTCTTTGTGCAGCTTTACATAATGAGAATTGAAGGGAAGGGGAAATCAATGTGCAGCAGCCACATTGTGCTTGCTCTCTTTGTTACAGCTGATTTTGTTGTTAAGGTCAAGTATGTGACCTTGACAAACTCAGCATATCAGCGGAACAAGTCAGAGCCAGAAATGATGTCAACTCTCCAGTTTTGACTTTTCATGTTTTAGGGTCTGGTGGTTTTCAGAGGTCAGTTAGCAATCCTCTTCCAGGTGAAATCAGGTGTAATTTCAGATGAGAGAGAAGAAATGCAAAGGATTAAGCAGAGTGCATTGTAATCTGACCATTCAGCCTTTTTATGCAGCATGCAAGCCCTCTTGTCATGATTTGACCTAACTCCATCAGCTTATCCATTACCCCCTCCCTATTTATATACATCAAGGCAATGTAACTGTGTTAATGCCTAAAAACCACACCAGTTATGATGTACTACAGGACTGAGATGAAGAAGAATTTCTTCACCCAGAGAGTTGTGAACCTGTGGAATTCTCTCCCACAGGAAGCTGTTGGGACCAGTTCTTTAGATATACATGGACGCGGCCCTTGTGGCTAAAGGGATCGAGGGGTATGGAGAAAAAGCTGGAATTGCACAGTCAGCCATGATCATATTGAACGGTGGTGCAGGCTCGAAGGGCTGAATGGCCTACTCCTACTCCTATTTTGTATGCTTCTATATTTCTATAAAACCAGTTCACAATGGAGGCAACGGAGGGTTAAGATAAAAGTGTAAATATGCAGTATTGTCCATGGAAATGCCTCTGCCAATCAGAATCCATTTGCCAACCAATCAACGCCCTCTTCTCAGGCAGTACAAATTGTTGTTCACTTTGAAGTATAATATTCTTGCGATTCTGCTCAGTGAGCGCAAGAAAATTAGACTCAGCAGCATGCCCCTTATATCCAGAACACTCAATATTGGTTGATTTAGAGAGAGAGCAACCAACTAATAGGGAAAATATGAAGATGAGATATTTGAAATGGTGCTTCTCAGTTTACGCTGGCCCTCTTGAGGTGGACAAGATCAGAAGTCACACGACACCAGGCTATAGTCCAACAGGTTTATTTGAAATCACAAGCTGTTGGAGCGTAAATAAACCTGTTGGGTTATAACCTGGTATCGTGCAACTTCTGACTTTGTCCACCCCAGCCCAACACCTGCACCTCCACATCGTGCCTCTTAAGGTGAAGGAAGTTGTGAGATATAAATAGAGATAAAACACTGTGGAAAGTTGTGCAATACCCCAATTGTCTTAAGATAATCTTCTACAGAAACAAAATTGAGTTTACATTCCTCTGATTCCCTCGGGGCTTTTCTTCACGTAACAGGTGGAAAAAATATTAAACGGCAATTATGTTTTGATTTTGGAACATCATCTTTCCAGATTGGGGGGGAGATGACTCAGTTTGGAAAGTTCCTTACTACTTCCTGTAACATCATGGGACGGGTCTAACATAGCTTCTTGTCCTTCCGGTTTCTCACCACTTTACACCTGGAAATCTACTGCTGTGTTAAAGCATTTCCTCAAATAATGCACATCAAAACAAACAGAATAAAGGATTTGGCCAAAACGTTGAGAATAACCACAAGACTTAAGTTTTTTTTATTAGTGGTCATGCTTTCTCCTCTTAATAAAGAACTAAGTTTTTCTTATTATTTTAAAGCCTCCAACTCAAATTTGGCATCTGTTGCTTCTGATTTTGGGATATATAAACTTAGTTACAGAAGCTAAGAAATGCAGCCAGTAGAGAGTCAACTGAACTAATGCTCTTTTTTACGTTCACAAATCATCTAGATTTCTGCCCAGAGTGAAATCTATGCAACAAATTGATGCAATTGTCATTTATTTATATCTCAGAGCAATGCAGTGATGGCACTAGATTCTACGTGTAAAGCAGGATTCATTCGCAGCTCCGAGATGTCTGCTCCATGCTTCAGTTGTTGCTTCCAACTCATTTCACATCTTTTATTCACTTCTGTCTGAGTCCACACCCCAGGTTTAAACCTTCAAGCTCAGTACGATCTAAAGTCAACAGGCTCACATAGCCTAACACAGCAGCACAGAACATTACATCAAGAGAAAGTGGTAACTTTGGGAAATAGAACTTTTACAAACTCAGTACTGGTCAGTAGACAAAATTACTAACTAACGGATTCTTCCTCTCAGCAAACAGGAGCAGAATATACGCTCAAAGAAAAGGTGAACAAAGTGACTTAGAAGTGGGGAATTTACAGAAAAACATGTTGAACATGTGTGATCGAGTGTGACTGAAAACAACAAATGCTGGAGGTCACAGCGGGTCAGGCAGCATCCATGGAAAGAGAGCAAGCTAACGTTTCGAGTCTAGATGACCCTTCATCAGAGCTGATGTGAACTGGGAGAATGGGATGGAATCCTTGCAGGATACAGGGCAGGAAGAGCTGTAGTGAACCACATGTCATATGCGGTGAAGAACGAGAGACATGATGTGGCAAGTTTAAGGTCCTCTGATAGTTTTTACTGCTGGGATTTTTGTCCTCTCGTGTCTGGCTCGATAGTACACAAGCTGATATCGAGCGAATGCCATGATTAGTCAACAAGTCCAACATTGATGTAACATGTATCTTCTGAGTCTTGAAGACAAACAAGATGGACCTCGGTATTTTTCTGTCTTGTTAGTTCTGTGCTACTCTAGAAACTTGAGATTGAGAAGTAGTGAGAAAGTGCAATTAAAAGAGAGGTCAAATTTCCAAAAGGGAGCATAAGATATTGCTGTTGAAACTGTATGTTTCTACTTTTTTTTTATAAATTAGTTATTAACTGGCAAATCACATTTCATCATGAAGTTGGTGGTTACATTATATTTGTTAAAGGTTTCACGGGTCAATTGTATTGCAGCAGGCAATAAATAAGCCAGACTAGGTAAGGCAGGTAGCAGTCCTTCATTACAGGATGATGATGAGTATTTTGTGTCGTTCTGGTCGTCCTGTTAGAGGAAGGATATTATTAAGTTGGAGAGGGCTTAGAAGAGATTGAGCAGGATGTTGCTGGGAATGAAGGGTAAAGAGATTTAGGTAAGTATATGAACAGGAAATGTTTGGAGGGATATGGGCCAAGCTCAAGCAGGTGGGACTAGTTTACTTTGGGAACATGGTTGGCATGGACTGGTTTGACCAAAGGGGCTGTTTCTGTGATATATGACTCTATGTGAGTTGCTATGAAAAAACACTAGCTTTCTTGTTACCACTACCTTACTGTTCCAGAATTCTTTATTAACTGAATTTAATTTCCCCACCTTCTGTGATGGGATATCTGCATCAGTAGTCTGATCCACTGAATTATTGGTTCAGTAACAGAAACATACACACTGGGCCGTATTTTCTCTTTCTTTGCCTGCAGGATGTGGGTATCATAATTTGTCATCCATCCTTAATTGCCCCAATAAATGGTGTGGTGATTCATCCTTTGAACTACTGCAGTCCACATGGTGCAAATAAGGTGTTGTTAAGGAGGAATTCCAGGATTTTGACCCAGAAACACTCAAGGAACGGTGATATATTTCCAAGTCAGGATGGTGAGTGGCTTGGAGGGGAATTTGCAGGGGGTGGTGTTCCCATGTATCTACTGCCCTTATCCTTCTAGATGTAAGTGGTCATGGGTTGGAAGGTGCTGTCTAAGGAGCCTTGATGAATATCTGCAGTGCATTTGTAGTAGATGGTACACACTGCTGCTACTGAGCATCAGTGGTGAAGGGAGTGGATACTTGTGGATGTAGTGCCAATAAAGCGGGCTGCTTTGTCCTGGATGGTGTCAAGCTTCTTGAGTATTGTTGGGGCTGCACTCATTCAGGCAAGTGGGGAGTGTTCCATCACACACCTGACTTGTGCCTTGTAGATGGTGGAAAGGCTTTGGGGAGTGAGGATGTGAGTTACTCACTGCAGGATTCCCAGCTTCCAACTTGTTCTTGTAGCCACAGTATTTATATGGTGATTCGGTTAAGTTTCTGGTCAATTGTAACATCCCAGGATTCTGATAGTGATGGTAATGCAATTGAAGATCAAGGGGAAATTGTTAGACCAGCATAAGCATAGTTTAAGGAATATGGGGGGAGAATAACTGAGATGAGGGATTAAAGCTAGTGCAGAAAAGGCTTTCTAGGGATAAGGAGCACAGAAGATTCAGGGGAGGTCTATTAAACTATTCAAAACAGTAAGGGGTTCTAATCATGTGACTGGGGGAAACTTGGCTTCAGCTCAATACTGAATGAGTAACCAGAGGGCATAGACTTAACGAAAGAACGTTATTTTACGTGGTGGGCTATTATAGTCTGGATTACCTGAAAGGTTGGTGGCGCAAGACTCCTTGTGACCTTTCCAAAGGCAATTGAGGATGGCATAGATTCAGACAGCACAGTAACAGGCCCTTCGGTCCAACCAGTCTGTACTGACCATAATTCCAAACTGAACTAACTCCACCTGCCTACACTGGGCCCATATCCCTCCAAACATTTCCTATTCATGATCTTATCCAAATGTCTGGTAAATGTTGGAACTGTACCTGCATCCACCCCTTCCTCTGGAAGTTCATTCCACACATGAGCCACTCTCTGAGTAAAAGAAAATCGATCTCGTGTCTTTTTAAAATCTTTCTCCTCTCACCATATAAATACGTGTGTTAGAACAGACCTGATTTGCAGGGCTAGGAGGAGGTAGTTGAGCTGTCAGGCGAATTTGGCAGCACAGAGGCTGATGGATCAAATGGCCTCCGTCTGTGCCATACGATTCTGGGGTTCTTAAGTAAGTAGAGCAATGGATTGCCACCATTTCTACTAGATTGTTCTTTGATAACACCAGCCAAAGGTCTTCAGCTCCTCGATGACTTTTAATGAACTTGTCTGGACTCTCAGCTGACTCGCTGTGGGGATCCTTGCAAGCTTGTTCCCATCATAGTAACTCTGTGAATCTAACAAACCATTTCAGACCAGGACAAGGACCAAAAATAACAAAACTCTAATTTCCATGCTCTGCGGAGGCACAAACTGGCAGAAAGAGATGTGGGTTGAACGATCAAAACCGAGAAAAAAAAAGGGTCTGGAAATAAAGCAGAACATCGATAAAATATGTGGCGTATTCTTGTCATCATCTTAGTTTAAAAAGAGCCGACTGCAGTTTGTTTTAAGAAGCCTGATGATGTTTTTTTTGAAATATAAATAAAAATAAGCATAGCCTATTACTGAAATCTGTTTCAGGCAGCCCAGTTAGAGTGGGAAGGGTGGGAATGATATGAGTCATGCAATTTTTGCTTGTCGGGACCCAAGTTATGAGGAACCAGACCAAATTCTAATCATTTGGAATTCATAATTCGATTTGTCCATTTTATACCTGAGGCTTAGTAGAGACGCATTGCCCAGTATTCTCCCTCAATATTCAGGGAGAACCTTTCACATGTGTGCTGCAACGATTGCAATGATGGTCATAAAGTCATAGAGTCATAGAGCTGTACAGCATGGTAGCAGATGCTTCAGTCCAATTCGTCCACGCTGACCAGATATCCTAAATTAATCTAGCCAGCATTTGGTCCATATCCCTCTAAACCTTTCCTATTCATTTACCCAGCCAGATGCCTTTTAAATGTTGTAATTGTACCAGCCTCCACAACTTCCTCTGGCAACTCATTCCATACATGCACCACCCTCTACGTGAAAACATTGCCTCTTAGGTCCCTTTTAAATCTTTCCCCTCTCACCTTAAACCCATGCCCTCTAGTTTTGGACTCCCACACCTCAGGGAAAAGACCTGGGCTATTCACCCTATCCATGCTCCTCATGATTTTATAAACCTCTATAAGGTCACCCCTTAGCTCAGAAGCTCCAGGGAAAATAGCCCCAGCCTATTCAGCCTCTCCCTGTAGCTCAAACCCTCCAACCCTGGCAACATCCTTGTAAATCTTTTCTGAACCCTTTCAAGTTTCACAACGTACTTCCTATAGCAGGGAGACCAGAATTGAACACAGTATTCCAAAAGTGGCCGAACCAGCGTCCTGTACAGCCGCAACGTGACCTCCCAACTCCTATACTCAATGCTCTGACCAATAAGGGCAAGCGTACCAAACATCTTCATGCTCATCTCACTTCAGCCCTTCCTTTGCAGCTCCTTGAACCAAAGTCCTGATTGTAGATTTAGGGTTTAACGAAGGAGCCCTCTAAGGTATTCTGCAAATAACCACAGCATCACTAGTCACTTGGGGTTTGTTTAGCTCAGTTCGCTGGGTAACTGGTCAGATGCCAACAGTGTGGGGTCAATTCCTGCTTCTGGCTGGATTTTCCATGTAGGTCTCAACGTCTTTCATTACCTCAGGTGAAACTACTACCAGCCATCTCTCCCTAAAGAGAGAGCAGCCTTATTTCCTCTGGCACCATGGCAATGGTACCTTTTAGTCATGTGATTGGACTCTGCTAGAAGGTTGGAGCTGGCACAGTTCAGGGCTTGCTGCTCTGCAACCTTAGCATCGTGTACATCATGGTAATAAATCTTGTTTAAAAGGTAAAAGGGCAAAGGACTGCTGGAAATCTGAAAGGAGCGCAGAAATTGCTGGTGAAACTCAGCATGTCTGGCAGCACCTGTGGAGAGGGAAAGCAGAGTTAATGTTTCAAGTCCAATATGATTGTTCTTCTGGGCAGTTTAAAATATGTCTTGCTTGTGCTGGTATGAGGACTCAAAGGACCCACACTACAACATGGTGGCAGTGGTGGGGTCACCATTCTAAGGTGGATGGTGTTTTTTTTTCTCAGAGGAACCATGAGGCAAGGTTAAGGAACCATGACGTAAAAGAAGTTAGATGATTTCCCAAATATAGTGACTTGAAAACTCATTCGAAGTGAGGTACGTTGTAAAATGGAAGCATTTCCATGGTGATTGAGCAATTCCTGAAGAACCTTTGAAGTCCTTGGAAGATGGATACAAGCACTTAGGCAGGCTTCCATAAATGTGGAACAGCCTCAGGTCTCCATTTGAAAGAGCAAGACCTCCAGGTCAGTCCTTTCTTAGATGCAGTGGCGCCCATTTCTGAGGAGATCTTTATCAGGCAAGATGCTGATGAAACTTCAGCAGTTCAGCAGTTTGCACATTATCCCTTTGTCTGCATGGATTTTCTTGTGGTCACTCCATGTGATTTTTCATCCAATAATGCTATCCCAGCTTCCAAAGTTACATTGCAAGATCAATGTGGCCCACCAAAGCTCTTGACTCAGTTTTAACGTCAGTATGTCAATCCTCAACAAGTAGCATGGTGGCTCAGTGGCTAGCATTGCTGCCTCCCTGTGCCAGGGACCTGGGTTCGATTCCACCCTTAGGCAACTATCTGTGTGGAGTTTGCACATTCTCCCTGTGTCTGCGTGGGTTTCCTCCCACAGTCCAAAGATGTGCAGGTTAGGATAGATTGACCGTGCTAAATTGCCCATAGTGTGCAGGTTGGCTGGACTAGCCTTGGGAAATACAGGGATAGGTTAGGGGTGTGGGTCTGGGGTGGGATGCTTCTCAAAGGACCTGTATCTTGTTTTGATGGGCTGAATGGCCTGATTCCATACTGTAGGGATTCTATGATACTGTGGGGATCCCGTCACTGAACCTGAGCTAGGGTTCCAGCAGCCAGCAGTCACAATTGATTCCACTGAGAATTTATAACGTGACAAATTGATGTGAAGTTGTACTGTTGAAGGTTGAGCCTGTTCAAGTTCTCAGTGTTATAGTCCTTGACGTGGGAACGTTGGGACAGGTATCTGAGACCAGCTGTGGATAAAACATGATACTGGGGACATCCAACACCTTCACCCATGGCTGTTTGGTCTACTTTTCAGCAGTTCTGCATTTTGAAGTGGCCTCTTAAACATAAATCATTCAGGTCACCTCCAGAACAAAAGAGAATCCAACAAACTGCGCAAGAGATTGAGAGGTGAACTTATGGAGGTTTATAAAATCATGAGGGGTATAGATGGGGTTAAAGGTAAGTGTCTTTTCCCTAGGGTGAGGGATTTCAGGACTAGCAGCCATACTTTTATGGTGAGAGGAGAATGATTTAAAATAGACATGAGGGGCAATTTTTTTACAGAGAGTGGTTCGTGTGTGGAATGAATGCCCAGAGGAAATGACGGATACAGATACATTGCAACCTGTCCATTTGCAAGGATTCCCCCATCATTGGTCCTATACTAGCATGCAGTTTCTTAAATCAAGTTCATTTCACCAGAAAACCGAACCGAGCAAGTATATCGAACTGCACAACAATGCAGCTAATTCAACAGTGGCTTTGGAAATCTGAATGAGAGTGTGCAATCCATCAGTTTAGCAGTAGAAAAATTTTCAATTATAATTGCAAATTTCACCTCTACAACTGAACTCAGTTGGACCATAAGGCTATAAGATATCGGAACACAATTAGGCCATTCAGCCCATCGCTTCTGCTCCACCATTCGACCATGGCTGATATGTTTCTCAACTCCATTCTCCTGCCTTCTCCTTGAAACCCTTGATCCCCTTAGTAATGAAGAACCTATTTCTCTCAGTCTTAAGACACTCAATGACTTGGCGTCCATAACCTTTTGTGGTAATGAGTTCCACAGAGACACCACGTTCTGGGTGAAGAAATTCCTCCTCATCTCAGTTCTATAGGGTCCTCCCATCACTCCGAGGCTGTGCCCTTGGGTCCTAGTCATGAATACTAGTGGAAGCATCTTCTCCATGTCAACTGTATCCGGACGTCTCAGTATTCTGTAAATTTCAATGGGATTCCCCCTCATCTTTCTCAACTCTAATGAGTACAGGGACACAGAGTCCTCAACCACTCCTCAAATGACAAGCCTTTCTTGCCCAGGATCATTCTTGAAAACCTCCTCTGGATCCCCGTTAAGGCCACCATACCCTTCCTTAGATACGGGGCCCAAAACTGCTCACAATCTTCCAAATGCGGTCTGACCAGAGCCTTATACAGCCTCAGCAGTACATCCCTGCTCTTGTATCCTAGCCCTCTTGAAATGAATACTAACATTTCATGATCTTACCAGAAGAAAAATGACACTTGAGAACATAAAATCGCAACATTCACACTGAAGGAAATGTGGTTGTGTTGACCATACAAAGTCCAATTCACTCAAGTTTGCAGCCCGACATGTCTCCAGCAGTAAAAGGATTGGATCATTCAAATTGTGGATTATGAGTAAAGAGCTGAGTTACTGAAGAAACATACTGCAGACTGCTATGTAAACTATTCTTCAGTTATTAGTAACGATACATTACTTCTGTTAAACACGTCCTTCATATTCTTTAAGCCTCACCACCAGTGATTTACATTCAGCAAAGTGGAATTTAACTTCGCTCAGACAACACTTACCCTGAGAGAAACATTAGTTTCAGACAGCTCTTGACTATTGTATACTTTCTGTTGAGAAAGACATTCTGTTATATGATAAATTCTTTCTTTTAACATCTGTTATGAACCTGACTGATATTTATAAGGCACAGTGTACAGGTAAGGTTGAAAAGTTAATTACCCACATTAAAACAAATATTTATTACATGTCTCGTTAATGGAATGGAGGTTTTATTTGTGGAATAATATTCCAATATTGAGAGGCTATACTTTTGACCTAAAGCGGCTGTCTCAGATAGTGTATTATATTATATTATTCTTATATTTTCATATTAAACGATTGTTATCTTTGTTAAAAATAAAAGCTGCCAAGTTACATTTCCTGCCTCTAATATCTAGTTTCCAATTGGTTGTGCATCTGACATTTACTTCTTCTGACTAAATATCTGACTCGGTGACTTTTCTGCACTGCCCTGTCATCTGTATCTGATGGATTACATTCCAAAAAAAAAGTGGACAATTGTATTCTTACAAAACCAAAATCCCTGTGATATGACCAGCATGATGTGATGGCAGTGTCTTTGGCAACATCGCCTATTTGTTGAGAACCCAGATCTCAGTGTTTCCCAATGTGCTGCCTTCTGGACTCAACATTAATGTGTGACTGTACACTGCAAACCTCTGACTTTTAGTGGATTATTAAACTACTTGACTTCTCCTGACACTCTCACTTGCCTCTGGAGTGGAATGTTACATTCTCCCACAACCAGAGGGGACCCATCAAATTCCTCATTTGGCCTTCCATCCAGACTTCTGTTTTCCTGATCTTTCTGCAATGTTATGGCTAGAGCCAAGGCTGGTGTTTGAAGATCTTAAGTGACCAATTAATGACCCCTTTCGAGCCAGTTCCAACCCAGCCTTGATTTACATAGAGCACGGAAACAGACCCTTCGGTCCAACCAGTCCATGCTGACTTAATGCCAAACTAAACTAATCCCACCTGCCTGCTCCTGGCCCATATCCCGCCAAACATTTCTTATCCGTGTACTTATCTAAATGCCTTTTAAATGTTATAACTGTACCTGCATCCACCCCTTCCTCTGGAGGCTCATTCCACACACTTACTACTCTCTTCGTAAAAAAATTGCCCCTTGTATTGTTTTTACAACTTTCTCCTGTCACTTTAAAAATAGTCTTGAAATGGCTCACCCTAGGGAAAAAAACACCTGCCATTCCCTTTATCTGTATCCCTCATTATTCTATAAGCCTCCATAAGGTCACCCCTCAACCTCCTGAACTCCGAAGAAAAAAGCCTATCCAGCTTCTCCTTATAACTGAACCCTCAATTCCTGGCAACATCCTGGTAAACCTCTTTCAAACACTCTCCAGCTTAATAATATCCTTCCTCTAACAGGGGATTTGAGGGGAAAAGTTTTGACATAGAAGCTGATTCTCATGTGGAATGAAATTCCTGAGGAAGCAGTGAATACAATGTTTGAAATATATGTGAATAAGTACACTAATAAGAAATGTTTGGAGGGATATGGGCTAGGAGCAGGCAGGTGGGACTAGTTTAGTTTGGGATCATATTTGGAATGGACTGGTTGGACCGAAGGGTCTGTTTCCGTGCTGTATGATTCTATGACTCTATAATGGTTGTAAAGTGGTTTTGAAAGTGCTGAGTTTGTAAAAGATTCTAAATGAATGTAATTCTTTACTTTTCTTAATATATATTTAGAGAAAGAGTGAGTAAGACTTTGCTGGACTGACTAAAAACAGACTATCACCTGGAATTGGCTACTTCTTTTCTCAGTATCTATTGGGAAGGTGAGGTTTGTACCTGATGGAATTTAGAAATGAAAGACCCAACTTGTTTGAAATGCATGAAGCTTTGAAGGATCTTGGCAGGGTGGGTGTTTGGGGAAATCTAGAACAAGGGGTCACTGTTTAAAAATCTGGTGTTTCCCATTTTAAACAGCGATGAGGCATTTTCTTTTCCTTACAGAAGCTGAGAGTCTTTGGAACTCTCGACTTGAAAATGTCGTGGGAGCAGAGTTTTTGAGTATTTTTAAGGTAGGCATGGATAGGTTCTGCGGGGGGTAGGGGGAGAGTTGGTGGTGGTGAAATGTTATCAGCAGTGGACAGAATGTCAATTTGACATTACAATATGATCAGCCATCAATTTATTAAATGGCTAAATGACTTATTCCATCTCCATGTTCATATACAAGCTCTGCAATAGCCATTAGCACCACCACATCAGAGAACTTTCTTAACTTTTGTACTCTATTAGCTAAAATAACAATCCCAATACATCTGCACATGAACCACACCATTAAAGGCAGATAAACTCTATAATGGAAACCAGCAGCGATCAAAAAGGTTATTCATCAGAAACAGATCTTCTGCTTTTAATAAAATTTGGTGGTTGCTTTTAACAAGAATCACTCTCAAGGCAGAATCAGTCTGATATGGGTCAGTTTGTGACAATAAGAATTTTTTTTTTTTGCGGGTTGTAAGGTACAGTTTGGGGGCCAAAACATCTGTGAAAATTCCTATATGGCCCCATGCATTATTTCCGCAAAGCACTGCAATGGTTGTATCGTGCTACCTACCCAAAGCTCCTCACAATCTTCACCACTTTTTAATGAATCATATCTGATTTGAATTTGTTGTACTATTGAATTAAACGTGACTCTGGATGCAGAAGGCAAAACATACAATGTCAAAAATCAACAATTAACCAATTGGGTCCTTTCTCTCAGTCTTCACTGTAGGCTGAAAGGGTAGGACAGTTGCTCCATTACTTTGAACCTGCATGATATGGGAGTCCCTACAATACATAGGATTTTCATCAGATCTACAATACATTGCCAACCTTCTGCGATTAGGCACCCAAAGCAAGGAATCACAAGCTCTTGAGTTTCTCAAGTGTGGACAATATCTGCCAGTTAGTGAGACATCTTGTTAAGGAGACTTTTCTTTTAGAGGGAACAATTTCTTCATCTACCAGATGCCGTTAATTCATCTGTGGGTTTATCAGAAGGGAAAACCCCACTGGACTTGGTGAGAGCTTAAGTTTGGGTCCTGCTGCCTTGTGGGCACAATTCTCATTTTAACATCACAATTCCAACCGCTATCTCCACCACCACTATCAGACTTAGTACAAGCACTCTGGGTAAAAGCTATGGTCAGCACTGCAGCAAATCACCAAGCCTCCTTAGACAGTACCTTCCAAACACATGATCACCACTACCTACAAGGGCAACAGATACATGGAAACACCACCACCCGCAATTTCCCCTCCAAATTACTCACCATCTTGACTTGAAAACATGTACCATTTCTTCAGTGTTGCTGGATCAAAATTATGGAATTGTCTTATTGGGAACAGAGAAGCACAGAAAACAGGAGTAACAGTGGGCCATTCGGCCCTTTAAGACTGCTCTGCCATTCAACATGACCATCCAACTCTTATTCCCATTTTCTCCCCATACACTTTAATCCCTTTAGCCCTAAGAACTATATCTAACGCTTTTCTGGAAACATTCAATATTTTGGCCTCAACCGCTTTCAGAGAATTCCACAGGCTCCCCATTCCCTGGGTGAAGATATTTCTCTTCATCTCTGACCTAAATGGACTCCCCTGTATCCATAGACTGTGACCCCTAGTTCTGAATCCCCTGGTTATCGGGAACATCCTTGCTGCATTTACCCCGCCTCGTCTTTTTAGAGGTTATAGGTTTCTGTGAGATTCTCCCTCTCATTCTTCTAAACTCCCAGTGAATGTAGTCCTCACTGATCCAGTGTCTCTTCATATATCAGTCCTGGAATCCCAGGAATCAGTTTAACTGTTCCTAACAGCACTGGGAGTGTACAGTGACTCCCATGGACCTTTTGTTTATGTATTCATGTGACCATCTACCATTGGGACAATTCAAGTTTATAACTCCAGAACATTAGCCCAGGATTAAGAATTACTAGTCAGCAACATTGCCACTGCACCATAGCAACAGTTTAAGAAACCTGCCCAGCTTCATCTTCTCGAGGGCAATAAACAATAAATACTGGACCAATCAGCCACACCCACACCCTGTGTGAGAACTGCCGAATAGATTGTTTAGCTTTTTAACCAACTCAATTCTCCGAAGATTAAAAACATTCATAAGCCATCTGATTGCGACTGGGAAGCCAGGAATCAGGGACATTTTCTACAATTAAATCTTTCACTAATCATCAAACAGTCATGGGCAGATTTTCTTTTTAATTCAGAGTGAAGGGCCTAACGTCGGAAATCACTGAAGTCTCACTCATGCTAAACTTTATGTGTTTCTTTGCTGACATAATTTCAGTAGGAAATATAGCTCTGCAGTGATTTCATCTTCTCAAAATACATATATGTATATATATATATATACACATACAATTTTTTTTAAAAATCTGCATTCACATTTTCCAAAAATGTTAGAAATGCTTTAAATGGTATCCCACCATTGGGATACGTGACTTGTATCAAAGACTTGGGGAGACTCCAGACAGCAAAGCCATGCCAGCGTATAATACAGCTCGCTTTCCGAACATTATGTCATTTTTAAAAATGGCCTGAAGGGGATTTTCTTTTCCAAGGGAAAGGCTTTACTGGATCAGTGCCTCACATGGAGCCACTAGTTCACAGCAATGTGGTGGTTTAATATATATATGTGTGTATATGCTCTCTCGGTAAGGAAGGGACTAGACAGGAAGTGGGGTGTGGATGGAAAGATAGTTATTCTTGGCTGAAGACTGTATCTCGTAGTGGCAGTGAATGCTGCATATTTCTCAGTCAAATGCTCTCCTCGTCCCATCGGATAAAATGAACGCATCTGAGCCTGCACCTCCAACCAGAGTGACAAAAAAGTATTGCCTCCGGAAACTCAGCATGCGGAGTGGGAGGTGGATGCCTGCAGGGTATTTAAGTCCGCACGTGGGTCAGCGTGGATTTGCCCTCTCGCCCCTGTTAGTGTCGAGCTTCCCACCCAGCCTGATGGGTCAGAGCAGTGCCAAGGGAGAGCTGCACTGGCAGAGATGCCATCTGTCAGGTGAGACGCTAAACCGAGGGCTCCCCGCGATGGACATGAAAGATTCCGCGGCATCATTCTACAGGTCATTGTGAGAATCCTAGGAAGGTAACCCTGTTCCAAAGACCCCACCTCCCCGTTGTGCACCTCCAGTTATCTCTGGGGGTGGAGGTCTTCTGTTGGCATTCAGTGAGATGTCCCCAGCAATTGCATGTTGACTCTCACTCCCGAAGAAAATGACAATGAACTTGTTCTCGTTCTCAGAGCAAATTACTACAGATGGTGGAATTTGTACTGAAAACAACAAAAGCTGGAGATCACAGCAGGTCAGACAGCATCCATGGAGAGAGAACAAGCTAACGTTTCGAGTCCAGATGACTCTTCATCAGAGCTCTGATGCAGATACCTTTGTTTCTTTGTCTACGTGTAGATACCTACCTCATCGTATTAATTATAATTCCAGAAGCAAACTATGATTAATGATCTCAAGGATATCACAAAGAAAGCTCAACTGGATCACTGATCTAGTGGCGAGATACAAGGATAACAATGTGCATCCGTATAGTAACTCAAGCACTGTACAATATCTCAAAGTGCTTCCCAGGCCCAGAATCATACAAAGTCCAAAGCTGAGAAGATACTTAATAGACAGGCCATTCTGCCCACCATGTCTGAACTGCAATTAAATGCATTTCACTGACTGCAATTTGTCTGGTTTCTCTGATAACCCTGACTTTCCCCTCTTTCAAATATCAGTGTAACTCTCTTCTCCAGTCATAGACCGAACCTGTCACCACCATACACTCGGGGCTAACCAATCACTGTGTGAAACAATACCCTTCCTTGAGTCGATTTTGCTTCTTTTGTTAATTACTGTACGTCTGTGCCCTTTCATTCTTGATCCTTTCATGAGGAGGAACAATTTTTCCTGATCTACTTTGTCCAGACCCCTCAAGATTTTGAAAACCTCTATCAGATAAGACCATAAGATGTAAGAGTGGATGTGTCTTGCTATACACTGAGATCATGGCTGATCCGATAACCCTCAACTCCACTCTCCTGCCTTTTCCCCACAACTTTTGATAATTTTACCAATTAAAAATCTGTCTATCTTATCTTTGAATATTCTTAACTCCCAGGCCTTTTGCTGTAAAGATTTCCACAGAGTCACTACCCTATGAGAGAAGATATTCCTCCTCATTTCTGCCATAAAAGTACAGCCCCTTCTCTGGTTCCATATTCTCTCACAAGGGGAAACAACCTTTCTGCATCTACCCTGCCAAATCCCTAAGAATCTGATATATTTCAATAAGGTCACCTCTCGTTCTTCTAAATTCCATTGAACACTGACCCAATCTACTCAAACTCTCCTCGTAGGACAGTCCATCCATACCAGGGATCTGGAATGCTTCCAAAGCCAGTGTTTTTCCTTAGGATAGGGACCCATAACTGTTCAAAGTATTCCAGCTGTGGTCTTTAAGGAAAAGCACCCTAACTTCTTTAATTTATCTTCCTAAATGGTTCCTCACCCTGGAACCCATCAGTTTTCTGCAGTCTCTTCAATGCGTGCACGTTCTTCTTAAAAGTTCAGTTCTCAGAACTGGGCACAAGATTCCAACCCAGACCAAACCTGTGTTCCACACAAGATCCCTTGTTATGATCTTTACACTTCCATGAATAAAGCTGAGAACATTGAATGATCTACTAAGAGCTTTCTCAGCCTGACCCAACACCTTTCATGGCTAATGCACACGTAAGCCCAGGGCCCCTGTCACTGTGTCCCATTTAGAATTATATCCTTTGTTTTAGATTGCTTCACCATGCTTTTCCAACCAAAATGAATCATCACATATCTCTCCGCGTTGAACTTTATCTGCCATCTGTCTACCTACTTCTGGGTCTAGGCCCAAAACATCAGCCTCTCTGCTCCTATGATGCTGCTTGGCCTGCTGTGTTCATCCAGCTCTACACCTTGTTGTCTCTACGTACTTCACTAGTTGGTCTTTATCCTTCTGAAGCTTTATACAATCCTGCTCGTGGTTTATAATGCTCCTGAGCTCTGTATCGTTCGTGTATTTTGAAATCGTGCCCCGTACACCACAATTTAGATCAGGTTGAAATGAAGTAAATTAGTGAAGCAGTCTGGACCAGTGGTTAGCACTGCTGCCTCACAGCACCAGGGAGCTAGGTTTGAGTCCAACCTCGGGCAACTGTCTGTGTGGAGTTTGCACATTCTCCCCGTGTCTGCGTAGGTTTCCTCCAGGTGCTCTGGTTCCCTGCAAAGATGTGCAAATTAGGTGGATTGGCCATGCTAAATTGCTTGTAGTGTCCAGAGTTGGGCAGGCTAGGAGGATTAGCCATGGGTAATGCAGAGTTATTGGGATGGGTTGGGTCTGGGTGGGATGCTCTGCAGAGGGTCGGTGTGGACTTTATGGGCTGAATGGCCTTCTTCCATGCTGTGGAGACTCTACAACAAGTGTTTGACATGGCTTTCAACAGGAAATGTGCTTTGATGCTCAGAAATGTGCATAGCATCATTCTGTTTAATTTGATCCCAGGCAAAGCAACTTGGTTTAGGTCCAAATCATCCCCATGGACACCATTCAAGTCCATCTCGATTTCCGACTCTAGTCTCTTGCTCATCCACAAATACGGCTGCGTTGACAGTTGCTTTGTCACTGCTAAAAGGGAGAGAATAAATTCCCAGTGAATGTCCTCATCTCCGGTCGGGGCACAGACAATTAGACATCATGAATTGGAATCTGCTGAAAAAAAACCAGTCTGTGGATCTGAATCTTGTTGACTGGAGCTGACTGCCTTTTCAGAATAGGGCCATTCAACTCTTGGAGACTATAATTAGCGATTCTCTTTATTTGTCAATGCCTGTCTCGTTCTGTCAATCTCTGTGTGACAACCCCACGCACACACTAAAATGACACTCTTCCTCTCACGTGTCTGCACAATGTTGTATTTTTAATTCCAGTTGTGCCTCCCTTGTTTGCATGACCTATCACTGTAAGCTGCTCCAATCCCACACAACTGTATCAAAATAGATGTATGCACACACTTGCAGTTTTACACTTAAATCAGGCAGCACCCCTATCTACACACACACACACACACACACACACACACACACACACACACACACA
>NC_063340.1:6320581-6341260 GCF_021869965.1 Rhincodon typus | reverse complement strand
CACACACACACACACACACACACACACACACACACACACACACACACCAGCAGATGCTATTCTGGAGTGTTGGCATGCAGTTTGCATTAGAACATCAATGAAGGGCATAGACCTCCATTGTTCACATGTCTCAATACGCGCAGCACTGAATATTTAATGTCCTGTCACGACTAGGGCTCTTGTGTTGTCTTTGCTCATTATAGGGTAGCATAGCAGGCAAGAGAGCAGCCATCACACTGCAGAAACTGCCCTTGGCAACTGAGGCTTCCTCTATGACTCAAGCAGTTGTTTTTAAGTGAGGCATCTCCACGTCTGTAAATCACATCAGCGGCCACAGAGCAGGGCTAACCTCATGTCAGAATTGGGTGACACCACCGCACTCAGCACAGGGCATGTCATTGATTACTGTGCCTTTTCGAACATTGACCTGCTAAAGTTTCCAAAGTGCCTCACCGCTTCCTGTGCACTCACTGAGTCCTGCGGTACCCTCCAGGAGATTGTTAACAAAATGCAATTTTCATCAAACCTACAAATTCAGCTGTCTCTAGTCTTAGTACAACCCTGCTTCTGGTTACCACAACGGATTGAGAGGGGCAGCACGGTGGCTCAGTGGTTAGCACCACTGCCTTTTAGTGCTAGGGACCCAGGTTCGGTTCCACCCTCGGGCAACTGTCTGTGTGGAGTTTGCACATTCTGTCTGTCACTGTGTGCATTTCCTCTCGGTGCTCCTTCCACAGTCCAACGATGTGCAGGTTAGGTGGATTGGCTGTGCTAAATTGCTCCATAGTGTGCAGGCTAGGTGGGAAATGCAGGGTTATAGGGGTAAGGGGGTGGATCTAGATGGGATGGTCTTCAGAGGGTGGGTGTGGACTTGATGGGCCAAATGGCCTGCTTCCACACTGTAGGGATTCTATGATCTATGACCAACAGCCAAATTGGATGGGCTGCATTCATAAGCTGGCCCATCAAGCAAAAATGGGCTATTCAGCCCATTGAGTCTGCTCCACCATCCATTGAAATCATGGTTGTACTCACCTCCACTTTTTTGCCTTTTCTCCATAACCCTCAATTCCTTTTTACTGATTAAAAGCCTGTCTCCCTCAGCCTTTAACACAGCCTTGACAGCTCTCTGTGGTAAAGAATTCCACAGAGGCGGACGAAGAAGAAATTCTTTCCCATCTCTGTCTTAAATGTGCAACACTTTATTCTGAGATAAGGACCTCTGGTGCTAGACTTTCCCACAAGGCAAACAGCCTTTCCTCATCGTCTTTGCCAAGTCCTCTAAGGATCTTGTATGCTTCAATAAAATCTCCGCTCATTCTTCAAACCTCCAATGAGCACTGCCCAAAGGTACTTAAACTCTCTTCAGATAAAAATCCCTCTTTATCCGGGACAGCCTGGTGAATCTTCTCTGGGCTGCCTCCAATGTTAGTCTTTCCTTAGGTAAAGGAAGCATTGGTGGCCATGCCTAGAGTTACTTCTGGATTAACGTCCCTGTCTCTCCCTACCTTTCCAGTTCACCTTCCAGGCACTTGAAACTGACTGAACTTTGGGCCATCCGACAACATCTGCTGCAAAGGGCTCATTTTACAAAGTCAAAGGTGCTAGCTGACTGCAGGTTTTTGTTGGCGTCATTGTAATTGATCATTTTTGCGAGGAAAGCACAGTACTATAATCATTGTGTACACAAGAAAACAACACCAAGGAAGGGAGGCACAGTGCACTGCTGCCTCACAGCGCCGGGGACCTGGGTTCGGTTCCGTCCTCGGGCGACTATCCGTGTGGAGTTTGCACGTTCTCTCCGTGTCTGCGTGGGTTTCCTCCGGGTGCTCTGGTTTCCTCCCACAGTCCAAAGATGTGCAGGTCAGGGTGGATTGGCCGTGGCAAATTGCTCCATAATGTCCAGAAATGTGCAGGCTAAGTGGGTTAGCCATGGGAAATGCAGGGTTTTGGGGATGGGATGGATCAGGGAGGGATGCTCTTTGGAAGATCAGTGCAGACTCAATGGGTCTACTTCCACACTGTAGAGATTTTATGATGTGGGAGGAGGCAGGTATGTACAGAGTAATGCCCTTTGGAGGGGGCATGTAGAAGTTGCATTGGCCCCAGTTTCATTACCAGTGTTACAATAAGCCCTAAGCTAGACGTTGTGGCCTCTCCAATCAAACAACGAGGAACTGGAGAGCAGAGGTTTATACCTGCCCCCATCCTTCTCCCCACCCCCGACCCCCACCCTGGATGCCAGGGTAATGGGCATCTTGCTGCTTGGCCATTGACTGGGCCCCTCTGAAGAGGATCACGTCATTATCTTTCGGTGAAGAGTACCTGTGATAGCGAGGACGGAAACAGCGAGCTGAGAAGGCGGTTCACTGATTAAAGCATGAGCAAAATGCTGGAGATCTGAAATAAGAAAATAAAAGCAAAAAGTGCTGGAGAAACTCAGCCAATCTGGCAAGGCCTATGGGGAGACAAATAGTTAACATTTCAAGACCAATAAAAACTGAGGATGCATTGAGATATAGAGATGTATGGTGCAGAAACAGACCCTTTGGTCCAACTCATCCATGCTGACCAGATATTCTGAACTGATCTAGTCCCATTTGCCAACATTGGCCCATATCCCTCTAAAACCTTCCTATTCATATACCCATCCAGATGCCTTTTAAATGTTGTAATTGTACCAGCCTCCACCACCTCCTCTGGCAGTTCATTCCATATGCGCACCACCCTCTGCATGAAAAATTGCCCCCTTGGGCCCCTTTTAAATCTTTCCCCTCTCACCTTAAACCTATGCCCTCTAGTTTTGGACTCCCCTACCCTGGAAAAAAAAAATGCCTTGGCTATTTACTCTACCCATGTCCATCATGATTTTATAAACCACTATAAGGCCACCCCCTCAGCCTCTCTCCAATGCTCCAGGGAAAATAGCCCCAGCCTAATCAGCCTCTCCCTTTGGCTCAAACCTTCCAACCCTGGGCAACATCCTCGTAAATCTTTTCTGAACCCTTTCAAGTTTCACAACATCTTTCCTATAGCAGGGAGACCAGAACTAAACGCAGTATTCCAGAAGTGGCCTAACCATAGCCCTGTACTATATAGTTCTGAAGAATTCATGTTATCCTGCATCCCATACCCTCAACAAATGCTTTGAGGACACTTCTGGCATTTTGACCCAGTGGTGATTTAATTGTGCATTATATAATTATGTAAGTCACCTATTTGCTGGTTGCTCTTTGAGGTCTTCATCTCTGTAACAATCTCCATTCCTAAAACCTCTGAGATATCTGTGCTCCTCCAATTCTTACTTTGTCACTTCCTCAATTTTAATCACTCCACCACTGGCAGTTATGCCCCCTAATATCTGGAATTCCTTGCTAACTCTCTCTACCTCTCTTTCTTCCTTTAAGACATTCCCTATGACATGGCCGTTTCCTCATGCTTCTCTCCAAAGGATGTTGTCCTGCAATTATACAGGGCATTGGTGAGGCCACACCTGAAATATTGTGTGCAGTTTTGGTCTGCTTTATCTGAGGAAGGATGTTCTGGTTATGGAGTGGAGTGCAGTGAAGGTTTACCAAATTGACTCGTGGTATGGCAGTACTGACGCTTTGAGGAGAGATTGAGCTGGTTAGGATTGTGTATTTTTTATTCATTCATGAGATGTGGGCATTGCTAGCTGGGTCAGCATTTATTGCCCATCCCTAATTACCCAGAGGGCAGTTAAGAGTCAACCACGTTGCTGTGGGTCTGGAGTCACACGTAGGCCAGACCAGGCATGGACGGCAGATTTAAGGAGGAGATAGACATTAGTGAACAAGATGGGTTTTTTTTGCCAATCAGCAATGATCATTAGACCCTTAATTTCAGATTTTTCAAAATTGAATTCTACCATTTGCCATGGCAGGATTCAAACCCGGGTCCCCAGAACATTACCTGGGTCTCCGGATTAACGGTCCAGCGATAATACCTCGAGGCCATCGCCTCCCTATTCACTGGAGTTTAGGAGAATGTAGAAGGAATCTCACAGAAACCTATAAAAATTCTAACAGGACTAGACAGGTTAGAGGCAGAAAGGATGTTCCCGATGGTGGGTGAATCCAGAACCAGGGGTCATAGTTTAAGGATAAGGGGTAAACATTTTAGAACTAAGAGGAGGGGCAATTTCTTCATCCAGAGAGCGGGGAGCCTGTGGAATTCACTGCCACAGAAAGTGGTTGAGGCCAAACTATTTTTTATTTTCAAGAAGGAGTTATATATGGCTAAAGGGGTCAAGAAATGTTGGCTGGGGGGACGGAGGGGGGCGCGAGATTAGGGTATTGACCTCAATGATCAGCCGTGATTGTAATGAATGGCTGAGCAGGCTGGAGGGGTCGAATGGCCTACTCCTGCTCCTATCCTGTACGTTTTTACATTTCCATAGCTTGGTCATGAATTCTGTTTGATAACACACCAGTGACATACCACGAGACAACAAGGTGTAGAGCTGGATGAACACAGCAGGCCAAGCAGCATCATAGGAGCAGAAAGGCTGACGTTTCGGGCCTAGATCCTTCATCAGAAATGGGGGAGGGGAAGGGGGTTCTGAAATAAATAGGGAGTGAGGGGGAGGCGGATAGAAGATGAATAGAGGAGAAGATAGGTGGAGAGGAAACAGACAGGTCAAAGAGGCGGGGATGAGGTGAGTGTAGGTGGGGAGTTAGGGAGGGGATAGTTCAGTCCAGGGAGGATGGACAGGTCAAGGGGGCGGGATGAGGTTAGTTGGTAGGAGATGGGGGTGCGGCTTGAGGTGGGAGGAGGGGATAGGTGGGAGGAAGAACAGGCTAGGGAGGCGGGGATGAGCTGGGCTGGTTTTGGGATGCAGTAGGGGGAGGGGAGATTTTGAAACTTGTGAAATCCACATTGATACCATTGGGCTGCAGGGGTCCCAAGCAGAATATGAGTTGCTGTTCCTGCAACCTTCGGGTGGCATCGTTGTGGCACTGCAGGAGGCCCAGGATGGACATGGCGTCTGAGGAATGGGAGGGGGAGTTGAAATGGTTCGCGACTGGGAGGTGCAGTTGTTTATTGCGAACCGAGCGTAGGTGTTCTGCAAAGCGGTCCCCGAGCCTCCGCTTGGTTTCCCCGATGTAGAGGAGGCCACAACGGGTACAGCGGATGCAGTATACCACATTGGCAGATGTGCAGGTGAACATCTGCTTGATGTGGAAAGTCTTCTTGGGGCCTGGGATGGGGGTGAGGGAGGAGGTGTAGGGGCAGGTGTAGCACTTCCTGTGGTTGCAGGGAAAAGTGCTGGGTGTGGTGTGGAGCTGGAGGGGAGTGTGGAGCGGACAAGGGAGTCACGGAGAGAGTGGTCCCTCCGGAAAGCAGATAAGGGTGGGGAGGGAAAGATGTCTTTGGTGGTGGGGTCGGATTGCAGATGGCGGAAGCGTCGGAGGATGATGTGTTGGATCCGGAGGTTGGTGGGGTGGTACGTGAGGAGGAGGGGGATTCTTTTTTTGTTGTTATTGCGGGGACGTGGTGTGAGGGATGAGTTGCGGGAATTGCGGGAGACATGGTTGAGGGCGTTCTCGACCACTGAGGGGGGGATGTTGTGGTCCTTAAAAAGAGGACATCTGAGATGTACGGGAGTGGAATGCCTCATCCTGGGAGCAGATGCGGCGAAGGCGAAGGAATTGGGAATAGGGGATGGCATTTTTGCAGGAAGGTGGGTGGGAGGAGGTGTATTCTAGGTAGCTGTGGGAGTAGGTGGGCTTGAAATGGATATCGGTTTCTAGGTGGTTGCCCGAGATGGTTGACTTTTTACTGCAGAATGCATTCGTAAAGGGCGCTGCACAAATGCAAGTTATTGTTGCTAATTTGACATGTCCCCGGAGTGAATTGGTTATGAGCAAGTGAGTAATTGTGAATCGGGAGTCGATTATTTCTTTCCATTTCAACTTGGGCCAGCTTTCCAGCAGTGAAGGACAATAGCAGAGGCAACTGACTGGTCCCCAAGGGAGCTCTCAGGCGCCATAGTTTGAGAGTGACCAGACCAGTTGCTAACTTTAGCAGAGTTTCTAACCCTTCCCCATTTGAAACCTTGCAGCTATCCAAAAAATACCATTCGGTCAGAGCTGTTGACAGCTATACATTGCATTGACTTCCCAAAGCAAAACAAAAAAGGAAAGTGTTTGGAAAATATACTTTGCCCTAAACAATCAGTTGATTGTTTTAGCAAGTAACAAAACACAATTAGTCAAGGGTGGTAAGGTGAATGCTTGAATAGAGAAACTCTGCTTCGTTGCATGGCTCACACTGACAGCTCTTGTTCTGTAGTAAACCCATGCCAATCTCCACAACAGCAGCCAGACAAATGGGTAGAACACTTGAAGACAAATATAGGGACTGCAATCGCAATTTGTTTACTTTCTGCTTTTCAGATAGATTCAACATACTTTTCCCCCAAAAATATAATCTTGTCATAAAATTTGTAGAAGTCCTTTCCAAAGCATTTCAACTTGAATATTACAGAAAGTACAATAAAATTCGACTTCTCTCCAATTGATATGTTGCTCTCTGCGGTGTCTCAACGCAGTTTCTTGATATTTATGATGGGTTCACAAGATAACAATCGATTCACTACATTATAGTTGGTTCACTGGGTTACAAAAGATTCATTAGATTACAATTGGTTCACTAGATTACAATTGGCCCACTAGATTACAACAGGTTCCCTAGACTGATTGCAGAGATGAGGGGTTTATCTTATGAAGTGAGATTGAGCAGTTTAGGCCTATGCTCTCTGGAGTTTAGAAGGATGAGAGGAGATCTCATTGAGGTCTATAAGTTGCTAACGGGGACTAACAAAGTCGACATGGAGAGGATGTTCCCTCATGTGGACCAAACTAGAACAAGAGGTCAAGGTATTAGGATAAGGGTGGCAGATTTAAAACAGAGATGAAAAAGAATGATTTCTCTCAAAGGGTTGTGAATCTGTGGTGTTCATCACCCCAGACTGCAGTGGACACTGAGACATTGAGTAAATTTAAGGAGGAGATAGACGGGTTTTTAATCAATAATGGATTGAAAGGTTATGTAGAGTGGGCATTAAAATGGAGTTGAGTCCAAGTTGAGATCGGCCATGAACATATTGAATGGTGAAACAGGCTCGAGGGGCTGAATGGCCTACTCTTGCTCCTTGTTTTTACGTCCTGTGTAACATACACTCCACATCAAGCATGCCTCCTGAGAGTACGTTCCACCAAATCTCTCTCATTGAAGGACCCATTTGCTGAGACTAATAACTGCAAATAATTATTGAAAGGGAGTGTCATTTGTTAAACATTACACATTCTTAAAGCCAACTCCTAAAACTGAACAGTGTTTCCTTCAATGTAATTTAGAAAAAAGAAATCAGATAATATTTTCTCCGCCCCCCCCCCCCCACCCCAATTAATCTTGAGGAAACATATTTATGTGAACACCCATGAGAGTGTTATTGGATGAGGTCTGACCTGGCTAACAAAATGCTTTGAAACTGGACCCAGAGGTCTAATAATAAAATAAAACAATAAACACACAGAATGGTGAGGAACAATTTACACCCACTAAATACATTTGTTCTAGTGAGTGATGTGATGCTGTCTCTACAGCTTGGGAAATTTACACGCGATTGAAGTTGCATTAAGCTAAATGAAATTTGCTTCCTGAACATGGTATTTGACAGTCTTTGTGACCTTACAGCACAAAAAGGAGTATTACATGATTAATCCTTGGGTCATTATCCCTTCAGAATGAATCTGACACTATATTGTAATTTGTAAGCCTGGAATTTGGTCTCAATGTTCATAACTGATGCAAACGGGCACATTGAACCGTGTTAAAGTTTCCTCTTTAACTCTTTAAAGGCCGTAGATTGAACTTCACCATTCACTTTCAGGAAACTGATGCCATAATTCATAGAGTCATAGAGATGTACAGCACAGAAACAGACCCTTCGGTCCAACTCGTCCATGCCAACCAGATATCCTAAATTAATCTAGTCCCATTTGCCAGCGTTTGGCCCATATCCTTCTAAACACTTCTGATTCATATACCCATCCAGATACTTCTTAAATGTTGTTATTGTACCAGCCTTCATCACTTCCTCTGGCAGCTCATTTCATACACGCATCACCCTCTGCATGAAAAAGTTATCCCCTAAGTCCCTTTTAAATCTTTCCCCTCTCACCTTAAACCTATGCCCCTCTAGTTTTGGACTCCACTACCCTGAGAAACAGATCTTGTCTATTCACCCTATCCATGCTCCTCATGATTTTATAAACTTCTGTAAGGTCACCCCTCAGCCTCCAATGCTCCAGGGAAAATAGCCCCAGCCTATTCAGCCTCTCCCTTTAGCTCAAACCCTCCAACCCTGGCAACATCCTTGTAAATCTTTTCTGAACACTTTCAAGTTTCACAACATCGTTCCTATAGCAGGGGGACCAGAATTGAATGCAGTATTCCAAAAGTGGCCTAACCAATGTCCTGTATAGCTGAAACATGACCTCCCAACTCCTACACTCAATGCACTGACCAATAAAGGCAAGTGTACCAAATGCCTTCTTCACTATCCTATCTACCTGCAACTCCACTTTCAGGGAAATATGAACCTCCACTCCAAGGTCTCATTGTTCAGCAACACTCCCCAGGACCTTAGCATTAAGTGTATAAGTCCTATCCTGATGTGCCTTTCCAAAATACAGCACCTCACATTTATCTAAAGTAAACACCATCTGCCTCTCCCTGGCCCGTTGGCCCATCTGATCGACCCCCAAGATGATACTTGCCCTCTCACCACCACTCTTGGGATCTCACTTTATGGGTTTGCAAAGGATGGTAGGCAACCCCACAAAGCCGGTGCCTCATTCAGACAAGGTGCTGGCAGCTCAGAAGCCAGTGGGTGAGGAGGGGTTTGCTCCTGGGTGAGGTGGGTGACGTTGGGGGTGTAGTAAGATGGCAAGAGGGAGGTGAGGAGTAACTAAACTTCAGGATCACTGCAACCAGTAGGCCATGCTGACTGGTCTGTGTGTGTGTGCATCTGTAATTGGGGAGGGGTGGGTTGTAGGGGGTACGGGGGTAGGATGACCGTGGGGATACAGGGGCGATCTTTCTCTGTGGCAACTCCTGCTTCCAAACATCCCCAGGACACATTGCTGGGGGCACCACCTCGATGAAGCTGATTGGTGCTCTCCCGATAAGATGGGGGCGAGAAAGAAGGGGCGTTCACTCCACTGTTGGCTCAATGCCAACCTCCCTGCAAAATGGCCTGGTTACCTAAGTGCCCTGCTGGTACAACTGCCTAGGATCAAGGAACCACCTTCCACGTAGCGCGCCATTGTTTGACACCTTCGCGTATGCCAACAGACCTCTGTTCCCCTGGCAGCTCATCACAGGGTATCACTCCTGAGGGCTGATTGGGTGAGGCCAACCCAATTCAGATTGCCAAAGTCCTCATTAGGGACAATGGTGCCGCCATGTTGCCATCCTGGCCAATGCGGAGTTTATTGGCTCAATGGAGGCAGTCTTCCTGTGGTATACCAAGGCCAGGTCAGGGCCAATGCCTATCATGGCTGCAGTAATGGTACAATTGATCCATCGGAGGGGATTCTCAGCCCAAGCTTGGCTGACCGACCTCATCCTGCTGTCCCATTTGGAGACATGCAGCCTTGTGGAGCATCTCCGCTGTTGGGTACTCCCATGTGTGTTCCCTGACCCGCTTCAGCAGTACACACCTCTTGTGGTGGGGTCACCGATGCTCGGAGCGTCCCTGATCGGGCCTGCCACATTGGGAGCCCGTGGACAGTGAAGCAGGAAGTGACCATTCTGGAGGTCTCCTCTGGACTGTTCCTCGGTCAGACTGGGTCCTGGTCAACTCTGGGCTCCATTGGATCACAGCAACAGGGTCCCGTTGGCAATATCCAGTCCCACGGCTTTTGTTGGCTTGGCTCTGTGTGGCTGGCAAAATGCCATCCTTACAGAATGCAGGAAGAAGATTTGAATCTGTTCAACATCAAACAATGGTTTCCATTTCCTCAGGGCACTCTCTCTGACATTTTCTCCTTATTTGAGTAAAGTAACTGGATTGTATCAACAGGAATAATCAGTCCAATAATAAAGCCAAAACAACACTGTGCACTGTACCCAAGGGAAAGAGCAAGACTTCTGAAGAAGAGTCATAACAGGCTCAAAACATTAACTCTGTTCCTCTCCCCACAGATGCAGCCAGGCCTGCTGAGTTTCTCCAGCACTCTCTGTTTCTATTTCCCATTTACACTTGCTGATCTACGTTAGTGCCCTGTCCAGCAACGCTTTGATTCACAGCCATTCAAGCTTATTTTTTTTTTGAAGAAGAGGTTTTTGCAAGCAGTGCTCATAAAAAAGCTAAACTTTCTCCTACAAGTTTTCATTCCACTCACTGAAAAGAGTTCTGATTGAGACTTGTGCCTGGTATTCTAGTGTTTGACCACAAGTGTGGCATGCACTCCAACATATTTTAGCACAATTCTCCCAGTTTCATGCAGCTGTAAGCTCAAACACTATGTTACTTATTAAATGATTTCACTAACATGTTGGCAAGTGATATTTAGAAGTTTTCTAAAGGTATAGTTACAGAGAAATAGATTAACTTAACTCTTAAGAAAAAAACCATGTACCACTTTTTCCATGATAGGCCAAAAGATATAGGAGCAGAATTAGACCATTTGGCCCATCCAGCCTGTTCTACCATTCAGTCATGGCTGATATGTTTCTCAACCCCATTCTCCTGCCTTCTCCCCTTACCAAACAAGAACCTATCCTCTCTGTCTTAAATAAACACAATGACTTGGCCTCCACAGCCCTCTCCAGCAATGAGTTCCACAGAGTCACTACCCTCTGACTGATGAAATTCCTCCTCATCTCAGTTCTAAAAGGTCTTCCCTCCACTCTTAGGCTGTACTCTCGGTTCCTAATTTCTCCTACTAGTGGAAGCATCTTCTCCATGTCCACTCTATCCAGCCCTCTACAGCAGTATTCTGTAAATTTCAATCAGATCCCACCCTCACCCTTCTAAAGTCCATTGAATACAGATCCAGAGTCATCAGCCGCTCCTCATATGACAAGCCCTTCATCCCCCGGATCATTCTTGTAGACCTCCTCTGGACCCCCTCTAATGCCACCACATCCTTCCTCAGATATGTAGACCAACACTGCGCACAGTATTCCGAACACAGTCTGACCTGAGCCTTATACAACCTCAGCAGTCCATCTCTGCTCTTGCATTCTAACCCTCTTGAAATAAATGCTAACATTGCATTCAACTTCCCAAGTGCCAACTGAACCTGTACGTTAACCTTAAAAGAACCCTGAACTAGGATTCCCAAGTCCCTTTGTACTTCAGATTTCTGAAGCCTTTCCCATTTATAAAATAGTCTATGCCTTTATTATTCCTATCAAAGTGCATAGACTCACACTATCCCACTTTGTATTCCATCTGTCACTTCTTTGCCCGCTCTCCTAGCCTGTCCAAGTCCTTCTGCAGTCTCCTCACTTCCTCAACACTATCTGTTCCTCCATCTATGTTTGTGTCATCTGCAAACATAGTAATAATGCCCTCAGTTCCTTTGTCCAGATCGTTGATGTATAGTGTATATAGTTGTGGTCCCAATACTGACCCCTGTAGAGCTCCTCTAATCCTGAAGAAGACCCCTTTATTCCCACTCTCTGCCTTCTGCCAGTCAGCCAATCCTCTATCCAGGCCACTACCTTCACCCTAACACAATGGGCTCTTATCTTATTTAGCAGCCTCCTGTGTGGCACCTTGTCGAAAGGCTGCTGGGAATCCAAACAGATCACGCCCATTGGCTCTCCTTTGGCTAACTTGCTCATTACGTCCTCAAAGAATCCTAACAGATTTGTCAGACATGATCTCCCTTTGAAGAAGTTGCCCTGACTCAGCCCTTTTGTACCATGCATTTCCAAGTGCTCTGCAATCTCATCCTTAATCTTACTAACGTAAGATTTCTGACCGTGAGGAATTGAGAGAGATTATTCATCAAGACTACAATGTCATGTGTATAATCAGTGCCCAGAAATGCATGCATTGCTTGCCAAGATGATCAAATCCATCTCTTGTGTAAATTCAACAAAATGTTGTTGTTTCGGCATAATTACCCCACACCTTATTTTTTAAGGCATTTTTACCCAGTGCTCCATCTCTTGAAGTTTATTGGAATCTCTCACTGCTGTAATGTAGGTATGCACAACTTGAATTGTATTTTATAAAGAGAAAACTTGCACTAAATTTGAGACGTGTTTTATTTGACTGGTTCGACAGGGTTCTGTTTCATTCTTTTCAGCTTTGAACTGTATCCACTTAAAATCGCTTTGTACACTCTCCCCGCAATCTTCCTCGTGGTCCGTAATAACTAAAAATAGTCTAAATATTGTTCTTTCTTTATTTATACACAGGGAGTAAGCTTTACCAACAAGGTGACTGTTTATTGCCCATCCCAAATTGTCATAGAATGGAGGTAGGCCATTTGGCCCATCAAATCCACACCAATCCTCTGAAGAGCATTCTACCTGGACCCCACTACCCTTGTAACCTTGCATTTCCTATGGCTTATCCACCTAACCTGCACACCCCTGGACACCATGGGGCAACTTAGCATGGCCAATCCATCTTTAGACTGTTGGAGGAAATCCACACAGACACAGGGAGAATGTGCAAACTCCACTCAGTCCAATATGCAAACTCCAGACAGTCACTTGAGGGTGGAATCGAACCCTGGTGCCGTGAGGTAGCAGTGCTAACCACTGAGCCACCGTGCCACCCCCTTCAGAGGCTAGTGATGATCTGCCATCTTAAACCACTGCAGTCTGTGTACTGAAGGTATTAATACAGTGCTGTGAGGCAGCAATTTTGCCCAGCGACAATGAAGGAGCAATGATGTAGTTCCAAGTCAGAATCATGTGTGATTTAATTTGGACGGGTATGTGGAGGTGACTGTGGCCCCATGAATCTGCTGCCCTTGCCTTTCTGGGTAGTAAAGACCACAAGCTTGGAAGGTGCTGTCCAAGATATACTAGTGAGTTGCTGCCCCGCATCTTGAACATAGTACACATTGCTGTTACACTGTGTCAATGACTGAGGGAGTGAATGTTGAATGTGGTGGATGTGGTGCCAACCAAACGGGCTGGATGGTGTCAAGCTTCTTGAGTGTTGTTGGGGCTGCCCCCATCCAGGGCAAGTGGGGAGTATTCCATCCCACTCCTGACTTGTGCCTTGTAGGTGGGAGGGTAGGCTTTGTGAAGAGGAGTGAATTACTCACCACAGAATCCCCAGCCTTTGACCCATCCTTGTAGCCACAGGGTTCACGTTTGTAAGCCAGTCATAGCAACTGAAAAAAGAGGTTCCAGAACTGCAGTGCCCCCACATTTGAAGAGTTGCTTGGCTTTTCCCTCACATGTCCCTCAAACTATTAATCGTCTCTGTCCCATGCAGATTGCAAATCTGCTTCCAAAGGCTATGGCTTTGATGATTGAGAGATAACAGATGCAAACACAAGCCTTCTTAATCCATTGGCACAGTTATTCACATTGCTAATAGCATTTGCTGACAACAGCTCCTGATCACAGAGGTCCAGTTTATAATACATATTCCCACATTTACATGGCTTCATTGAGATCACAAACCTATAACGTCAGCATCACCTTTGTTTGTGATGCCACTGCGTTTAGTCTTGGGCCCATTATTAAACTGTCCCAAAGCACACAAACCAATGACCTTATCTTAAATTAGTGTTAGGATACAAAGGACATGTTAGCGAATGAATTTTAAAAAGCAGGTTCGCCCATGCTGAAAATATGCTGTTTCTATCACTTTAGTGTGCAGTTTGTAAAACCCTGCGGAGCTTCAGAGTGGAATCCTGAAAGGTTTTGCAATAAAACTGCAACAACACAAAATGTTTGGGTTTTGTATTCCAATGTAGACTCATGAAGCATTACAAAAGTGGCAAGGGAAGGAAATTATCTACCTAGCTCATTTCAAATTTATCGATTTTCCCAACAGAGAAAATGCAAGCTGCAAAGAGACTAATGCATTTCATGTTTCGTGCACAATCAATATTTTATCTCTGATACAGCTCATCACTATAATAGCAGCATGTGATCTGGAGTCTCGTGAAGGAAGAGCATACTGAATTGTTAACTCTTTCAGGGGAACCACTCAGGTTGAATTGACTGCCCGTGGACATGCACTCAGTTTGGAATAATTCAATCCACTCTACATATATTCTGTTCAAAGCATCAACATCAAAAATCAAAGTTACTAACTTCTTTAACGACATCAGAATGCAGGTGTAGGCCATTCAGCCCTTTGATTCTGTTCTACCTTTGAAAAAGACCATGGCGTATATTCTATCTCAACCTCACCTTGGCACAAAATGCCTTAATTCCCTTAGCATTTAAGAATGTTTTGATCACTGCATGACACATCTCTCCAGGGCAAAGAATTCCAAAGAATTACAAGTTTTGAGTCAACAACATTTTTCCGCACTGTAGGAATATCATTCGGATGCTGGAAAACAGGATGAGAATAGTCAGGTGCTTGTTTTTGACCGGCACAGAGTTGATGGGCCGGAGGGTATTTTTCTGTGCCGTAGACTTCTATAACTTGGAGATGGAATACAAGGATAATTAAAATGTTAGCACATGTTGCCAACAAACTGTAAACAGAAGCACAGTAGGGCAGGTGCCTCAGTAGCACCAGTTTCTCCCCAGGGTGTTGATCCCCTATGATTGGACATCATCAGAACACAGCTTCTTATGCACATGCTCAGTAGCTATCGTCAGAAAATTGGGACAGACAGCCCCTTATTCTACGCACTATGCAATCCTAAATGGCTCTCCTTCTATTCTGAGACTCTGATCCCATGTTCCAGACTCTCCATCCAAAAGAAACATCTTCCCAGTATCTAACATGTTAAGCCACTTCACAGCCTTAATATATCTCAATGAGATCACTTTTCATTCTTCTAAATTTGAGAGAAAAAGGCTTAAAACACTCAAAATCTCCTCTCAAGGCTATTTCCCCTATTTCAGCCATAAGTCTACTGAATCTTTATTGTATTTTCTCTACGGCAACTACACCTTCCCAAGTGTTGGGTGTTTCTAGTGAAGGTCCGACAGTCTGTCTATAATTGTAGGCGGGTTACTTCATTCTACGCTCGTATCCTTTCGATCAAAGCCTGGCATTGGTCTGGCTCATTTCAAATTTATTGATTTGACCCACAGAGAAAATGCAAACTGCGAAGAGACTAATGCATTTCATGTTTTGTATACTATCAATATTTTGTCTCTGCTACAGCTCATCATTATAACACCAGCATGTAATCTGGTGTCACGTGAAGGAAGAACACATTGCATTGTTAACCCTTTCAGGGGAACCACACAGGCTGAACTGACTGCCTGTGGACATACACTCAGTTTGGGATAATTCAATCCAGTCTGTACACAGTTTTCCGAAATGTTTGTCGGATCTGCATGTTAAATTCCACCAAGGCACCTCCAAGTACTGGCATTTGGAATTTTAAGATCCCTCCCAAGGGTGTTTGAAAAGACAGTGCAATGGCCTATTTTCTAATAACAGGCCGTTTACCCCAGACCTGTTACCCATTTTGCTGGAGGCATCATGGAACCCACTCACACTTGGGTCAATTGAGGCTCCATAATGGCCCCTCTGCCTCTATGACTAAGATATCCGTTATAAAGGGAGGCTGTCCCTAAGGGGGTCTCCAGGAGGTTTTATAGTGCAGGATGGTGTCAGACAAATGGCGAGAGCACTCCTCCCTTAGGGATCCTCTGTGCCCATTAGAGGCATCCCCCATCCCGAAAAAGTTGACATCCTACACTGTATTGTCAGTAAACCTGGCTGTGCAATACTCAATCCCCCTCAGTTATTGATCTAAATGGTAACTAACTGAGGCCCAGGTACTGACCACTGCAGCATCCAATTAGTTACCATCTGCCAACACCAACATAGCCTCCTTGTCCCAATTCTCAGATTCTATCCATTCACCCATCCTCAATCCATGCTAATTAGGTCACTCGCTCCCTCACCTCCCCCTACAATCTATGAACCCTAATTTTACGTAATGACTTCACATGTGGCATTTACCACATGCTTTAGAAAATCTGAATACACTGGCCCTCAGCACAGACACGAGCATTACAGTCCAGATCCTAACCACTCACAATGTGAAAATGTTTCTCCTCATGTTGCCATTGCTTCTTCTACCAATTACTTTAAATCTGTGGCCTCTTGTACTCGGCCCTTCCACCAAAGGGAATGGTTTCTCTCAATCCACATTCACCCTGATTGCTCATGATTCTGAATCTCTCCATCAAACCTCCCCTCAATCTTTTCTTCTCCTAGGAATACTGTCCCATCTTCTCCAAGGTACCTATGTAACTAGAGTCCTTTATCCCTGAAACTGTTTTTGTGAATCTTTTCTGCCCCTTCTCTAATGCCTTCACACCTTTCTAAAGTGCGGCAGCCAGAACTGAACACAATACTCCACAAAACTGAACCCAGTAATCTATACAGTATTATATAAGAGTGTTAGGGTCTTAAAGGGTTAATGCTCAGGGGCAACTTAAGCATAGCCCGCTATGATCATGTTATATGGTCTTGGTGGGAAACCAGCACAGACATGATGGGCTGAATGGCCTCCATTGGTCTGTAACTATTCTGTTGTCACATTCTATTTTCTCCCTCTTTATCAGTATCTTCATCATCCTTTGCCGAATGTAAAATCACATCAACCTGTAGAATTACTACCCAGTCATCAACATTTTGATAACCTCTTCCTCTACTTTAAAATGCCTATTACAAGGTTGAACCACTCTTCCAATGGGATTATTTTTTGAATTACTGTAGGAAATACAATTTCCTTGCAAATTATGATGTATTTAAATTCGTATCATGTCTCACAGTTCCATTAAATTCAATTCAGTTGGATTGCGGTTTGTTCTGCAATTAATATGGATTAGATAGCTTTGGTCATCCTCTAAGCGACAGGCTTGTTTTAAACCATTAGGTTCAAACCAGAAAAGCAGTGCAAGACAAGGAAATACAGCAAGTATTAGGTAAGGGGCAGCCAAATGCCCTCTCCACCATCACTGTTACACATTTAATATGCAAAACCTCCGTTTTTCATTCTGCTCACGACTCTGCTCAGAAGTAGTGCAGCCGACAATTTGCCAGTCGCTTGCTTTGGAAAGCTTTAGATTAGTTTCTTAACATCTGTCAAAGCTTCAGCAACTGAAGTCAAGAGCGTGCAGCACTGCTGCTAACCTGATCTCCATTCCTGATGTAAGTTAGAGCTGACACAAGCCCTTTAAAG
The DNA here is from genome assembly GCF_021869965.1 of Rhincodon typus. NCBI lineage: Eukaryota > Metazoa > Chordata > Chondrichthyes > Orectolobiformes > Rhincodontidae > Rhincodon > Rhincodon typus. The sequence continues at coordinate 6,323,855 of NC_063340.1, read as the reverse complement.
TAAAGCCCTTACAGACAAATTCACCTCATCAGGCTGATCCGGATTAAAGCCCACTCAGATTTTGAAGGTATCAGGCAATTGTCCAACTCGACTGTACCAGTCAGCTTGTTTGCACATTAATTAAGGTCTCTCTCATTTAAAACGCATTTCAAATCTTGTGCCCATCATTCCCTGCCATTTGTCATTATTGTTGGGGTTGCAACCATGGCGTGCCTCAACATAATTGAGAAATTAGTTGGCAATTGTGACATTCAGTTACGTATACTTAATGACAGGAGAGTCTTGTGGTGCACTGGATCGGTCCTGGCCCCCACCCCTGGTCAGAAGCTCCGAGTTTAACACCGATCCCAGGGCTGGACAGCCAAGGGAGCGTACTTGTAACAGTGACCCAAACAGGTTGAGCATCAACCTGCAATTCCTTCTGCTGTCACTAATGGCAGATACAGTCACAGAGTTAAGGAGTTGTACAGCATGGAAACAACTTGTCCATGCTGACCACACACCCTAAATTAATCTAGTCCCAATAAACCCTTTCTATTCATATACCCACCCAGATGTGTTTGTTGTAATTAAATGTTGTAATTGTACCAGCCTTCCCCACTTCCTCTGGCAACTCATTCCATACACGTACCATGCTCTGTGTGAAAAAGTTGCACCTTAGGTCCCTTTTAAATCTTTCCCCTCTCACCTTAAACTTATGCCCTCTAGTTTTGGACTCCCCTACCCTGGGAAAACATATTGGCTATTCATCCTATCCATGCCCCTCATAAGTTTATAAACCTTTATAAGGTCTCCAACGCTCCAGGGAAAATAGCTCCAGTCTATTCAGTTTCTCCCTGTGGCTCAAACCCTCCAACCCTGGCAACATCCTTGGAAATCTTTTCTGCACCCTTTCAAGTTTCACAACATCTTTCCTATAGCAGGGAGACCAGAATTGAATGCAGTATTCCCATAGTGGTCTCACCAACATCACAACATGATGTCCCAACCTCTACACTCAATGCACTGACCAATAAAGTCAAGAGTACCAAATGCCTTCTTTGGTAAGAATGGGAAAGATTCCATGCGGTGAAAAGAACTTTGAAGAACTTTATTATAGCTCCAGACCATAATACACCTGTGAAAAATATGCATCGCTACAGAAACTCCCTGAGTGAAGTATGTCACGCCACCACCACTTGCCATTATAATTGTCCTTCAATCCTCCCAACACTTAGCTGCCAATTCCCAAGGCATGTTTAAGGATCCAGGTAGTAGTGGTAGATTTACAATGATTCATGCATGTGAGCTTTCACTTCACTTTTAACTCAAATCATCTGTTTATCACCAGCTTATAATCTTTTTAACTTGCTGCTGCCTATTGTGATGTCCCCTTCAGGGAGCATGTCTCAAACTGCTGCCAGTCACTAACAGGATGTAATGGATTAGTTCCATAACTTCTAGTCAGTCTACAAGGGCACAAGCAGAGATCAAACGTACTATCCACTATCTCCCAATGAACCCAAGTTGTAGATAGCCTTATCTGCAACTAAAGAGCACACATTATTGTTTCACCAATCTTGGCATATGGTCGGCACGTTTATGTCAATGTGAAGCATTGCCTGTAACATTAGGCTCTTTTTCTGGTTTCACTGTGTCACTGTGTCCGCTATCTCTCTCATTGCCCGCACCAATAATAAGATCTCAAGCCAGCCGATTGCATGTCCTGCTACCTTGCCTTCTGCCTTGCCCAATTGTCTTGGTCTGCATTGCATAAGATTATGACTCTGGAAGAGTTAATGGTGGAGAGTGCATTAAGCTCACCTAATCTGTTATTGATGTCATATTGGTTTGGGTGGGGATAAGGCAGCACAATCTTCTCACAGAGTGAAGACCACTATCCTCATTGTCTTGGTAACAATATCTAACAAACTAATCTAACCTCAGAATAAAAACAAAGTTGCTGGATAAGATCAGCACGTCTGGCAGCATAAGTGATGCTAAAAACAGTTAACGTTTCGGGTCCGGTGACCCTTCCTCAGAACTCAGATTAGTCTTTTTTAAACTAATCTAACCTGATCGCTATCATTGCAACAAACTATAGCTTGGTAAGGCAAGTGGCTCCTCTTGCTATGACTCGGTTGTCCTTGATCCTCTACCACAGTAAGCTGAATAGACCCCTCGACCCAGTCAAGGCTAGATGTGTGGAGCAAGTTTCCTTCCATTAACACTCCCAGCCTGGTCACTTGCACATTCCTAACTTGAACTGCTCCACCATTGGCAGGCACTCACCATCACTACACTCCCTCTCAAAACCTCTCCGCCTCTCTTCCCTCCTTTAGGACACCTCTTTGACCAAATTCTCACTGACTGCACCCCTATCAGGAAGCGCACTGGGACATTTTAGCTGTTGCCCCACCTAAACCTTTACTTAGAATTGCTTTAAAAGTTAGAATGGGTCCTCTCTATAACAAACAATTTCATCTCAAATCACAATGTCCTCCCCAAAACCATGAGCTTTCTGTGAGTGGAACTCAGTCCCTCAGTAAATGAGTTCCTAGTTAGTAGCAAAGCCTTGAACTGACAGATGAAGCCCGTTCGATTTTGTAAAGGATATTGTAGATGTTTTAGGAAGTCCCTTATATCTATACTGTAAATACATTAAATAGTCCCACAATCTGACAGAGAATGTGCCATTGAAAGTTTACAGTATCTTTGTCTTCTGTCTCTCTATTTTTCTGCATTCATCTCCCCCTCCCCCCTTTTCCCAATTTTCCTGTCCACCTGCCTCTTTCTCATTCTCTTCCTCCTCTTGACTCCAAGGACTGATCTCTTCTCATTTTTTTCTGTCTTTTCTACTTCATTTCTGACCCTGCAACTCCTCAACTCTCTGTCATATTGCCTTTGCTCCAAATGCGTAAAATTAGCCTGTTTGACGGTTCATCGCCCTTTCAGCGCCTGCTTTCAGCACCTTACATACACGTTGCTTCTCAATCCCCCACTCACTGAAACCCTGTCTCTTCCTGCTACAGTAATGTTAGCCTGCATCCGCAGTGTCATTTCCACCCAGTCTTCACATCTATCCAAACCAGCAGCACCCTCTTGCAGGTTCTGCCAATTCAACCGAAGATTGTCAATGCCACACACACACACACTCTCACACACACACACACACACACATGCACACACACACACACACACTCACACACACACACACACACACACACATGCACACACACACACACACTCTCACACACACACACACACACACTCTCACACACTCACACACACACAC
>NC_063340.1:6306706-6315581 GCF_021869965.1 Rhincodon typus | reverse complement strand
GCTGTGTTCCTCCAGCTCCACACTGTGTGTTATCTCTGGTTAAGAGTACTATTGGTCCAATAAAGGCAGAGAGTGGGGATATTGTCAATAACCATGGGAAAATGCCACCAATGCTGAATGGTTATTTTGTTTCCATAATCACAGCAGAAAAGGAGGGTGGCTTGCTGCAAGTCCCAAAGAAATTAACAGAGGATCAGTAATGGGCTCTAAATAAAATTCGCTGAAATAAATCATCAATAATGGGGAAATTAATGGAACTGAAGCATGACGAATCCCCAGGACCTGGTGGTTTCCAGCCACAATGTTAAAGGGGGTAGGAGAGCACATTGTTGATGCCCTAACCAAAATCTTTCAGCATTCCCTGGATTCAGGACTTTCAGCCCTGGATTGGAAATATGCTCATGTCACTCTGCTATTTATGAAGGGTAATGCGGGTGGGGGAGGTGGGAAACCAGGGAATTACAGCCCAGTTAGCCTAACATCTGTGGTGGGGCAGTTGTTGGGGTCTATGGTCAAGGATGGGGGACCTGAACACCTTGAAAAATTTCAGTTAATCGAGGATGGATTCATGAAGGGTAGGTCATGCCTGACAAACCTCATAGAGATTTTTGAAGAACTGTCAAAGATGGTGGAAAGGGGTAAGTTGATGGATGCTGTTTATCTGGACTTCCAGAAAGCTTCAGATAAAGTTTAACACAAGACACTGTTAGCTAATGTGGAAGGCGATGGAATTGAGGAAAATTGCTGACATGGATAGGAAATTGGTTGAGTGGCAGGAAACAGAGAATTGGAAGAACGGGGAAGTACTCAAATTGGCAGGACTAATGGTGTTCCATAGGGATCTGTGTTGGGCCCTCAATTATTCACAGTATTCATTAATGAGTTGGATAATCGCATAAAAAGTCAAATATTCAAATTCGCTGATGGCACAAAATTGGGCGGCATTGTACACAGTGTTGATGACAGCGTGAAATTACAACAGGATACTGATAGATTCGATGAATGGGCAAAGCTGTGGCAATTGGATTTTAATATAAACAAGGAGAGGGGTCTGCTTGCGTACTTTCATAGATCCAGGTGGGAAGAGCAGTAAATAAAACAAACAGTATCTTCAACCTTATTAATACAGACACAGAGTACATGAGTAAGGAGGTGATGTTGAAATAATACAAGGCACTTAGTGGGCTTCAGTTGGAGTATTATGCACTGTTGTGGGCGCCACACTATAGGAAGGATGTGAATGTATTGGAGAGAGTGCAGGAGAGATCCATAAGCATGGTTCCAGAGGTGGGTTATGCAGAAAGGTTGGGAGGGATTGGGGAGTGGTGGGGGCTGCAGTAGTGTGGGAGTTAAGGAGGAATGGGACTGCATTCCTTGGAAAGATGAAGGGCACAAGGATATCTGATAGAGAAAAAAATTAATGAAGGTAAGAAATGAAGACTTAAAGTGATTTACAAAAGAAGTAAATGTGATGCAAGGAAAAGCTTTTCCACACAGTGAGTAGATCAGGTCTGGAACGCACTGCCTGGAAATGTGGTGGAGGCAAGTTCCATTAAGGCATTCAAGAGGGAGATTGGATGAATAAAAAATAAAAACACAGTGCAAGGGGATGGGGAAAAGACAGGAGAATGGGATTAATTCATGATGCTCATTTGGGGAGACAGTGCGGTCCGAAGGGAGTCATTCTGCTCCTTAACACCTCCATGATTCTACGTTTCATGTTGACCTTCCTGCAAAGTGCCTTGGCTACTTTTAGCATGCCAAAAGGGGCGGTACAGTGGCTCACCTGTTAGCACTGTTGCCTCACAGCGCCAGGGATCCAGGTTTGATGCCACCCTTGGGTGACTGTCTGTGTGTGGAGTTTTATGTTCTCCCTGTGTCTGTGTGCGTTTCCTCCAGGTGCTCTGGTTTCCTCCCACAGTCCAAAGGTGTGCAGTTTAGGTGGATTGGCCATGGGAAATGCAGGGTTATAAGGATTGGGTAGGTGGATGGGGCTGGAAGGGATATTGTTCGGAGGGGCAGTATGGAATTTGATGGGGCAAGTGGCTTACTTTCATACTGTGTGAGTTCAAGAACCGTATGATAAAAATGCTTATTGTTATCTAGTTATGACCTCTGCTGTGGGTTCAATTCCTGCTCTAACTCCCACACTGCCTGAGATCACCACACAGGGCTGTCCTTCTCAATCTCTCCCCTCACCTGAGATGTAGTAATCCTCAGTTTAAACCACCTCTAGTAACCTCTCTGTAATGAGAGGTCAGCCTTATGGGACTATGGTGACTTTAACCTTTAAGTTACGCCTAAGTGAGTTGGATTCTGCAAAATAGATCCCGGATTTGTGCCAGTTATGTTGGCCTATTCTGGCTGTGGGAGGTATGGTTTCCTTTTAACTGAATTGCACACTGTGGTCTAATGCACTATGACCATGGCCTTTCAAGTTCCACCTCACGATTACTCAGCCTTCAGATAACCATCTGCTGCTTTGGATGAACTTGTTATCCGAACTTTTGTGTCATAAAAGGTTTTCCCTGAAGTGGTTCTGAGATTAAGAGGAATGCTGAAGATAAAGCAGGACCTTGGAGTGGTGGTTCAAGGGACAGTTTTATTGTCAATGTCAAAGAGACAACATCTTACCCAATTTGTGTCAGTTTGGATGAACTTTGGCTACAGCTGGCTGGGGTCACAGTCTACTCTCTGTTTGCAAGTCATTATTGGATCACTTCAAATCTAATTGTACTGTAAATTTCCATTCATTCTTTTATAAATATTATATCTAAGGATTGTTTTGTTGGCTCCAAGTTATTGATAGGCCACTAGGGAGATGGCTTGAAGCTGTAAATTCTCTATGCATCTCTCTGTCTATCTTTGTACAATCGGACCCCATTCTTAACTCAGTATTTCTTGATTCAGTCTCCTCCCATTGCCTCCCATTTAGCACAAGCTAAACTGTAACTGCATCACTTCGGGGACTTAAAGTCATAAAGGTTTACAGCATGGAAACAGGCCCTTCAGCCCAACCTGCCCATGCCACACAGTTTTCACCATTAGACGAGTCCCATTTGCCTGTGTTTGGTCCATATCCCTCCATACCTATCCCATCCATGTCCCTGTCTAAATGTTTCTTACAACAAAGTTGTTCTCACTTCCACCACTACCTCTGGCAGCCCACTCCAGTCACTCACCACCCTCTGTGTGAAAATATTGTGCCTCTAGGACCTTTTGTATCTCTCCCCTCTCACCTTAAACCTCTGCTCTCTAGTTTTAGATTCCTCTATCATGGGGAAAAGCTGTCAGCTATCTACCTTATCTCAGCCTCTCATGATTTTATAGACCTCTATAAGGTCACCCCTCAGTTTCCTACGCTCCAGGAAAAAATGTCCCAGCCTATCCAACCTCTCCTTATAACTCAAACCTTCCAGTCCAGGTAATGCCCTTGTAAATCTTTTTCTGCACGCTTTCTAGTTTAATATTATCCTTTGGATGCAGCAGGTTTCAGGAGCATAATTTTCCAGAAGGAGTTAGAAATAGTTCTTGGGAGTTAAAGGGATCAAAGGATATGAGGAGAGAGTGGGAATGGGGCACTGATCATATTGAATTATAGAGCAGGCTCGAAGGACTGAATGGCCTACGCCAGCCCCTATATTCTGTGCTAATGATTACTTCACTGGATGGGTAGTTCATTGGCCCAGATGAATAGGCCAAAAACCTGAGTTCTGATCCCACCTGGGTGACTGGGGATTCAGTTCCTGGAATTAAAAGTCAAGATGTGCAATGATGACCATGGAAGTACAGGACTGGTTTTAAAAACCTGTTTTAAAGAAGGGAATCTGCCTGATTATATCCCTGTTCAGAAGAAGGGTCACTGGACCCGAAACGTTAACTCTGCTTTCTCTCTCCGTGGATGCTGCCAGACCTGCTGAGTTTCTCCAGCAATTTCTGATGTTCTTTCTGATTTGCAGCATCCGCAGTTCTTTGGTTTGTTTGATTGTATCCATAATAAAAACCGAACGAACTGCGGATGCTGTAAATCAGGAACAAGAACAAAGTTGCTGGAAAAGCTCAGCAGGTCTGGCAGCAGGAAAAAACAGAGTTAATGTTTCGGGTCCGATGACCCTTCCTCAGCCTATCTAATCTCTCCTTAAAACTCAAACCTTCCAGTCCAGGTAACGTCCTTGTAGATCTTTTGCTGCACGCTTTCTAGTTTAATACCGTCCTTTGTTGATTATATCCATGTCTGTCTAGCTGTTTGGTGACTCCTGACACAAAATGATGTAGTTGACTCTTAACTGCCCCTCAACATGGCCTGGTCACACTCCACTGCCACTTTCTCAAGGACTGTTGGACATGGGCAGTGAATGTTGCCAGTTACGTTTACATTTTGGTGAAAGAAGAAGGCATAAAGAGACACATGAGAGAGCTTATGAAGGAAAGTATGGAAAGTGGGTTAGATACAAGGAGATGCCTATGGCAACGATGTTAAAATTGAGTACATTTAAGACTGAGATAGGCAGGCTCTTGATTATCAAGGGGATCAAGGGTTATGGGGAGAAAGCAGGAGAAAGGGGTTGAGGAACTTATCAGCCATGATTGAATGGTGGAGCAGACTCGATGGGCAGAATGGCCTAATTTCTGCTCCTATGTCTTATGGTCTTATGATCTTAAAATGCTATGAGTGACTGGATGAAGGAGAGAGAGAGAAAAATCGGTTGAGGCATAAGGCTGGAACCTCAACAGTAGAGTTTAGGATAACCTCAAGTTTGTGGAGGATAGTTTGAGGGAGAGCAGTCATAGGTGCATTGAGCCTGGAAGTAGCAAAAGATGTATGACACCCAAGAAAGGTGCAGTGATGGTGACCACTAGGAGGCAAAATGTGAGCATGCTAATCTCATACTCCTTCAGCCTTCAGAATGTGTGCTACAAAGAGGAGACAAGACGAGGGGACTAAGGCTGTCAGAAATTCTGGCTAGAATTCCAATAATCACTATGCAAATCTGTATCAGCTCTTTGTTAAGAAGCTCATCAAACTAGCCTGGAAGTGAAGGGGGTCCTCAAACCTGAGGGAAGTGCCTAAGGACAGGAGAACATAGCAAGAGGGGAGAGACAGGGGAGGATGTAGAATCAGTAAGAATCAGCACACTGCTGTCAGATGTGTGTTTGAAAGATTGTTCAGCGATATCACAGAGGTCAGGAGACACAGCCATCTCGCAAACAGAGTGGACAAAGCTGTTGATAATCAGCAGGAAGGATTAGCGTTATTGCTGACAGCCTAACCTCTAGCAGTGATGTAAACTGCATCTAAATACACCCAGCTCTACCAGGAACCACCTCAGGCACCAGATCAGCAGAGGTCATGGGTTAGGATGTAGGGACTTCTGAGGCATTAAGGCATTCTCATGCGTAGTCAGGCTGACAGTTTAGTCTGTGCAGGGGACAATGTTTATTTTTGCTTTGTTTCGTGATGAGCCAACACAAAGTAATTCCTTTCTCAGCCGGGACTTGTGTTATCCCGATCGCTGTGTGGGACCGGACATGGGTAGGACAGGGGTTACATATTCAGGACAATCTTCCTGTCACTGCCCTCACGCCTCACTCCTGCCCACTGCAACAAACACAGGATTTTTGACCTTGTAATTCAAAAGGCAAATGGGATGATGGCCTTTAACCCATTCCAAATTATATTTTAGATCATAACTAAAATTATAAATTATAAACTTATAAACAAAATTATAATTAGATTATTACAAATAGAAAGGTTTTATTCAAGATACACAAGACACTAGGCAGACGACAGCTGGAATATTGCGAATAGTCTTGGGTCTCTTATCTGAGGAAAGATATCCTGATATTGGAGACAGTCCAGAGAAAGCTCACTGAGTTGATCCCAGGCATGGAGGGACTGTTTTATGAGGAGCGGTTGAGTAATTTGGACTTACGTTTATTAGCATTTAGAAGAATGAGAGGAGACCTTATTGAGATATATAAGATTTTTAGAGGGCTTGACAGGGTAGATGCTGAGAGGTTATTTCCCCTTGTGGGAAAGTCTAAGACCAGAGGATACAATCTCAGAATAAGGGCCTGAACATTTAAGACACAGATGAGGCAGAATTCCTTCTCAGAGAGAGTAGAAACTTCTATTTAATTCTTTACAATAGAAGGCTGTTGTGCCTAGATTATTAAGTATATTTAAGACTGAGAGGGACAGGTTTTTAATCAGTAAGGAAACCAAGGGTTATGGGGAAAAAGCAGGAAAAGTGGAATTGGAGATTTTCAGATCAACCATGGTCTCATTGAGGAGACTCGAAGGGCTGAATGGCCTAATTCTGCTCCTATGTCTTATGGGCTTATGGCTTCAGCATTGTATTGCAAAGAAGGGAAAACAGAGAGAAAAAATAATATAATTTGGGTCACAAGGTCTGACCATCCCTGCTGTGTGAGCTGCTCCAAATGGAAACTGCTTTTCCTGGGGTTTAGGACATGTCCAGCTGTTAATTCCATTGACTTAGTTGAATTAAATTTTCCAGGAGTGTTGAAACTTGGCTAGCTGTGGAATCAGGTCATCTGTAACATCAGTAACATTACCCTGAGACAAAGAGTGGCTGGAAGGAAGGTTTCCATTTATATCAAATGACACCTCTAAGAAACATTGCAAAGTGCCTCTCACAACGTTGGCAAGTTTTCTTGACTCTTACCATATGGGGAAAAATTGGCAATGGTTACAAATGCCACAAATATAATGAATGGATGTTGATTGAGGCTGGGATGTGAAATTATCTCCACGTTCTTCGCTGACAAGATGGCCCAGGATTGCCCTTGTTGGTGAGGTCTGAAGTGCCCTTGATATCAGGTCTTCAATTTAATTATAATGGTGCTATAGCCCACAGGCAGAGAGATTGACTCTAGCCACATCAGTAGTCTTATCCTGAACACAAGGTAACACATCAGTCATGACCTCTCCAGGGGTAGTGATGGTCCAGTGGTATTGTCACTAGACTATTAATCCAGAGATTAAAGTTCAGGGGATGTGGGTCAAATCCTACCGTGCTGTGAATTCAAGAACAAGTCTGGAATGAAAGATTTGATGATGACAGTGAAAGTGCTGCTGATTGTATAAGGAATAACTCTTTGGGGAAGGAAATCTGTTGTCCTTACTTGGCCTAGTCTACATGTGACAACAGACTTTTGACTCTTAACTAGCTATAAGAAATATTCATTTTGGATGGTGGAGCCAGCTGAAGGTCCTACATGTGTTCCTATTTCGCCTGTGAGGTGTACTGAGGTGAGGATGGGGAGAGCAGGATGAAAGACAGTGTGGGGATTTGAGTTGGGATCAGATTTTTGGAATGTGATTATGGGTAGGTTCTGGGGGATGGAGACTGAAAAACATGAAGGTTTGGTTGCCTGAAGATGGGGATCTCGAGCCTGGACATGAATTTCCTTTAAGCTGTGGTCAGAAGGAGCATGCTCCTGGCTCCTCATTCAGGTATATTACTTCCCCTTTGGGGATCAGTGGCTTCTCTGAATGTCATGGTGTCATTGAACAAAACCTGGAGGGAGATCTTCAAACAACAACATCACAGAGGACCTAAGGCTTGCCTCAGGCCTGTGTAAAGAATATATTTGATCCATCCTTACCTCAGACGGAGGGCCATTGACATGCAGCCATGAGGTGTGCACCTACTCCCTGGCTGCCATTTTGGAGTCTTAAGTCCAACAACGCCTAGAAAACAAATAATGTAAATCCTTAGTCGATGCCCTCATCCCAGATGGGATATTAATAGCTCCGCCAAGTGCATCTCCAACAATGCTCCACACTTCTTCTAACATCAGCCTTAAATCTCTGAATGGTTTTGACTCCAGAATCTTCTGGCTCTTGAGGGAGTGCCTTACCATCTTAGCCACCTTCACTGTTTCAGTCATCTTATTGTACAGGGGCCTTAAAAATATACCTTCAGAGTATACTTTCAAAGATACTTAGTCAGTGTAAAATAAACAAATTAATGCAGATACGCAGATCTCCAGGAAAGACAGAATGCTCAATATGGAAACAGAGCAGTGTGTAGGAATGCCCCAAAGGTTTTTACCGCTAAGGGTCAGCGGTGACTCTATCGACTGGGTCATGTGAGGGGCCATTTGGACTGCATCCTCGAAGACATGCCATACGGTGAGCTCACTATCACACGAGAACAACAGGTCACCCATCACCTGTGATAGAGGGGGGTCTCCCGCTCTGTAATATGGAGAGGTCTTGTCTGCCTGTGATAGAGAGGTGTTCTGTGTTTATGATAGAGGAGTTTCTGTAAATGAGGCTTTGGTTCGAAGTTGATGAACAGGGGTCCTTACTGTTGTCCAGAAGGCCTGAGAACAAGTAGTCAGGACGTGCAAGGAGTAAGGCGAGGCAAAAGAATGACCAAGTGTGGGCAAGAGAGGGCACTGGAAAGAAAGAGGCATCAGCTGATCATAGAATCCCTACAGTGTGGAAACAGGCCCTTTGGCCCAACAAGTCCGCACTGACCCTTGGAGCACCCCACCCAGACTAAACCCCTATAACCCACCTAAGCTACACATCCCTGAACACTATGGGCAATTTCCCAAGGCCAAACCACCTAACCTGCACATCTTTGGCCTGTGGGAGGAAACCAGAGCACCCAGAGGAAACCCACGCAGACACGGGGAGAATGTGCAAACTCCACACAGACAGTCACCGAGGATGGAATTGAAGCTGGGTCCCTGGCGCCGTGAGGCAGCATTGCTAACCACTGAGGCACCCTGCCGCGCTGCTTTTTTTTAACAAAACAAAAACAAAACAAATCTTGTTTCCTCACATGTGCCAGCTACAGAGGGGCCCATCTCACATGTGCCAGCTACAGAGGGGCCC
>NC_063340.1:6296112-6306696 GCF_021869965.1 Rhincodon typus | reverse complement strand
CATCTCACATGGGTCAGCTACAGAGGGGCCCATCTCACATGTGCCAGTTACAGAGGGGCCCATCTCACATGTGCCAGTTACAGAGGGGCCCATCTCACATGTGCCAGCCTTCACAGAGATGATGTTCACTGGAAGGTGACAGACACCCCAACCATAGTCTGTTGTCTGACCAGGTAGGACGATGCCATCACTTCCGCCAACACAAAAGACACCTACATTTCTCTGCCAGCCAACTGTGCCCATCCTCTGAAATGAAAGGCAGATGTATATGAGAGATATGAGAGGGAATGATATTAATACAAAGCTTTGTCGTTCACCTTTACAGGTCATTTGGATTGAGTCATGATGGTTTAGTTTCTCAATATTGTCCAAGGGAAGATAATGAACTATTAGAAAGTATGTTTGTCACAACAGAGTGTGTAATTGATGGTTAGGTAACTCAAGCAGTCAATATAATCAAAGCACACTGGCACTTTGTAGTCTGAAAATGATGTTTTTCATGTCATTTAAATCATTACCACTTTCACGTTGATTAATGAACTAACTGTAAGCTTGGCTGGTTTACCTTTATCCACATCAAAAATCCCATTCATTTCTCACGCTTAACAACGGCTTAAATGAACATTGTTCAAAGAGTCTTGTGCCTCTGTGTTCAGCCTGAGGTTGACATTAAGAGCTGTCAATTAGTCCCTTGAGGTTTATGTAGAGGTCTTCTCCTGTAAGTTCTCTCGGTGCGGATTTAGTTCCCTCAGCGACTGGAATAAATTCTTGCATAGAGTCACTTTGTCCACCTCAGGCATTTTTAAATGAAGCTAATTCCAAACAGTTGGTCAGGTCTAACTTTAACTCATGCAAGTTCATATCCCAGACATGGTGGTGTAGTAGTAATCTCAATAGACTTGTCATCCAGAACTTTGGGCTAATGCTCTAGGGATATGAGTTAATTAACTGCACGAGGCAGCTGGTGAAAATAGAATTCACAGAAAAAAAAAGGCAGAAAGATAATAAGTTCTGACTCAGCCAGTGATGTCTACACCACATGAGTGAATGATCATAACTGGTATTGATTGTTGTAAAAGCCCATCAGGCTCACTAATGCCCTTTAGGGAAGGAAATATGCCATCCTTACCCAGTCATAGACCCATACAGCTCAGAAATGGATCCTTCGTTCCGACCAGCCCCCACTAAAGTGGTCCAACCTGCCATATCCCTCCAAATCTTTCCTATTCATGTACTTATCCAAATATCCTTTAAAAGCTGTAACTGTACCTGCATCCACCACTTCCTCTGGCAAATCATTCCACACATGAACCACTCTCTATGTAACAAAAGTTGTCTCTCATATCCTTTATAAAGCTTTCTCCTCTCACCCTAAAATATGCCCCCTGTTTCAAAATCCCCTTGCTATTCTCTGGCATAGAACCCCTAGAGTGCAGGAAGGGGCTACTCAGCCCACAACACCCCTCTGAAGACCATCCTACCCAACCCCTTCCCTTATATACCTGCATTTCCCCTGGCTAACCCACCTAGGCTGCACATCCTATGGGGTGATTTAGCATGGTCAATCCACCCTAACCTGCACATCTTTGGACTGCGGGAGGAAACCAGATCACCCGAAGGAAACCCATGCAAACACAGGGAGAATGTGCAAACTCCACACAGACAGCGGAATTGAACCTGGGTCCCTGGTGCTGTGGGGCAGTAGTGCTAACCACCAAGCCACCATCTCCGCAAGTGGATTCTTAATCCTAACCAGTTGCTGTGTAAATGTTCTTCCTTGTACTGTCATAGTTTTTTGTTTTTGCCAATGACTTTAAATTGACATCCTCTCATTCTCAATCCTTCCAGTACTGGGAGCAACTTCTCCCTATCTGCTCTGTCCAGCACCTGATCCGTGTTGAGCTTCCTCTCAACCTTCCCTTCTCCAAAGAGAATTGGCCCAACTTTTCCATTCTATCCACATGCCCAGAGGTCCCCATCCCCAGAACCGATCCCATCTACCTTTTCTGCATCCTTGCTAATCCTCTCACATCTTTTACTGGTTGAACTTCAGATCTGTCATTTAGGATATTGTGGATTGATATTAGGACCCTACATACACCATCAGAGATGGGTTTTAAAAACCATGATGGGTGGGGTTATTGGGTAACAGAGTTCCAGAGGGACTCTGCATGCTATGAAAACTTTATTTATAGAAATCCCAGGAGCCAGTTTGGGCATAGCAAGCTTCCACGAACAGCAGTCTGATTATAACCAGTTCGTTTCCTTCTTAATTTGCTGATGGAGGGATGTGTATTGGCCTAAGATAAATGCTTTTGTTCTCCTTCAAATTAAATGGCTGTAGGATCTTTTGTTGTCAAGAGGAAAGTTGGTACCTCAGCCTGAATTTTAATAGATTTCCACTTTAGATGCTGGGGGCTGTACAGGACATTGACTGCAATATCGCTGGACTATTAATCCAGAGACCCAGATAACGTTCTGAGGACCTGGGTTCGAATCCTGCCATGGCAGATGGTGGAAATTGAATTCAATAAATATCTGGAATTAAGAATCTAATGATGACCATGAATCCATTGTTGATTGTTGGGGAAAAAACCCATCTGGTTCACTAATGTCCTTTAGGGAAGGAAACTGCCATCCTTACCTGGTCTGGCCTACATGTGACTCCAGACCCACGGCAATGTGGTTGACTCTTTACTGTGGGATGGGCAATAAATGTGGCCTAGCCAGCGACGCCCCCATCCCGTGAATAAATGAATAAAGGAGTACTTTGCTGGACTGTCAGCCTTAACTCATGTGATGAGGTTCCTTTTGAGGCTTGAACCCGCAACCTTCCGACTGAGAGCTAGAGTGAAGCCATGACTTCACCATGTTGCCCTGAATGCCTCGTTTATGCAGCGCCCCGTGGGTAATTGGTGCTCAGCTCAGCCTTACTGGTGCGTTCAAAGTTGGGTGATGTCTCCAGTTTGCTCTCAATATGATCAAAACATGACATCAATGGCATGATGCTACTGGCATTGCATGGTGGAAGATCTGTGGTGTTGTGGTAATGTTATTGAGCTAGTAATCCAGAGACCCTGGATAAAACCCTGAGGACAAAGGTTCAAATCCTGTCACTGCAGCCCAAGGGACTTAAGTTCAAACATAAATCTGAAATGGAAAACCAGCCTTGGTCATAGAGTTATAGAGATGTGCAGGTCAGCATGGCGGCTCAGTGGTTAGCACTGCTGCCTCACAGTGCCATTCGATTCCACCCTCTGGTGACTGTGTGGAGTTTGTACATTCTCCCTGTGTCTGCATGGGTTTCCTCCGGGTGCTCCGGTTTCCTCCCAAAGTCCAAAAATGTGTAGGCTAGGTGGGTTGGCCATGGGAAATGCGGGCTTACAGGGATAGAGTAGGAGGTTGGGTCTGAGTGGGCTGCTCTGTGGAGGGTTTGCCAGGACTAGATGGGCTGAATGGCCTGCTTCCACACTGTAGGGATTCTGTGATTCGATGATACACAGCACGGAAACAGAGCTTTCAGTCCAACTTGCCCATGCTGACCAGATATTCTAAATTAATCTGGTCCCATTTGCCAGCATTTGGCCCATATCCCTCTAAACCCTTCCTGTTCATATACCAATCCAAATGCCTTTTAAATGTTGTAAATGTACCAGCCTCCACTACTTCCTCTGCCAGCTCATTCCATACACGCACCACCCTCCGCATGAAAAAGTTACCCCTCAGGTCCTTTTAAATTCTTTCCCTTCTCACCATAAAGCAGTGCCCTCTAGTTTTGGACTCCCCTACCCTGAGAAAAAGACCTTTGCTATTTATCTGATCTATGCCCCTCATGATTTTATAAACCTCTGTAAGGTTAGCCCTCAGCCTCCGACACGACAGGGAAAATAACCCCGGCCTATTCAGCTTGCCTCCAATGCTGAAACCTTTCATTCCCGGCAGCATCCTTGTAAATCTTTTCTGAGTCCTTCGAAGTTTAACAACATAAGCAGGATGACCAGAAATGAACACAGCATTCCAAAAGTGGTCTCATCAATATTTTGTGACAATCTTTGGTTGGCTTCAGAATCCATGCATTTCTCTAAATTCCCACAAGATAATGGAATCTGTTGTCCTTGCATGTCAGAAGTCCTGCCTACATGGGACTCCAGGCACACAGCAACGTATTAAAAACAGGAATTGCTGAAGAAACTCAGCAGGTTTGGTGGAGAAGGAAGCAGAGTTAATGTTTTGAGTCTGGCAACCTTTCTCCAGCAACTTTTGTTTGACTCTTAACTTGTTTCTAGTCTCGCAAGCCCAAGGGGCAACTGGGGATGGGCAACAAATGCTGGTAAGCAGCAGCTGGATCCCCATAAAATGAGATCAGTTGGGCGCCCCACGTTTTCTTTTATTCATTCATGATGTGGGGCTATCATTGGCTAGGTCAGCATCTGTTGACCAGAGGGCAGTTAAGAATCAACCACGTTGCTGTGGGCCTGGAGTCACATGTAGGCCAGACCAGGTAAGGATGTAAGCTTCCTTCCCTAAAGGACATTAGTGAACCAGATGGGTTTTTCCCAACAGTTGATTCATGATTGTCATTAAATTCCAGATGTTTATTAAATTCAAGTTCCACCATCTGCTGTGGATTCGAACCCGGGTCTCCAGAACATTACCTGAGTGTCGAAATTAACAATCCAGAAATAAAACCATGAGTCCATTGCACGCTCCCCCCCCACCCCCGGCACCTGCCCTGGGCACGCTGCCCTCAAATGAAAGCATTTCTTCTGATGTTGGGCAGGGTGCGATTGTACTGTGCCTTTAAGAAATGTGGTTCTGTCCTGTTTCCCTTGCAGAGGGGTTTTGTCATAGGGGTGTTGAGGGGTCTCCTCCCAGCAGGCAGTTTGTAGACAGGCAGTTTGGGTTTCTCCCTGGGTGTCTTTTTAGAGTAAGACAAAAGAATCATGAACGGGTGCGGTCAGGGCTCACACAGACCCTGAGGTGTCTGGCTTTGCTTTCAGTTGTTATTTTTTATTAGTTAGCTTCTGGAGCAGATGGCTAGGGTACTCTCTGCTGCTCGTTTGATGACTTAGACAGAGAGTTTCCCTCTTAGACACCAAGAGGGACAGATTGTTTCTTTCAGTGTCTCTTCCGACTGCACTGGAGAGAGACAGCACATGAGACTAATAACAATTTTGCTGCATTGCATTTTACCCAAGCGTGTATTTATGAAATGCTACCTATATTGGAACAGTTGATGATTAGTAGTTAAATAATACATTGTCTTGTTAAGTATGTCAATAGCGTAAAGTTATACCAATTTTTTGCTTTGTTACATTTTAATTGCATTGTAAGAATAAATTGTATTTTGATTCAAGCTTAGTGGTGGAACAATCAAATCACATCACCTTACAATTGCCTTCAAAATAAAAGTTGGTGTCTAGGCTATCTCCATAACATATCTGGGGAGAGGCTGCTCTGGTCTCTAACAAAGGCAGATCATAAAAGCAATGCAAACATCCATGACCACTCCTTGACCAATCCAGGGCAGGTTACAATGCAGGCTGCTACTCTGAAACCCAGCATCAGAGCTCATTGTTACACACTGTCGGAGTGGCACTAATTCTCTGGCAGTTTTGTTTCTCTCCCTGAGCTGTGAAAACAGAGATGAAAATAAACCTCAGTGCATTTGAATGGCAGCCCACTTATGGCCAGAAACTACGCAACAAGCTAAACTGCTTTCTTTGGCACCCCTCTTCAACGTTCTTAACATCTGCGATTGTAATCTACAGCTGAAACAGATACGCCATTATGGAACGATGATTGGTGTATCCAACGGCAACTTGACTTCAAAGGCATGAGAAACTGTCTCACTGATTGGGTTGAGCCGCCAGGTCGTAAACCCTTCTAAGACATTAGTCTGTGCAGCTCTCCTGAGTGAGCAGCTGCCTCACACTGTTCAGCTCCAAGACCCAGTGCCTTGAGCAGGGCAGATGTGAGCTATTCTATGCACAGGCTCGCAGCTCTGGGATAGATCCCAAAAATCGAAACGCGACATTGTTCTAGAACATAGAACATAAAGCACAGGAACAGGCCAGCATTGGGGTAGAGCGCATCATTGGTTGGCACACATGTTGTGGGGAGACAGAGACCCACAATAAATAGTGGTCAGCCGAGATGTAAAAATCTCAGAATGCTTGTTTTTCCACTGAATACCCCCTGGCCCCGCAATGAGTTCTGGATTCCCCTGTGAGGCGAAACATCCTGACATCCTTTCAGCATCCATCCTGTCAATGCCTTTAACCCCCAATAGAATCCCGACAATACACATACAGGCAACTCAGCCCATCAAATTGGCACCAATCATCTGAAGAGCATCCCACCACACCCAAAATCACACATTTACCATGGCTAAATGCAGGCATGGGGAGAACGTACAAACGTGAGAACAAGGGGAGGCGACTCCCTAGTGGTATTATCGCTAGACTTTTAGTCCAGAGACCCAGATAATGTTCAGGGGACCTGGGTTCAAATCCCGCCATGGCAGATGGTGGAATTTGAATTCGACAAAAATATCTGGAATTAAGAATCGTGGATCCATTGTTGATTGTTGGGAAAAACCCATCTGGTTCACTAATGCCCTTTAGGGAAGGAAACTGCCGTCCTTACCTGGTCTGGCCTACAAGCGACTCCAGACCCACAGCCAATGTGGTTGACTCTGAACTGCCCTCTGGGCAATTTGGGAAGGGCAATAAATGCTGCCGGGCCAGCAACGCCCTCATCCCGTGAATGAATTAAAAAAATACCCCACACAGACAGTCGCCCAAGGCTGGAATACCACTGAGTCACCATCCTTTCTTCAGTGAAGATGATTGACTCTTAACTTCAGTAAAATACTCGCTCGTTCTTCTAAACTCCAAAGTGGGGGATCAGGCCCAAACTCCTCAACATTCCTCAGAAGACCAACCCCTTCATCTCAGGCACCCTTGCTGAAATGGGTGCGTGTCTGTGTGTCAACATGAGCTGAGTTTGGTTTCAAACGTGTAACTATCCAAATATAAAATGGTTAATTTGGTAAAGTATTGCAGGGGCCCACTATCACTGGTAGGATTGTCTCCCTGCATTATTCAGTCCCTTTAGGAGAGAGTGGAATAGATGAACAGGGATAAAATCTAAAAAAAGATCAAATATTGGTTCCATAGCCCTTGAGGTGGCCTATCAGAGCTGTGAATTATGGGATTCCTGTTCTTGTACAGTTCACAATAGTTTGATGAGATATTGCTGTATTATTTTCAGTACATAATGTGTATTCGCATTCTTGAGGAATTATCTTTTCAATTCTACCAGTCTCTCTCTCTCCCCAAGGATGGATTTTGGAATCCCATTCCATCTTCCAGGATGATTGAAGTGAAAGCGTTGACAAAGGCAATAATATCTCTGATAAAAAGGTAAAGTCACCATAGTCCCACAGGATCTTAGGGCTGCTCTCTCATTACAGAGAGATGATGGTGCAAAAGCAGAAGTTGCTGGAAAAGCCCAGCAGGTCTGGCAGCATCTGTGAAGAAAAAAATCAGAGTTAACGTTTCGGGTCCGGGGTTCTGAGGAAGGGTCACCGGACTCGAAACGTTAACTCTGATTTTTTTCTTCACAGATGCTGCCAGACCGGCTGAGCTTTCCTAGCAACTTCTGCTTTTGTTCCTGATTTGCAGCATCCGTAGTTCTTTGGGTTTTTATTTAGAGAGATGGTGGTGATGGTTTAACCTGAGGGTGACCATGCCTCGGGCAATGGGGAAGGGCAAGAAGGAGAGCCTTTCATTATAACCTGCACTGGTGTGGGAATTAAACCCATGAATGTTGATGCTTCTCTGCATCGCAAACGCACTGTAGCGAAGCTGTAGCAGCTAGGTCAACTTTACACACCACAATCAGCTGTTTCCAGTCGTTCTGGCTCCTCTGTTTTTGACTGTAAATTCAGACTCTGTGAGGCACGAAGACCATAGAGAGAGACATGAGCTTACAGGATTCCTACCTCACTCTCTTTCTGTCTGGTGTCCATTGCAAAGGAATTCTTCCACCAGCCCCCCTCCAAGCTAACCTGCCATTGGACCCCTTGCGGATTCAAAACTCCATCAAACAAAGGCCAGCCTCTCCGCACCTCCGTGATTAGCCCCAAATAGTGTGTTGCTGTGGCCATGAAGGTCCCAGGTTCCATTCTGCCTCCAGGCCTTGTCAGTTAATGTAGGGTAGAGTAGCAAACTGTGACTTGTGCTGGGACCTCCCAGACTAAAGGAAAATGTGGAGATGCCAACCAGCGTTATGCGGTAATTATGAGGTTCAAAAGTGGATTATACTTTGGGGTCAGTAGCTGTAAATTTTGGGGAAATGAATGGGGGCCACGAGGTCTCTTCTGGAGTCTGCCTGATGATAACCCTCTGATTGCTAGAGGTCAAGAGAAGGTTTAGCTTATTTTACAAAGAAGAAGGCGCAAGGGATTTTAGATTGGCAATAATGGCAGCTCTCGCTGAGTTAACAAGGAGTAGGACCCCATCCCCAAACTCCTGGGGAGGTGTCAAGGTAATCAGGTCCTAAGTATTTGTGATTTAAATTGTCCATTTACGTCAAACATGGAAGTGAGCTCTGGTTCCTTGGCATCTCAACCTGAATATCAGTTTGAATTGGCAAGTGGTGGAAAGCTGACAGCAGTAGTGCATGATTGCTTTCCGATTTCGGGAGCAGCATGTCTTTTTGCAGGATGGGAAGACACTTTTGCAGACATTTGGAATGCTTTAGCTCCCGTGAGCCACTCAGTTCAAGGGGCAATTAGGGATGAGCGATAAATGCTGAGACCCTTGTCATCGCTGCTGTGCTCCCTGATAATTTCCAGTGCACTGGGGGCAGGAAATAAGAGGCAGCAGTTTTATATTTGCATGTTCACTCATGCAACAACTGAATACCAGTCCCATGCACTGCAGCAAAAGCCTTGGGTCGACAGATATCATTTCCTAGTGAAATTTAATTTTCCGATCCTCCTCAAAGGCAGTAGCTATGGGGCTTGGTTAGATCAGTTGGCTGGATGGCTAATTTGTGATGCAGAGTAACACCAGCAGCAATAGGATCAACTCCCATGCTGGCTGAGGTTACCATGAAGGACTCTCCTTCTCAATCTCTCCCCTCGCCTGAGGTGTGGTGACCCTCAGGTTAAACCCACAACATTTGTGTCTCCCTAATAAGATAGCAGCCCTACGGCCTGGTGACTTATGTTAACTAACTCCTCACAGAAATGTCCACATAGTGGTAATATTACAGAGAGAGTACACCAGATTCATGAGTTCATATCGCACCATCGCATGTGAGGGATTTAACTTCAATGAATACATCTGGATTAAAATATTAATGTCATTAATAAAAATCAAGAAACTATTGACTTGGAAAAACCCATCTGATTCACTAACGTCCCTTTAAGGGAGGAAATCTGCCATCTTTACCTGGTTAAGCCTCCATCTGACTCCAAACCCACCACAATGCGATCGTCTCTTAACCACCCTCTGAAATAGCTGGACGAGTGACTTCAGTTCCATCAAACAGATGACAAAGTGTTGGTCTCTCCTACAGCATGAGGACTGTGGTAGTTCAAGAAGGCAGCTCTTCTCTAGATCCACTGGGGATGGGCAATGACTGCTGGCCCAGTCAGTGACACCCACGTCCAGGACTGAATATTCCAACAGAGTGCCAGAGAGTCTCCTGCAACTTGTTTGAATTTAGAATCATAGAACCCCTGCAGTGCAGAAAGAGGCCATTCAGCCCATCAAGTCTGCACTGATCCTCCAAACAGCATCCCAGCCAGACCTTTCCCCGTAACCCCACAGAGGTAGTGTGGATAGGTTTCTCTCTGACTTTGCTGATAAAGCAGTTTTGTAGTTTGCTGTATTATAGAGCCATACAGCACGGAAACAGACCCTTCGGTCCAACCAGTCCACACCGGCCATAATCCCAAACTAAACCAGTCCCACCTGCCTGTGTTTGGCCCATATCCCTCCGAACCTTTCCTATTCATGTACTTATCCAAATGTCTTTTAAACATTGTAACTGTACCTGCAAGCACCACTTTCCCTGGCAGTTCATTCCACACACGAAACACACTCTGTGTAAAAAAGTTGCCCTTGTGTCCCTTCTAAATCTTTCTCCTCTCACCTTACAAATGTGCCCCCTAGTTTTGAACTCCCCCATCCTAGGGACAAAGACCCTTGTCATTCATCTTACCCCTCATGATTTTATAAACCTCAATAAGGTCACCTCTCAACCTTCTACGTTCCAGTGAAAAAAAGGTCCCAGCCTTTCCAGACTATTTTAATAACTGAAACCCTCTATTTGGGTTTTTTCTGAACCCTTTCCAGTTCAATAATTTCCTTCCTCTGATGGGGCGACCAGAACTGGACACAGTATTCCAGAAGAAGCCTCACCAATGTCCTGTACAACCTCAATATGACGTCCCAACTCCTATACTGAAAGGTCTGAGCAATGAAAGCAAGTGTAATAAATACCTTCAGAGATCGTAGGAACTGCAGATGCTGGAGAATCCGAGATGACAAGGTGTAGAGCTGGATG
>NC_063340.1:6291452-6295712 GCF_021869965.1 Rhincodon typus | reverse complement strand
CCTTCTTCAGAAAATTTTTCTGAAGAAGGGTCTAGGCCCAAAACGTCAGCCTTTCTGCTCCCCTGATGCTGCTTGGCCTGCTGTGTTCATCCAGCTCTACACTTTGTTATCTCTGTAATAAATACCTTGTTAACCATGACAACAACAACAAAAACAGAAGTTGCTAGAAAAGCTCAGCAGGTCTGGCAGCATCTGTGAAGGGAAAAACAGCTAACGTTTCGGGTCCAGTGACCCTTCCTCAGAACTGTCTTCTTAACCACTCTGTCTACATGTGATGCAGATTTCAAAGAATTATGTACCCGAGCCCTTTGGTCTCCACTTATATTGGAAGCCTACTCTGCGGTCAATAGTTTCCTTGTTCAACTCGCTAAAACAAGGTAGAGAATACGAAACAGCAGAGATCAATTATCCCTGGAATGTTTAACAATCAATCCTCTACTCCAAAAACAATTTCAAAACTCAAATTACTGAACGCAGGAGAGCAGGAAAGAAAAGCCAAACAAAAATGCATCTGCCAACATGCAAGGCATTGTGGCACATTCTTGTCCCTCTGACTGATTTCAGTACTCCAACCTTTGGAAAGGAATTGCAGCTAAATAAGGGAAATGCTTGTGTGGTGTGATTGTAAGCCTGGCTTCCCCTTAATTGAATCTGCTCAGATAAGGCTCGACAGCACATATGACATCACCATGTCTACACCATACCAAAGCCTCTTTTCCCATGAATGTTGTGTTTTTCATTCAATCCTCCAAACAGACAAAACGAAGGAGTGGATCGGTGAGCGTGTGTTTCCCACAATAAAATAGCTTTGAGAAAACAAGGCCTCTATTTGTGCGTATGATAACAAATCCAGTGGAAACTTGCCTTGGAGGAAGAATGTGGCGGCCGTCCTATTAAAAGCAGTGAATGTTTGCAAAAGACAAGCAGGGAGCTACAAAAAATCTCTGTGTATATGTGTGTGTGTGGGTAGTAAGACTGTGTGTTCGGGTGGGTAGCTTTGCATGTCTATGTGTGTGGGTATATATGGGACTGCATGCGCATGAGTATACATGGATTTTGTGTGTGTGTGTTTGTGTATATATGGATGAGCATGTGTATGTGTATAAATGGGGATGTGTGTGTACATATGTGTATGTTTATATGTCTGGATGTATTCAAGTGTCTGTACATGAATGGAAGAGTGTATGTATGAATGGGTATCTGTATTTGTGCTCATTAGGGGGTGTGCACATATGTTTGTGCATATATAGATTTGTGTGTGTGTCTGGATGTGTATGTGTGGTCGTGTAAATGGGTGTCGGTGTATATGGGTGCGTGCATGTGTTTATATGGGGATATGTGCATGTGTACGTGTGTGTGTGCACAGGCGCATGTGCATGTGTGTGCATGTGCGGGGGGGTGTGTGTGTGTGTGTGTGTGTGTGTGAGAGAATATGTGTGTGTGCATGTGTGTGTATGTGTGAGTGTGTGTATGACAGTATGTGTGTGTGTGCACGCGTGTGTGTCTGTGTGTGTATGTGTCTGTCTGTGTGTGTGTTTGTGTGTGTGTGTGTGTGTGTCTGCGTGTGTCTGTATCAGTGTGTGTGTGTGTGTGTGTGTGTGTCAGTGTGTGTGTGCGTGCGTGCGCATCAGTGTGTGTATATGCCTGTGTATGTCTGTATTGTGCAACAACAGACGCCAAAGAGGACGGCCAAAATTTTGTAACAATGTCCTAAAAACACCCTTGAAGAGATCAGTCATTCCAGTGAGCAGTGGGAATGAGTTCCTAGCTTGTAACTGACCAGAATGGAGGAGGCTCATTCAGGACAGTAGGGAACACTATCAAGAATGCTGCTTTAGGAACGTGCAAAGGTGCCAGAGCAAGGGCACAAACACCCAAGAAGCTTCAAGTACAACCCTCCCCACATATGGCAGTGTCTGCAGATCACACATTGGACTCAGGAGCCACCGATCCTTCAGTGAGAGGATCCCAAAGACACTGTGTAAGGGAGAGGGTACTGATCAGCTATGGTCATATTGAATGGTAGTGCGTTCTTGATGGGCCCAATGGCCTACTCCTGCTCCTAGTTTCTTTGCTTCTATGATGTGTATGTGTGTGTATTTGAAAATGTGCGTACATGTGTGCATATATACGTTTGTATATAAATGAATGCATTCCACCCACCTGCTCTTGTACCCAAACAGAAAGCGGCCACTGTGCCTTTGATCTGATCCTTACAAATCAAGATGACATCATCCCTGAACGATCCACATGAAATATCACTCTTCCTTCGTCCTTTATTCCTTATGTTAAGCTCGTAAGTCCCATGAGACTATCCCTCTGTATACCGGCACACAGCGAGAATACAATCCATGAGGCTTAACTATCTCCTATTGCTGTTGTATTTTTCTGCAGCGTTTTTGATGAAATCGAAAAAGGTGGCTTTTTGGAAGCTGTTACTGGGGTTTTCGAGGTTCTGAACAATTCACTCACAAACCAACCTTGTTGTAATATGACCAGCCCAGCACTCCCCGCCACACACCCGCCGCCCCCCCCCCCCACCCCCAACCTAAGGGGACTATGGAAAACAGGCCCAACTGGAGATAGGACAGGGGCATGGCTGGAATGAATGCTTTGAAAGTCAATCACAAAAAAGGGATTTGAAGATGCGGTAAGGTTCTTGAGGATGCAGTTGAAATGATAGACTTTAAGGAGACGTCTCAAAAGAGGAAATGAGGGAAAAAAGGAGGGAACTTTTAAGGATAGAGATCCAGAACATCACTGATGAGGCCCCTCACCATTAGAGGTACAGTGTTGAAAGGCCCTAATACGACCAATACTTGAATATTTTCATATACTTTGGTCACTATCACAGTCTTATCAAATGGAGGAACGACTGTGAGCGCCCAAATGGACTACTCCTTAATCCATATGTTTGTCTCGCTCTCTTTCAGCTTGGCCGTGTTCCTCGGTTTCAACAAAGAAAATTCTCATGGCATTCATATAACCTGCCTGCTTGACATCTCCAAACACTTTACAGCCATGAGGGGCATTGTAGTCACTGTGTTGCACATGCTGCAGAACCACTGTGAGGCAGTGACTGGGGGTGGGGAATGTTATTACCCATCCTCCCTTCCATACTGGGTCTAAAAGGACCTGTTTGGTTCACAGCACTGGAGGATGAACCATTATCGAGTCTTAACAAGAAGAGGTATTCGCCTTAACACTAAGATATAGTTTAATGCTGGATAGCAATAGCTACAAGTTACATTGACTAGTTAGACATACAGCTATCAAGAGATCTCTGTTTCAGTCTGGATTCCTCTATTCCCCACCTAAGACTTAAGAAATCATCATTTTGGGTCGAGCTTAAAGCAGTCCCCAACATTAAACCATTATCATATACAACAGAATGTAGGAAAGGAAGCAACCAAATATGTGGACAGCAAGATCCCACAAACAGCGATGTGGCCTTGTATCGGCCACTGGGGAAGTAACCAGGGATAATCCACCTGCTCCTCTCTGCAAGGGTCACAGGGTCTAATGCAGCTACCTGAGAGAAAAGACAGAGCCTCCATTTTTTACTGCCACTTCCAAAAGATGGTACCTCTGACAGTATTGCAGGCCCTCGGCGAATAAACTGGGCACATAGTCTCCGGAGTTTTGAAGAACATAAGGTGATCTCAGTACTCGTAGAGGATTCTGAGGGGGCTTGAGAGGGTAGTTGTTGGGGGACTGCTTATGCCGGTCTGAGAATCGAAAACGCAGGGGACATCATCTCAGGATAAGGTACTAAGGATTGAGATGAGGAGGAAATGTTTCATTCACCTTTGGAATTCCCTATCCCAGAAGGGTGTGGATGGTCCATTGTTTAAGGCTAGGGATAGGCAGATCCTTGACCTCGCAACGAATCAAGGGAATGGGCAGGAAAGGTGGTAGTGGAGCAAAGGGGCATTGATTTTAGTATTGATTGGTGGAGCTGGTTTGATGGGCTGAACGGTCCACTGTTCCCTTTTTTATGATATTCCTGTCCAAAGTAACTACAAGCTGTCATTATTTCCATGCTACATGAATGCAAGATCATTTACCTCATCCACAGAGCAATCCAGCCCTTAATATTAGACTGGAGTCTATTGATTCAAACACTGCTTTATCCCAGAGATAGTAGGAACTGCCGATGCTGGAGAATCTGAGGTAACAAGGTGTAGAGCTGGATGAACACAGCAGGCCAAGCAGCATCAGAGGAGCAGGAAGGCTGACGTTTCGGGCCTAGACCCTTCT
>NC_063340.1:6282790-6291442 GCF_021869965.1 Rhincodon typus | reverse complement strand
CTGACGTTTCGGGCCTAGACCCTTCTTTAGCATCAGAGGAGCAGGAAAGCTGACGTTTCGGGTCGAGTCATCCAGCTCTACACTGCTTTATCCCACATTTCTTTTTCTTATCTATAGGAATGTCTTAGATATCAAAAGTACAGCTGTAACCTGGTAAATGCGTTGACAACAGAATAACTGCAGAGGAAAGTGAAGACAGTGAGTGAGCAAATGATTTACAAAAGGATGAATTCAGATCAGTCTTGAAGTTGGGGAAAGGCATGGTAAATCAAGATGAAAATTAATTTTAGAAAAAGGCACCCTTTTTATTATTAATTTACAAGAAGTAGATGTCACTGACAAAGCCAATGTTTAATGCCCCATTACTTATTGCCCTTGTGTGGTTAGCTGCGTCTGTGATTTCACCTTTATTTATTATGTCACTGATGCCAGTGTCACTGCCATTTGTTACCCTACTTGCCAGGGGAGGGCTGTTAAGGGTCAACCACATCACTGTGGGCCTGGAGTCACAAGTAGGCCAGACCAGTTAAGGAAGCCAGATTTCCTTCTCTAAAGGACATTTTCGACAATAAATGATGGCTTCTTTAACCTGGTTCATTAATTGGATGCTCCCAATTGAGTTTAAACTCCACCAACCTCAGGATTAAGAACCCTGTGATGTTACTATGATGCTACCATCTTACCCTCTTGAACAGATCACCCAGTGTGTCATGGGGCTGTGTGTCACATATGGGTTAGAATCAGCCTTCCCTAACAGGCATTAGTGAATCAAACATACTTGTAGATATTTCAGCTGTTCAGGGAAGGTTACCCCACGCCTCTGGAGCAGGTGGGACTTGAACCCAGGCCCAGGGCTACTGACATTACCACTGTGCCACAACAGTTGTACTCACATAGCACTCAGTAGTTTCATGGTTACCACTCCTGAGACTAGCATTTTATTTCTGATTAACTGCGTTAATGAGATTTAAATTTCCCAAGTGGGATTCAGACTCATATTACTAGATTGTTTGTCCGGCCCCCTGGGCTAGCAGCCCAGTAAATAACTCACTAAACCCTACCACAGAAAGCACAGACTCAGATGTACTGAACTGATTGAGCAAAGGGAGGCTGAGCAAGGAAACCTGTGGGAAACATCAAGCTTTGGTGTTGAGCGCAAGGAGGCTAAGAGCTGAGGGGCTGGATGCGCCCCCTTGTGAGCTCGTGTGGGACAACCACCAACACTGCTCATATGCTGTGGACTCACATGCGTTTGTAACACAGGCAGCTTCGTGGGTGTAAAACCGATATTCACTTGCTACCTGCGAGAAGAAGAGCAATTATTATCAATGTCACAATACGCAGCTGATTAAAGTGGCGACTTCTTTTTATTCTGGCAGGAGGCAGACTGAATACTATTGCAATCTGCAGGTACACGTAGGCTTGGAAAGCATGCATGAGCAATAGGTAAAAGATTTCCCCACGTTTTCCAAGGCATCATTCCCATCTGAACACCACCCCAGGTCAACATCCCAAGTATAGAGACTGACTGGTGACCCAGCTCAGCAGCATCCCTGTGCTGTTCAAATCATGAGTTATGTTGCAGCCCTGTGTTTAGAGGTTAGGAGTTCCATTTAATTATTTGTGTGTTTTGTCTGTCACTGGCAGGCTAGGCTTATCTTATTGGCCTTGAGAAGGTGGTGGTGAGCTGCCTTTTTGAACCACTGCAGTCCTCGCATATATTAAGAGTTGATCTTTCTCTGCAACTTCTTTGTAGCCGTAACAGTATATATTCTGCATTCTGTTCTATTACTCTGATGTACTTATGTAAGGTATGATTTGCCTGGATAGCACACAAAACAATACTTTTCACTGTATCTCGTTGCATGTGGTAATAAACAGTCAAGCCAAGTCAAATGTGCTGTAGGTAGACCCTTAGGGAGGGAATTCCAGGGACAGTGAAGGAACGGCGATGCATTTCCAAGTCAGGACGGTGTGCGGCTTGGAGGAGAACTTGCAGGGGGTGGTGTTCCCATGTATCCCATGCTGTCCATGTCCTTCCAGATGGTCATGAATTTAGATTGTGCAGTTTGTAGGTGGTACACACAGCTAGCACAGTGCCCAGTGTTAGAGGAAGTGAATGTTGAAGGTGGTGGATGAGGTGCCAGTCAAGAGGGCTGCTTTACACTTGGACAGTGTTGACCTTCTCGAGTGTACTCATCCAGATAAGTGGGCAGTGTTCCATCACACTCCTGACTCGGGCCTTGTGGAGGGTAGACAGGCTTTCAGGGAATGGTCATGAGGTGGTGGCTGGGGGAGGAGAAGGGTAATGGTTGGTGCTCCATTTTCCTGATGCCTTTGGCTCTTACTTAGGAACAACTGGAGAGAGACTGAGGCCTATTTCTTCCTGCAATTCTGCAGATAGATGGTCTTTTGGGTCACTTTCGTGACTTATTGCTTTATATTACTGGTCTTAACACCGCTGAAGTTACCAAGACACTGCAATAAGACAGAAGATCCAAACTGTTTCTCTATTTTTTGGCCTGGAAATTTGCCAGGAACTGTCATAATCTGGATACCCCAGTTTGGGCTGTGCAGAGGGGTGCAAATGACAAATTTGGTGGATATTTGTTCACGCTGCCTCATTAATGTGTTTGCTACAAACTCTTGGTCCCCTGCCACACCTTTGGGACAGCTCAGCTCAGCACACACAGGCTGATATATTAGACTGCCTGCCTCAACTGCAATGTATTAACTCTTGTGGTCTCCATCAGTTCAAAATAATCACATTTTCCAACCTAAATCCTGAAATTTCTATCAAATGTAAGTTTCACAGCATGCCACACAACTGTGTGGGTTCACTGACTGTACAGTGGCAG
Organism: Rhincodon typus; assembly: GCF_021869965.1. Lineage (NCBI taxonomy): Eukaryota > Metazoa > Chordata > Chondrichthyes > Orectolobiformes > Rhincodontidae > Rhincodon > Rhincodon typus. Next base: position 6,288,584 of record NC_063340.1, on the reverse strand, counting down.
TGCATGATTTTTAATTCATTCACAGGATGAGGGCATCGCTAGCTAGGCCAGCATTTATTACCCATCCCTAATTGGCCAGAGGGCAGTTAAGAGTCAACCACATTGCTGTGGGTCTGGAGTCACATATCGGCCAGTCCAGGTAAAGATGGCAGATTCCCTTCCCTACAGGACATTAACAAACCAGATGGGTTTTTCCCCTCCCACCACTCCACAATGGATAGATAGTCATCAACAGACTTTTCTAGTTAATTTTTCCTTAATTGAATTGGGATTCCACCATTGGCCATGGCAGGATTTGAACCCTAGTCCCCAGGAGTACCTGTGCCTCTGGATTGGCAGTCTAGTGATAACACCTCTCGATCATCACCTCTCCAGGCTAGCCTGCTTATGTGTGTGCATCTCAATGTGACAGTATCATCCCTAATTTTTAAAAAATAATCTGCAATGACCCTCACTCTAGTCCTGGAGCTGAGGGAATTGGACTAAGGGGCTTCTGGCCCAACAGGGTGGGGACTGTTGTATAAGGTAATGGTCACGAAAGAGATAACACATGAGCTAAGCTGAAGCTCTGCCAACTCTGATATGTCATGCAGTCACGGGGTGGCATATCAGATAACTCAGGGCACTCTTTGTCCAAGAGGTCTCGTGACAGAGGCCTACATGTCTTACCTGCTTCTTGTTAGCAACAACTAACATGCCTTAGAGCTAATGTAACCTATGTATCTGCAGTTACTGAGATGTAATAAATTATGTTCTGTTACCTAAGAAAGGCACCTCTTCTGATGAGTTATTCATGGCCTATCCTCTACCACAGCCAACTGAACAGCCCCATAAGACTGGCACAGGAGAGATGATTGGGAGCTATGGTCTTCCCCTAACATCAGAGGTTGGTACCCAGTCATCACAATTATTTCTTTTAAATTAACTCATTCAGATGTGTTATGACATACCCCTGAGTTGTGGGTGGAGTAGGTGGATCTGAAACCCAGTTCTTCAATCCTAAAGGTAGGGACACAACCACTGCACCACCAGAGCACTCCAGCTGATGCATTTTGTTACAACAAGGTAAAACCATTGGCCTTCTCATCAGTGTCAGAACAGAGAGCTGGGTGAGCATCACTTTCATTATTCTTAAACGTTGAAAATTTGCCAGTCATAAGGGCTTGAGAGGAGCCCTATTCAAAACTGCTCCAAATTCATTGCTGACAAATTATTTCGAGTGGGTTCTTTTATCAAGCACTAGGCTCCTAACTAAAACATTTCAGCTAGAGTTGTAACGCAGTTAAATCATTTCAGTAAAATGGCTTGGAAGAATAAATTCGACCAAAAGCAGGTACAACACGAAGCTATTTCTATCCCAACGTGTCAACAGGGTGTCTCATTGTGAGGAGAACAAGTTGAAAGCAGAAAGGCACAACATTCTTCAGGGAAACTTCAGCAAAGCATAGCACCATGGATGATGGTTTTCTCAAAGGATTAATGTTAGGAGGTAGCAATTGATAGTGTCCAGAATCTGTTCCTTTGGTATGCTGACTTCATTGTACAGAAGAGCTTTTCACATCGCGATGTGATGTGATAACAGTATCGCTGTGGGAGATAAGAGGATTGAAGAGGCTCGATCTGGACTCAACTTCGATAAGGTCAGTCTGTTTTCAGTCAAGGCAAGTTATTTGACCTGGTACATGAGGAGCTCGCCTGGTCTGGGTCTGTTCAGGGATGCTGAAATAAGAAGCTGCCACCTTTCCAGGTTTACATATGGGCCATGATGATTAAAAATGACACGGAAGCGCTAATAGAGGCTGGGAATACTGTGGCGAGGAACTCACCTCCTGACTCCCTGAACTCTGTCCCACCATCTACAAGGCACAAGTCAGGAGTGTGATGAAATACTTCCCCCCTTGCCTGGATGGGTTCAGTGCCCACCAGTGGCACCAGTGTGTACCATCTACAACAACTCCTACAACAGTACCTTGTGATATCAACCATCTAGAAGGACAAGGGCAGCAGATGTTTGGGAACACCACCCACTGCAAGTTCCCCTCCAAGCCGTTCACCATCCTGACTTGGATAATAAATCATCGTTCCTTCACCTCCATCTGCTTTTTCCCAAAGAAAAAGCTCTTTTTCCACACTCTGCTCTAGGTACAGTGAGTGACAAGAGAAAAGTCAGGACTCAAAGTCACGAAAGCCAACTCCTTTTGGCTAAGAAATAGTAGGAACTGCAGATGCTGGAGAACCTGAGATAACAAGGTGTAGAGCTGGATGAACACAGCAGGTCAAGCAGCATCAGAGGAGCAGGAATTTTCTGATGAAGGGTCTAGGCCCGAAACGCCAGCCTTCCTGCTCCTATGATGCTGCTTGGCCTGCTGTGGTCATCCAGCTCTACACCTTGTTATCCCTTTGGCTTACTCTGCTTCCTCGGGATTCAATTTCACCCCAGGTCAAGGTAAAGGGAGACCCCTCAGAACCACATGGACACCCCCAGGGTTTTTGAGTTGTCATACATGAGAGAAGGTGCCCAGAAACTACATACTTGATACTGGTATGATGTGAAACTAAAGGCTAACTCAGCTACATGACAGATCATGATAGGAACTCATTAATTTCAGTGTCTATCCCAGGGTCTTTGCTGCCTTTCCCCCTATCAATCCGAGCTTTCTCCTACATGTTCATGCTGCTGCTTCGGGATTCCAACGGTCTGAGATTCAGTGGTTTCTATTTCCGCTTTCTGTAGCAGTGGAGAATGTGGTTCGTGTCTTTTCCTCAACCTCGGGAACCCATGAGCCACAAACTCAACAAAGATGGACTTTGTCTTAATTTTTTTATATGATTTCTGTTATTAATACAGGCACCCAGAGTAGGGCAGCATGGTGGCTCAGTGGTCAGCACTGCTGCCTCACATTGTCAGGGACCCAGGTTCGATTCCACCCTCGGGTGACTGTCTGTGTGGAATTTGCACATTCTCCCTGTGTCTGCGTGGGTTTCCTCCGGGTGCTCCCGTTTCTTCCCACAGTCCAAAGATGTGCAGGTTAGGTGGATTGGCCATGCTATAGTACCCAGGGATGTGTGGGCTAGCCATGGGAAATGCAGGGTTACAGGGATAGGGTACATCTGGGTGGGACACTCTTCAGAGGGTTGGTGTGGACCTGATGGGCTGAATGGCCTGCTTCCGCACTGTAGGGATTCTATGACTTAAACGCTTTTCACTGTACATGTGAGAATTAATTTCTATTCTATTCTAAGGGAGAATAAAACTACAAATGCAGAATTAAAAGTTCCTTTGGAAAAGCTGTGTCCTTATCAGACACTGGTCTCTTTGATTGCTATCCGGTGCAATACTTGAAATTCTCTTGGTTGAGCACACCAGAGCCAAATGCTCATCCTGATTCCTCAGAACTGCTCCAACACAAGGCTGGTGCGGGGAACCATACAGACACTGTGCTAAGCTATCAATGATCGGAGGTTGGGAACGTCAGTATCCTTGGACAGGGTCTCCCGGTGAGGTCTCGGAATTCCGAACAGACAGTTTCTAGTCTGGCCTTGCAAATCTCCCTGACAGCCTGTCACAAAATCACTCCTCAGAGAGGGAGGTGGGGGAAGGAGAGGGGAAATGTGAAGAGTGGAGAGGAGGCATAGTCAGAAAGAAGGGGTTTCCCCGTTCTGATGGAAAAGAAATTGCTGAAAGACCTGCATCACTCAGCAAGTATTTGGGATCCGGAATGCACTGCCTGGAAATGTGGTGTAGGCAGGTTCAATTGAGGCTTTGAAAAGGGCCATTGGATGGTTATTTGGTTAGAAATGGTGTACAGGGATATGGGGAAGGGTAGGAGATTGGCACTAGGGGATAGAACCAGTGCAGGCATGATGGGATGAATGGTCTCTTTCTGCACCCGAATAATTCTTTGATTCTGTGGGAGGTTGTCGACCTGACACCATCAGACCCACTCAGTATTTCCGGCATTTTCCGATAAGTCGATCAGAGATTTTCAGCTTTTGCAAGACTTTGCTTCTGCGGGGAAACATATCCAAATTTTAAGTTTGAAGAGGGGAGTTCTAAGCACCATTGCAACTGGAGAGGCAATGGCATGGTAGTAATGTCATTGGGGTTTATAACCCAGCTCTCCCTCTCACTGCTCTGGGGTTGGGGAATCAAATCCTACCTGGCCGATGATGCAATGTGAGTTTGATTTTTAAAATAAAGAGCGTGGAATTATAAGCTATTGTGAATCGTTGTAAAATCCATGTGGGGTTCACACATCCCCTTTAGGGAAAGAAATCTGCCACCCTTACCTGGTCTGGCCTACGTGTGACTCCAGACCCATAGAAATGTGGTTGACTGAAATTGTCTCGCACACCACTCAGTTTGAGGGAAACAGCCTTTCTCTAGAATTTGGAAGGTTAGGAGGTGATCTGATTGAAATCTTCAAGCTATGAACAGAGTAGATGAAGATTAACTATTTCCACATGTTGGGGATTCTAGAACAAGGGATAGTCTAAGAATTTAGGGCCAGACCATTCAGGAGAAATGTTGAGAAGCACTTCTACACACAAAAAGGGTGGTAGGTATTTGGAACACTTCCACGAGCAGCAGTGGACGCTAGATCGGTTGTTAATTGTAAATCTGAGAGAGATCAAATTTTATTAAGCAAAGATATTAAGGGATAAGGGCCAAGGGCAGGGATATGGAGTTAGGCCATAGATTATCCATGAACGGCCATGATGTGGAGATGTCGGTTTTGGACTGGGGTGGACAAAATCAGAAGCGATATGACACCTGGTTATAGTCCAACAGGTTTATTCAAAATCACATGCTGTGAGAGAACATCTCTTCTGTCAAGTCATTGAATGGTGGAACAGTCTTGAGGGGCTGAATGGCCTACCCAAGTTCATATGTTCCAATGTTCTTTACCAGTGACACCCATGTCCCATGCAAGAATGAAAAGTACATGAGTAGAGAGAACTGCCAAAGCTCAGGGAGGGTTAGAATAGCATAGGCTGGAAGCTAAGCTTCAGCAACACAAAATATCTCGGTTTAACCACATTTGAAGCTACTGGGGGCAGCACTGTACATTGACCTTGGAGGGAGGACAGGGTAGGTTTACCAGAAAGACATCTGTTCTCCAAGGATTATATTGGATTTTTGTCCCTGAAGCTACTATAAGGACATGAGGGTGGGGGCACATTGGAAGAATGGGGTGGGGAGGGTGTATTGCCGGGTGAGAGAGAGAATGAAGTTGGGGTTTTGGGGCAGTGGGTTTTCAGGGGATATGCAGATTTAGATCATAGACAAGTTGTGAGCTTACTGAACGGTGGAACAGTCTTGAGGGGCTGAATGGCTTTCTCCTGTTTCTATAGAAGCCCAGAGTATGAGGCCAAGGCCGCCCAAGGGAAACGGGTAGGGACCCAAACCTTCAACTAAAACAAGAAAACAGCTCAGGACAGATCAGGGCACCTGCTGCCAAGGAACATACTTCAGATGGAGCAACATTCACATCCACAGGACAGGGCAGTACCCCAGCTCCTGGTCAATAAGTCATGGCCTGGTTGTTATTTGTGCCCCGATTGTAAAATTGTATCTGTGTGTAAATGGTGATAGTGTTTGCTCTTTAATATATCGATGGTATGTGATCACAGGATGAGCTTTAGGTCCATTCACTTTAGAAATCTCACTCTCATTTCAGAAATCATCAACAGTGCCATCCCTCCCTTTCTCTGTAACCCCCTCCAGCCCCTACACCCCCTCCCTATCTCTGTAACCCCCACCAGCCCCTACACCCCCTCCCTATCTCTGTAA
>NC_063340.1:6241682-6267790 GCF_021869965.1 Rhincodon typus | reverse complement strand
CCTGATTTACAGCATCCGCAGTTCTTTTGGTTTTTATGAAGTCAATATACTATTGTATTCAATAGAGCTGACGGCTAATGATGTCAAAATATAAAAGAGGGCAAAAATGCTTTCAATATGTTCTGAGGAAGGGTCACCGGACCTGAAATGTTAACTCTGATTTTCTCTTCACAGATGCTGCAAGATCCCGCTGAGCTTTTCCAGCAACTTCTGTTTTTGTTCATGCTTCCGATAAAATTTGACTTTATTTACAGCTCAAATCACTGAAATAATAATGCAAAATTGCCTTAAATAAAACTTTCCTGCAGACAGCCTTCACACTCACAACCCAAACTGACTACTTGGACATTGTGCTAGATTGTGGTAGTTGAGGAGAAATTAGCTCAAAATTAAATCAACTATTGACATTTCATGTGACCATTCGATTGAGCAACAAGTATATTTACATTGAGGTAAATAAATGTATAAACTATTACAATTGGACAGAATAATACTGTAAACTCTGTGGTATTTGTGGTATATAAGTTTTACCAGTTTATCGAGAGTGCAGGTTCATAAGGTGCTGGTTAAAACAGTTTGCTGTTCAGATTTTGACAATTGCTTTAATCTGAGAATAACTAAATTATTTGAAAGGACAGGTTAGGTGGATTGACTGTGGTAAATGTGGGGTTATGGGGATAGAGTGGGGATCTGGGTGGGATGGTCTTCAGCACGGGCCAGATGTAGAATTATATGATTCTACAAACTCAAGACCAAACGCAGTATCACGGTAACGAAGGATATTAAATTGTTATGTCGCGATGGACAGGATGAATTCATAACCCTTAATGAAACAACTCCAGGAGCAACTTGAGGAAATGACCAAAATGGGCATCATTTCCCTGGTGCCAATAGCAACTAAATGATGTTGGAGTGTGGCTACAGTATCCAAACTTAATGGCTCCATCAGAATCTGCGTTCGTTTAACACACCTCGACAAGGTGGGAGCAAGGAAAATCCACACAATTAGCGAGAGTTTTACCAAATTGTCCAATAAGCTTTTCAACAACCTCTACCAGAGATGCCAACTGTGGGCCCTGGCAAGTGCCATTGGCTGAGCAATCCAGACTGATTACTGCATTTATGACTCCACTGGGGAGATTGTCCTCCATCAGGACTGACATTGCAGACTTAGAGGCGGGTACAGGAAGTGGTAGGTGCAGGTACAATTACAACATTAAAAACACATTTGGACAGGCACATGCATAGGAAAGGTTTAGAGGGATAAGGGCCAGACACAGGCAAAAGGGACAAGTTCAGTTTAGGAACCCTGGTCTCATGGGCAAGTTGGGCCAAAGAACCTGTTCCATTGCTGTATAACTCTACGAGTCTATGGCCTCAGCATGGAGATGTTTCAATGGTCGATGTTGTGTATTTTGTAAGGATTAGAAGCTGTCATATATTATATGGATGATATCTTGATCCGCAGGGACTCAATTAAGGAACCTGACGAGAGAGTCCATGCAGTTTTTAAGATGACTACAGACCAAAGGGCTCATTATCAATGACAAATGTAAATTTTCCAAGGAATCTATTTGCTTCTTGGGACTCAATGATGGAATAATGCCAGACTTACGGAAAGCGAAGCCTGTTCAGAAATTTCCTGCAAAGATCCAATTTTTTTCCATCACTTAGCAACTGAAGAAGATATGGGGAAATGCTTGAACCCACATCTAACGTTGGTGAGAACACTTTTAGAATTCTGCATTCAATCCTAGTCTCCCTGCTATAGGAAAGATGCTGTTAAATTTGATAGGGCTCAGAAAAGATTTACAAGGATGTTGTAGGGACTGGAGGGCATAAGCTGTAGGGAAAGTCTGAATAGGCTGGGGCTATTTTCCCTGGATTGTCGGAGGCTGAGGGGTGACCTTATAAAGGTTTATAAAATCATGAGGGGCGTGGATAGGGTGAATAGCCAGGGTAGGGGAGACCAAAACTAGAGGGCAGAGGTTAAGCTCAGAGGGACAAGACGTAAAAGGGACGTAGTGGATCCCTCAGCTACAGAAATAGGAGCAGCACTTTTCACCCATCAAACACTCCCAGGACAGGGACAGCATGGGGTTAGATACAGAATAAAGCTCCCTCTACACTGTCCCCCCATCAAGCACTCCCAGGACAGGCACAGCACAGGGTTAGATACAGAGTAAAGCTCCCTCTATGTTGTCCCCATCAAACACTCCCAGGACAGGGATAGATACAGAGTCAAGGTCTGCGGCTGGAATGTTGTGAACAGTTTTGGGCCCCTAAATGAAAGCTATCCTAGCGTTGGAGGCAGTCCAGTGAAGATACACTCAGCTGATAGCAGGTATGGAGGGACTGTCTTATGCTGAGAGGTTGAGTAGATTGGACCTGTAATCGTTGGAGTTTAGAAGAGAGAGAAGAGACCTTATTGAAAGATGTAAGATTCTTAGAGGACTTGACAAGGTAGATGCAGAGAGATGCTTCCCATTGTGAAAGAGTCAAGGACCAGACAGAGGCAATGCTGTTATCAGAGTGATGGCCAGGGATCTCAAAAGAGATTGATGACCTAACAGTGACTGTGTGAAACTTACCCTATTCACAAATTTGAGCAGCAACAACCACTATGTTCCACATTGGACTGTGGCAACAGGTCTATTTATGTTTGACAGATAACCTTACTGCTCTCTCTCGTAGAGAGTCCCTACAGTGTGAAAACAGGCCTTTCGGCCCAACAAGTCCACACTGACCCTCAGAGCATCCCACCCAGGCCCATCCCCCCATAATCCACTTAATCTACACATCTGTGGACACTATGGGTAATTTCCCATGGCCAATCCACCCTAACCCTGCACACCTTTGGACTGTGGGAGGAAACCGGAGCACCTGGAGGAAACCCACGCAGACACGGGGAGAATGTGCAAACTCCACACAGACAGTCACCGAGGGTGGAATCAAACCCATGTCCCTGGTGCTGTGAGGCAGCAGTGCTAACCACTGAGCCACCATGCCGCTTCACCTTGCACCTTAAAATTCTGCCTCCTAATTTCAAACTCTCCTGCCTAAGAGAAAAGACTTTTGCTATTCACTTTAACTATGCCCCTCATGATTTTATAAACATCTATAAGGTCACCCCTCAGCCTCCTACACTCCAGTGAAAAATGTCCCAGTCTATCCAGCCTCTCCCTATAACTCAAACCCTCCAGTCCCGATAACATCCTTGTAAATCTTTTCTGAACCCTCTTCAATTTAGTAACATCCTTCCTGTAGCAGCTCTTCTGAGTTATTACCCAGTTATTACAGCCGGTATTGATGACAATTTGCGTTGCTGTATTTATTCTCCAGTCGAAAAGCCACCTCAAATCTGACATTTCAAGGACTGTATTGAGCACCCAGCCAATGCTATCATCTCCATAGACCATTACAATCCACTGTCTCTCAAAACAGGATTACCCGTGACAGACTGGGTGTGCAACATTCACCCAGGAAGGCAACCAGAGAGGAGAAAGAGACCTAATCAGTATGATGAAGTGAAGAGTTGATGGTGGTTCTCAGGTCTGTGAATAGGTCAAGTTTCACAGACAGCTCGGAGGTCCCCAATCTGCTTTGAGATTCCTTGGCCATTGCACTGAAGCTCAATCAGTGCCTCTGGTTACAGACTCCCCCACAAGGGGGAAGCAACCTCTCTACATCTATATTTCAGACGCATCGGCAGGTTATGAACGAGGATATGCTTGAATAAAAAGGAGCTGGGCTGTATCGGTCTCCATACATCGCTGCTGCTGGATGCCCAGAGATCCCCTTGACTTGGCACCAGATTTAAACGCCCTTTGGCAGGTGGGGAAACAGCGATGGTGAGGTTATACAGGCAGCTTCCTTTGACTGCTGCTTACCTGCAAAATCCAACCCATGGTATTTGGAGTAACATAATGAGTAAAACAGTCCAATGTCTTTAACTAATGATGCAAAGGCATGAACTTGAGTTCCTCAACACCAGCCTGGGAATTTCAACTCAATTAATTGATAAATCTAGATTTCTAAGATTACGATCAGTAATGCTGACCAGGGATCGACTAGATTTTCATCAAAGATTCACTAATGTCCTTTAGGGAAGGAAATTGACTCAATTAACCCAGTCTGGCCGATGCGTGTGAATCCCAACCAGCTGTTGATCATTAATTACCCTCTGAAATGACCAAGAGTACCGCTATTATGGGAGGCAGCACACCAATGCCTTCTCAAGGGCAGTTAGGGAGGAGAAATAAATGCTCATATCCTGTGGCTAAATTCAAAAAGATACAATGATGTGTTAACAGTCCAAAGTTATAATCTTGGCAAATTCTAACAATCAAACACTTCATGCCTTCTTCTGATATTGCCCTGATTACGATTTGGTCTTTGTTTAAAATCTGCACTGTTGGAACAGTCGAACTGGGGAACGCCAGAAGAATATTTAAAGGAACATTGATTGCCAACAACAACTTTCCAGCTCATGTTTTACTGCCATTTTCTCCCTGTGCATTACCTCTACTGGCCTCTGGTGGCGAAGTGAAAATTAACATCCCATATTATTTCGGAGACTTTTCATCCTGGGAGCTAATTACACCCACATTTGGGCTTTGCTTGCAATGCAACTTTGCAATATGTGAACAACGTCAGATTAAGTTCTGAAGGCCGCACAGGGTGCAACTGTGGACTCTTGGTTATAGTTGTGAATTTGAATTCAATAAATCTGATCAATTGTCAATTGCAACAGAAGCAAACTTGGGGAAGGATTTTAAGATGGACATGATCTCCATCATTTCATTCTAATGCAGAACGTTCTAACTACTCCTCACTATCTCTTCCACTCCAGGGCTCAGTTTAATTGCGACATAAGCCAAATCGAATTGATAAACGCATGCTGGAAAAGAGAAGCAAATGTAGAATATGCTGTAGGAACTCAGTAAGTCTGGCAGCTTTGGTGGAGAGAGTTCTTCAGTTCTGGAGAAAAGTCACCAGAGTTGAAATGTTAACTCTGTTTCTTGGGATGCTATCAGACCAGAAGATGTTGCAGTATTAGAGGGAGATTTCAAGGTGTTTGGCATAGAGTAGGGAAGTTGTACTTCAGCTGTACAAGGTGCTGGTGAGACCACATCTGGAGTACTGAGAGTAGTTTTGGTCCCTAATTCAAGAAAGATATAATTACATTGGAAGCAGTTCACAAGGGTGATCCCTGGTATGGAGGGATTGTCTTACGAGGAAAGGTTAAACAGGTTGGGACTCTACTCACTGGAGTTTAGAAAAATGAGAGGTGAACTCATTGAAACATATCGGATTCTTAAGGGACTTGGCAGGGTAGATGCTGAGAGGATGTTTCCCCTCATGGGAGGGTCTAGGACCATAGTCTCACAATAAAGAGGCACCAATGTAAGACTGAGATGAGGAGGAATTTCTTCTCTCGGAGGGTTGTGAGTCTTTGGAACTCCTTACCACAAGAGAGCTGTGGGGCAGAGTCCTAATGTATATTTAGGGCTGAGGTAGATAGATTCTCGATCAGTCGAGGGGTCAAAGGTTATAGGGAAAAGGCAGGAAATTGGGCGTGAGGAATGTCAGATCAGCCACGATTCTAATGAATAGCAGAGCAGAACTGAGGGGCTGAATGGCCCACTCCTGTTCCTACTTATGATGGTCTTATGGACATTGTTATTTCCAAGTCCCTTACATTCCCAAAGCTTTTATACAGATTGATCTTTGAAATACAGCTTGATGTGTGAGGTAATGGTTCTGAAAGAATTAGTCTCAGACCATGCTGAGTTCTATCCACTCTGATGATTTCACTTAGCCTTTGCGTAGAGAATCACTTGCACTCTGGTCTTTTGATGGAGACACACATGTCTTCTTTAACTCTTGACAGTCATAGTTAATAGAGTCATAGAGTTGTATAACTTGGAAACAGGCCCTTCAGTCCAACCAATCCATGCTGACCAAGTTTCCCAAATTAACCTAGTCCCATTTGCCTGCATTTGGCCCATATCCTTCTACAGCTTCCCTATCCATGTGCCTGCCCAAATGTTTCTTAAATATTGTAACTGTACCTGCATCCAACACTTCCTCTGGCTGTTCATTCGACATATAAACCACCCTCTATGTGAAAAAAGTTACCCCTTTCTCCTCTCAACTTAAAAATATACTCCCTAGTTTTGAACTCACACACCCCAAGGAAAAGACCTTGGCTGTTCACAGTATCTATGCCCCTCCTGATTTTATAAACCTCTATAAGGTCACCCCTCAGCCTCCTCCATTCCAGTCAAAAAAGTCCTAGCTTATCCAGTCTCTCCTTATAACTCAAACCTGCCATCCCTGGTAACACCCTGGTAAATCTTTTCTGCACCCTCTCCAATTTAATCATATCCTTTCTATAGCAACGTGACCAGAACTGCACACAACCTGTATGTGGTTACTGATACTTCAAGAATTGCATCCCATATTCTTCAGACGAAAGCCTCTTCTGAAGAGACATATTGTGGTCCATCTTCCAAAACTGAGTACTGAACCATAAGGGGAGGTGATGGCCTAGTGGTATTATCACTGCACTGTTAATCCAGAGACCCAGATAATGTTCTGAGGACCTGGGTTCAAATCCTGCCATGGCAGATGGTGGAATTTGATAAATATCTGGAATAAAGAGCCTAATGATGATCATGAATCCATTATTGGGGAAAAACCCATCTGGTTCACTAATGCCCTTTAGGGAAGGAGACTGCCATCCTTACCTGGTCTGGCCTACATGTGACTCCAGACCCACAACAATGGGGTTGACTCTTAACTGCCCTCTGGGCAATTAGGGATGGGCACTAAATGCTGCCTGATCAGCAACACTCTCATCCTGTGAATGAATAAAAAAGAAACAGTCCCTTCGACCAGCAGAAGGATAGGCGACAGCACTCCACTCTAACTCCAAGTGGTTGGTCTCCTCGTACCGCATCACTTTACAACACACTCATATGAGACAGAAAGTGAGGCAGCCCATTCGTTAGCAGCAAGTTTGAAGCAACAGAAGGAAGGCCAAAAACCAGTTAATCTGTGGAATTATCTGGAAGAGCAACACTCACCTCAATACTGTGTTCCTCTTTTTATGGAACTTTAACATCCACCTGACCACGCAGATAGAACTGCACTCAAACAGTCACCATTCAAATTCCAACCCATCCAGTCCACTCACAGCTCTGTGAGTGGTTGCTGAACCCCAGGGGGGAGTCAATACATTACAAACTGAGCTGAGCCAATCTGACACCAGGGTTCGCTTATATCCCAGTGTCAGTTCTGAGGCACGTTCTCCACCTGAAGCCTGACCTCATCTTCCCCTACACCGGGGCTTCCTGACCTATTCCATACTCCTACAGTTCTGTGATAACACCCCACGCCCACAAAAACCCCACTCCAGACACTCCTGTTCCGAACGCTCTGCAGAGTTTAACGCAATGGGATTTCCCTGCACAATGCATCTTAATTTTTAAAAAATTTATTCATTTTGTGGGATGTGGGTGTCGCTGGCTGGCCAGCATTTCTCACCCATCCTTAATTGCCCCTTGAGAAGGTGGGGGTGAGCTGCCTTCTTAAACCGCTGCAGTCCTCCTGCTGTGGGTTGACCCATAATGCCACAAGGGAGGGAATTCCAGGATTTTGACCCCATGACAGTGAAGGAACGGCGATACATTTCCAAGTCAGCATAGTGAGTGGCTTGGAGGGGAACTTGGATGGTGTTCCTATGTATCCGTTGCCCTGGTCCTTCTGGATGGAAGTGGTCGTGGGTTTGGAAGGTGCTATCTGAGGATCTTTGGTGAACTTCTGCAGTGCATCTTGTAGATAGTACACACTGCTGCTACTGAGTGTCGGTGGTGGAGGGAGTGGATGCTTGTGGATGTAGTGCCAATCAAGCGGACTGCTTTATCCTGGATGGTGTCAAGCTTCTTGAGTGTTGTTGGGGCTACACCCATCCAGGCAAGTGGGGGGTATTCCATCACACTCCTGACTTGTGCCTTGTAGATGATGGACAGGCTTTGGGGAGTAAGGAGGTGAGTTACTCGCCACAGTATTCTCAGCCTCTGACCTGCTCTTTGTAGACCCTTTGTAGGCATAGGGGCAAAAGTAGGCCATTCAGCCCATCAAGCATGCTCTACCATTCAATGAGATAAAGAGTGATCAGTTAAGCCCCAGCTCCAATTTCTTGCCTTTTTCCTAGAACTCTTGATTCCCTTACTGTTAAATATCTCCCTCAGTCTTGAATATATTCCATGACATAGTCTCTACAGCTCTCTGCGGTAAAGAATTCCACAGATTCACTAGTCTCAGGGAGAAGAAATTCCTCCTCACTTCCGTCTCAAATGTGCGGCCCCTTATCCTGTCCTCTGGATTACTGGCCTGGTAACATAACAACTGTGCTACTGAGTGCCTAGTTCCATTGACAATCTAATTGCTCTTTTACAATTAATATATTCAGCAAAAGATGTTTCTGACCTCAAATTTTTAGTGAGCCCATTAATCATTACACACCTTTATCCCAACATTTCCTGATTAACCATCTCCTAGAGATTTCCTTATTAATCATCTCCAGGATCGAAACCTTGGAAATTCTCCAAAACCTATATCTTTGTTGGGCTTTTGTTCTCTCAACTGATGCAATTCTCACTGTCAACTCCAATATGTTTGTCTCTTTAATCATTTCTAATCAATTCCAGTTGCACTGCACAGGGCTCCCTCGAACATCAGCACAAATTCAAACGTCAGCTGGCAAAGACAAAATCGAGGACCTGGATTCTAAATGCATCATTTCCCTTGCGTGTGAAAACATTAGCATTTGGGAAAAGGATCAATTTTTTGCATAGATCTGAAGAGTCACCATTTAAAAAGCCCTGGGGACTAGAGCAGCTCACCTATGCATTTATGATAGAAGGACAAAGGGTAAATGAGGAGTGAAATTAATTGTTTGGGAAGGGAAAATTTCAATTGAATGAGGGCAAATCTGTACCATTTCATTTAGAATCAAAGCTTTGATACTATTTAAGGGCTGCAATGATGTTGGCAAAATCATGCTTTGCATAAAAGCCAAAAGTGTCGCTTCTGTGGGGAAGATCAATGAAGAAATGAGAGGAATTGTTGACATGTTGCTGCACAGCGATGATTATCCTTCTGAGTATTCGCAGTTCCCCAAAGCCCTATGCTTCTTTCGAAAGTGTTTAATAACTTGAGGTTTTGATTACGTGACAAGATAAAGCTATTTATTGCGGATGAGGTAAGAAAGTTGTCAATGGGACCAAGGAACAAGTTGTGAGTGGGCAGGGAGGGAGGGTGGGGGTTGGGGTGTACAGGAGACACTTTGGGCCATTTTTCTGGCGAGCTGTTCCATCCTCCTGGGAGAAACAAGAACAATACACAACATGAAAGTAAAGCATTTATCAAGTCCTTTTCATCCTAACTTTCACTCCTTCACCTGCGCTGAGTTCAATTTAGACCCTGTAGAGCGGGGGGCTGTGGGATGGGGCTGTGGAGAATCAAATTACCTCAGCTCTGAACTGAAGAATGGCTCTTAACAAATTAGCTCTGATATGAAGAGGGAGCTGGGAAAGAACTGAGCAGAATTTGGGGCCTCTTAAGGTAGTAAGCACAGCGACACCTACAAAGCCCAATTCCAGCTTCACAAAGCATCAACAGGAATTCCAGGGTTTCTTTGCAGATGAGATATCCTCGAAGCAATGTGGTTATAATTTCTTATATCCTGGACGACATATTTGCCAAATCTTTGTCTGGAATAAGGAAACACCTAGGCCCATTGAAAAACATGTGCCCTAATAACTAGCCAACCCTTTTACGTCTAATTCTGTTCCCAATGCTCCTGCAGTAAACTCCTTTAAGGCATCCCGGGATGTTTAGTCATGTGGATTATATCGCATTAAAGAGAAAATGTCTACAAACCTATTCCTATGAATTCAAAAGACAATCAGTCCAGGTTTCTGCGGTAAAGATATTCACCCAGTAAGAAAGGTTTTTTTTCTGTCTTCATTCACAGGATGGCCAGGCCAGTGTTTACTGCCCATCCCCTGTTGTCATCTATATTGCTGTGGGTCTGGAGTTACATGTAGGCCAGGCCAGGTAAAGATGGCAGATTTCCTTCCCTAAGGGGCATCACCAAGCCATATCAGTTTTTTTGGCCTGTGGTCATTATCAGATGCTTAATTTCAGATTTTGATTTAATTCATATTACACCATAGGCCATAACGGAATTTGAACTCAGGTCCTTAGAATATTACCTTAGCCCTCTAGCAGGAGGGGAGGCAAAGGCCTGGTGGTATTATTGCTAGGACTGTTAATCCAGAGACCCAGAAAATGTTGTGGTGGACCCAGGTTTGAAGCCAACCAAGGCAGATGGTGGAATTTAAATTTAAAAGAAATCTGGAATTAAGAATCTAATGATGACCATGAATCTATTATCAATTGCCAGACAAAACCCATCTGGTTCACTAATGTCCTTTAGGGAAGGAAACTGCCATCCTTACCTGGTTGGGCCTACATGTGGCTCCAGACCTGCATTAATGTGGTTGACTCCTAACTGCCCCCTGGGCAATTGGTAATGGGCAATAAAAAATTACATAGAACCTCCACAGTGTGGAAGAAGGCCATTTGGCCCATTGAGCCCTCAGGGGAGGCTTTGGCCTAGTGGTCTTATCATTGGACTGTTAATCCAGAGAGCCCGAAACGTCAGCCTTTCTGCTCCTATGATGCTGCTTGGCTTGCTGTGTTCATCCAACTCTACACTTTGTTGTCTCGGATTCTCCAGCATCTGCAGTTCCTACTATCTCTAATGTTCTGGGGACATGCGTTCAAATCCCACTGTGGCAGAAGATGAAATTTGAATTCAACAAAATATCTGGAATTAAGAGTCTAATGATGACTATGAATCCAGTGCCGATTGTTGGGAAAAACCCATCTAGTTCACTGAAGGGAAGGAAACTGCCATCCTTACCTGGTCTGGCCTACATTTGACTCCAGACCCACCACAATGTAGTTGACTCTCAGCTGCCATCTGGGATGGGTATTTAAAGAAATGCTGGCCTAACCAGCGATGTCCTCATCCCATGAATAAACTAAAGGGAAAAAAAAACCCAACCCTCTGAGAGCATCCCACTCCCATTCCCTATCCCTGTAACCCTGCATTCCCCATGGCTAACCCATCTAGCCTGTACATCCCTAGACACTATGGGCAATTTAGCATGGCCAATGCGCCTACTGGATGGGGGAGGAAACCAAAGTACCCAGAGGAAACCCACACAGACACAGGGATTATGTGAAAATTTCACACAAACAATCGCTCAAGGCTGGAATGGAATGTAGGTCCCTGGCACTGTGAGGCACTGCGCCACCCACTTGCCCCCTAAAGGATATTGCCACCAATCCTCTTTCCTTTGTATCTAAAGGGCCTGTTTAGTTTACAGTTGTAGAGGAATAGCGACGAGTAAGTCTTAACAAGAAGAGGACATTATCTTACCAAGCTGTAGTTGGTTGCATGATAGCAGGTTATATTAGCTAGTTCACCATTCTTACTAAGAGTATTGGCTACTTCGAGATCCAGACTACTCTTCCCAATACTCTCACCAAAACTGTTAAATGCCATCAGATCAGTTTGGACTTAACACAAGCTGTTTCAGAACCATTCTCTTATGCAACACTCATGACGTCAAATATCTTGTCTTTAACACCCAAACCCCAATCCCCTGCCAACCTACAGTTTAGAAAGCTCTGATAAAGCACTATTGTGGGAGCAGCAGGAGGCATGGACAAATTTCCTTGGGTTCGCTTCTCCCTAAACCCTGTCAGCTTGGAGTGGAGGCATGGCCTCGCCTGAGTCAGAGATTTGTTTATGGAAGGCCCACCTCAGAATTTTTCTTTTAATCAACCTTTTTCAGAGATAATATTACACACCTCCGGAGCCAGTGGGAGTAGAGCCTGGGTCTCTTGGCTTAAAGGTAGGGATACCACCACTGGGCCACAAGAAGGCACCCAACTCATAATGTTGACCACACCATCCAAGCAGACACTGCAGTGCACCATTGAGCCTTTGGACCAGACTAATCACAGAATTACAGCATGGTTTAGCGCAGTTGAAGGGCATTCAGCCAATTGTTTATAAGGCAACTCTTTGGAAACATTACCTAATTAATCCCATTTTTCAACCAATTCCCTATAATCGTGTATTTCTTCGCTTTAAATATCTATCTAATTCCCATTCATTTCATAGGGCCTACAGCACAGCAATAAACCATTTGGCCCAACTGGTGTTCTATATTTCATATATCATAGAGCAAAACACAGCACTGCTGCCTCACAGCGCCAGGGACCCGGGTCTGATTCTACCCTCGGGTGACTGTCTGTGTGGAGTTTGCACATTCTCCCCGTGTCTGTGTGGATTTCCTCCTGGTGCTCTGGTTTCCTCCCACAGTCCAAAGGTGTGTAGGTTGAGTAGATTTGCCATGCTATATTGGCCATAGTGTGCAGGGGTGTGTAGGTTAGGTGGATTAGCCATGCAGGATTAGAAGGATAGGGTGGGTCTGCGTGGAATGCTCTTCAGAGGGTTTGTGTGGACGCAATGGGCCGAATGGCCTGCTTCTGCACTTTAGGGTTCTATGATTCTAAATGGCACTAGCATTACACCAAGTAGCAGAATGACTGTATTATGAAACTCTGAAATTGCATACTACAAGTTATATTTTATAAGACTGAATATCAAAAAGGGTCATCAGATGTTTTCTGTGGAATAAAACACTATCTTATCTCAAGAGGTAATAAAAATGGCTTTCGTTCTGATGTGACTCTCTATGGTTCACACCAAGAGAATATACAAAACCCTCTTTCATTGCAATATGATGGTTTTGCCTCTCAAACATAGGCCTCTGTTTGAATGGAACCACGGTGGGTATGGGAGCCACAACGCAGGCTGCTTACTGGATTACCACAGTACCTTATTTAGACAGTGTTTTGACACTGCACAGCAGGCTACTTGGAAAAGTGTCTAGATTTGATCCCTGCTAGAAGAGGTATTAGTAGAAGACAAATTGATTTTCAAGAAAATTCCAACAGAGAGAAAAAGTCCTGCTGTTGAAGCCATCAGCTTGTTACACTCAGCTAAGTAGCCAAGTAAGTAATTGCACTAACTTGAAAGAGAAAGCCAAACTCTATCATCTGACCTATTTCCAACATTAAATTCATCTGAGAAACCCCCCCAACCCCCGGAAAAATCAATTGAAGAAGCTTCTCAGTTACTGAGAAGTCTCTGCTTTCACTAGACTTTCACTCCAATCAAAGTATCATCTCATCTAAGAAACATCAGGCCTGACCCAAAATGGCAACTGAGTTAAATTCCATTCTTATAATTCTTGTTTCACCTTCATCTGTATATAATTTTGTGTGTGGGTGGGTTAACTGAGTGAGATGTCAATTTAGTTAACCTCAGGGCAAATGCTTGAGAAATAAAGTTACTCATTCTCTAACTTTAGAATAATGACTACCAGTTTATAGCTCCAAATTGTACATACAGAATCCCTACAGTGTGGAAGCAGGCTATTTAGCCCATTGAGATTACATCGATGTTCTGAAGAGCATCCCAGCCAGACACACCTCCCTACCAAATCCCTGTGACCCAGCATTTCCCATAACAAATCCACCTTTGTACTTTGGGAGGAAGCCCACACAGACAGAGGGAGAATGTGCAAACTCTACACAAACGGTCACCCGAGGCTAGAATCAAACTTGGGTCCCTGGTGCTGTGAGGCAGCAGTGTTAACCACTGAGCCACTGTACCACCCGTATAAATCTTCCCAATTTGAGTCTTATCAACTGTATCTCAGTTTGTGGTCTGATTCCCAAAGGGTTCCTTTCTAATGTGAACAAAAAACTTCACTGGGCTTCATAGTATCAACAAATCATACAGTGCAGAAGAGGACCTTTTCCCTATCAAGTCTGAATGCGAAATCTACTCTAAATCTACTTTAGTCCCACTTTCTAGCACTCGGCCCATGTCCTTGAATGTTTTGACACTTCAAGTACTTCTTGCAAGTTTATTTTATTTTAGTTTTAAAAGGTTGAGATCTTTCTCACCTTAACTACCCTCCCATGCAGTGCATTCCAGACCCCTACCACCCTCTGGGTGAAAGGTCTTTCCTCAAATCCCTTCTAAA
This sequence comes from Rhincodon typus, assembly GCF_021869965.1. Classification (NCBI taxonomy): domain Eukaryota; kingdom Metazoa; phylum Chordata; class Chondrichthyes; order Orectolobiformes; family Rhincodontidae; genus Rhincodon; species Rhincodon typus. The sequence continues at coordinate 6,253,583 of NC_063340.1, read as the reverse complement.
CCTTCTAACTTTCAAATTAAAATAATATCACCTTGTTCAACAAAGGAAAACAGCTGCTTTCTATTCATTCTGTCCATGTCCCTCTTAATCTTATACACCTCAATAAGTTGCCCTCTTGGTTTCCCTGCTCCAAAAAAAAACCAAGCTTATCAAGCCCCTTGTTTTCACTTTTCAGTGAAATAATGTTCAACAACATTTATAAGGCAATTGTACTGTCCTTTGGCACTCCTTTTGTTGCGCGAGACTTCTATATCAGTTCCATTGTCATAAATAAATTATTTATGGCAGTAATCTTATGTGTGTTGTACGAATACCTTATTGCCTTTTTATCCTGCACATCTATTTTCTGCCCCAGTAGCCAGTAGGAGAGATATGTAATCAAATTCTACAACTGGAACAATGTGAGTCAGGGTCAGTAGCAGAAAATCAGGGGAAGTTCCTTATCCACAGAGCTCGTCCCACTTTGCAACTCAGCATTCCTTCCACACCACGGGGATGAATGAGGCAAATTTTCACTTACTTTTAAAGATACTAATGGCCTATTTCATTGTGGTGGTGCATGCTCCTACAATTAAGGCAGATGTCCAGTTCTGCGTACAGGCACTCTCTGTTCCTGAGGCTGTTCGCAAGTTGATTTGTACGCAAATCGGAACACAGTACAATAAAAAATAAGCTGTTCATGAGTGCTAGCAAATGTTTGCATTTCAGATCTTTAAAATTAATATTAACACATGCCTGTACGCAATCCCATTCAAAAACATGAGTGTTTGGAAGTCGGACATTAGTAAATCAGCGACCGCCTATATATTTAACCCAGAGTGGGGACAAGCAACGGTGACCCTCTGTCACAACATTGTGAGTGCAGTGACCAGTATTATTTCTAAATGGTGTCAATTAAGGAATATTAGAATTCAGAGCCTCAAGAGAAAACAAGAAGATTTAAGTTCAGAGATGAGCTTAATACAAGACAAAGTTGGAAATCCTGGAGAAAACAATTCCTGAGGCACAGAATAGCCTTTAAATGGATATTAAGAAAAGAAGCTAAACAAGTAAAGGGATTTCTGTGTGGGATGTGGAGTATAGCAGATGATGTCATTGCTCAACCACGGATAAATGAAGCATCAGACAAATGTGAAGAGACATTGTAGACCGTTGACAATTATTTCCACCTTAGAATTAATAATATTCTGGAAAGGGTAGGATTTAACAAAAGAGTGTGGCATCCAGGTGAATCCATACATGATTTTCTGAAGGATCTTTGCGGGCTATTGGGGAGATGGGTTTAAAGTCAGAATTCATAAGGGACTGGGTAACTGTAGGCATTGTTGCTGAGGCTTTGTTAGATTTATTACAGTCCAAAGAAGACCTAACTCTACAGAAAACCATTCAGTTGACAAGTGAACCACAAGTCCAGAAGCAAAACAAATAAATCCTAAAAGGATATGATCACACAGGAGATCTGTAGAATTGTTTTGTTTCTTAAGTTATAAAATTAAATAAAAACTAAAAAAAAAACAGGCATTGATGCTTAGGACAGATAGCAGACATAAGTGTCCTTATCAACATTGTAGCTAGAGAAACTTCACAGGCATAGACAGTGCCCAGCTTTTGTAACCAAATGTTTTCAGACAATCAGGGTGGGGCTACAGAAAACATAAGACCAACAAAGTACCCACAAAATAAGAGATAAATGACTTGGAAGGATCTCTAGAAGAAGATGAATTCAGTGTTTTCCTTTGAGAAATTAATTACCCAGAAATTTTGGAATGCAAGACATTTGCATGAATGAGAATCTCACAAATTTCAAGTTACACATGGGAGAAAATATCGCAGTACTTTCAGATTAACAGTATCGGTTGACAAATCACAGTCAACAAATCTGAAACTGCATGATCCAGGAGGTGTAGTAATTAATATTAAAGTATGCTACAAGATACTCTCTAACATAGGGGCCGCTAAATATTAGTAAACCTTTATATACTTCACAACCAGGAATCTTCACTCCTGAGTCAAAGAGTGTGAATTGATCTCAACCTCATTCAAAAGGTGAGAGAGATTAAATCAAGGTGCAGGGCTGGATGAACACAGCAGGCCAAGCAGCATCATAGGAGCAGAGAGGCTGACGTTTCGGGCCTAGACCCTTGTGTTCATCCAGCCCTGCACCTTGTTGTCTCAGATTCTCCAGCATCTGCAGTTCCTACTATCAGAGATTAAATCAAGAAAGGTCAAGGAGAAGCTCAGAGGAGAAAATGGTGAGGGCACTTCTTTCAAGTTAGGATAGAGAGTCACAGAGTCATAAAGCTGTACAGTTTGGAAACAGACCCTTCTGTCTAACTCGTCCATGCCGACCAGATATCATAAATTAATCTAGTCCCATTTGTCAGCATTTGGCCCATATCCCTCTAAACCCTTCCTATTTATATACCCACCCAAGTGCCTTTCAAATATGAGCATCAGTTTTTTTGGATGAGCTGAAATTTACAGAGGATGGTAGAAGGGAGGCCAGGGAGGTTAGCCTTGTAGTGGTCAAGTTGAAATGTAATAAAGGCATTGATCAGAGATATGGTAGAAACTAAGGAGGTGGTTTATGGCATAATATGGAGACAGTTGGAGCTTTGTAATTCCTTCCAGCAATGCAGTCACTTTCCCACTATGACACCTATAATGTAAAATTGTATATATCTCTAATTTTAATTCCAATGCCCTTTACAAACTAAGAACCTGTATAATTCGCTGCATCAGGGTCACGTCCTTTCGATTATTCTTCAGAAATTATAATAGTCCTTAAGTCAATACGTTCACTGTATTGAAATTGGATCATAATTTTGGCTTTGTCTTCCTTGAGTCATGTAATTATCCTAAGACTTGCACTGTCTGACTTAGTCTCAGTAAACTGTCTCCCACATCACGCATCAAAATCATTGTCACATTTCTACTCTGTGCATTCTATTCTTCAGAGGTTAAATTATGAGGAGACATTGTATGAATTAAATCTGTTTTGTCTAGAATTTAGAAGGTTATACTGTAGCTGTAACACTATATTCTGCATTTTAATCTATCACAGTGATGCACCTATGTAAAGTAAGATTTGCCTGGTTAGCACGCAAAATAATACGTTTCACTCTATCTGGGTACATGTGACAATAAAAAATCAAACCAAACCAAATCAAAAAGGTGATCTGATTGAAGTCTTCAAGGTATTAATAGGAAGGACAGGGTAGACAAAGGATAAACTATTTCCACTTGTTGGGGGTGCTAGAACTAGGGCATAGACTGAGAGTTAAGGCAAGACCTCCAGTCTATGTGCAAACATGACCCCAACATTCCCACAGCCGGTCATTTTAACACTGTATCCTGCTCGCATTCTCACATGTCTGTCCTCATCACGCTGCTGCGTTCCAGTGAATCATGCGCAAACTGGAGGAACAACATCTCATCTTCAGACTAGGTACATTACAAGCTTCTGGGTTCAATATTGAGTTCAACACCATCAAGTTATGAAGGCACTCCCATTCCTTCCCTTTCTTTTAGCTTTGCTTGTTACTTTCTCTGTCACCATGTCCTCTGTCCCCTCTCTTAACCCCATGGAACTGTCTGTTCTTTCCAGGTAGACACACCATTGTTCTGCTATTCTTACATTCCGATCACTTAATCTGAACTATCAACCTCCTTTCTCCCCCAGCACTTCACCCTCCCCACACTATTGCATAAATGCTGTCCTCCTCCACACTTCACATCAGCTCTGGTGAATAGTCGTGAAGACTCAAAACGTTAGCTCGCTCTCACTCCACAATAGCAATCTCCAGCATTTGTTGTTTTCAGTACAGATTCCAGGATCTGTAATAATTTGCTCCTACACTCAGGAGCAACGTTAGGAAGCATTTCTACACACAAAGGATGGTAGGTAGAGGTTTGGAATTCTCTTTCACAAGTGACAGTGGATGCAGGATCAGTTGTTCACTTTAAATCTGGGGCAGAGCTGAGTATGGTGGCCATCACCGAGGAGAAGGTGCTAGAAAAACTGAATGGCCTGAAGATGGATAAATCACCAGGACCAGAGGGGCTACACCCCAGAGTTCTTAAGGAGATAGCTAAGAGATAGTGGAGGTGTTAGTGGTGATCTTTCAGGAATCACTCGAGTCAGGGAGGGTCCCAGAGGATTGGAAAATAATGAACGTGACATCCCTGTTTGAAAAGGGAATAAGGCAAAAAACTGAAAATTACAGGCCGATTAGCCTAACCTCGGTCATGGGCAAGATTTTAGAGTCCATTGTAAAGGATGAGATTTCTGAATACTTGGAAGTGCATGGTAAAATAGGGCAAAGTCAGCATGGGTTCATCAAGGGGAGGTCATGCCTGATAAATCTGTTAGAATTCTTTGAGGAAGTAGCCAGCAGGGCAGACCAAGGAGAGCCAATGGATGTTATCTGCCTGGACTTCAAGAAGGCATTTGATAAGGTGCCACAAGGAGGCTGCTGAGTAAGATAAGGGCCCATGGTGTTAAAGGCAAGGTACTAGCATGGATAGAAGATTGACTCTTTGGCAGAAAGCAGAGGGTGGGGTTAAAAGGGTATTTCTCAGGATGGCAGCTGGTAAGTGATATTCCACAAGGGTCAGTGTTGGGACCACAACTTTTCACTTTTATACATTAATGATCTAGATGAAGGAACTGAGGGCATTCTAGCTAAGTTTGCAGATGATACAAAGATAGGTGGAGGGACAGGTAGTATTGAGGAGGTGGGGAGGCTGCAGAAGGATTTGGACAGATTAGGAGAGTGGGTAAAGAAGTGGCAGATGGAGTACAACGTGGGAAAGTGTGAGGTCATGCACTTTGGTAAGAAGAGTTGAAATGTGGATTATTTTCTAAATGGGGAGAAAATTCAGAAGTCTGAAGTACAAAGAGACTTGAGAGTTCTAGTCCAGGATTCTCTCAAAGTAAGCTTGCAGGTTGAGTCAGTAGTCAGGAAGGCAAATGCAATGTTGGCATTTATTTTGAGATGACTTGAATATAAAAGCAGGGATGTACTTCTGAAGCTCTATAAGACTCTGGTCAGGCCACATTTGGAGTATTGTGCGCAGTTTTGGGCCCCATACCTCAGGAAAGATGTACTGGCCCTGAAGCGGGTTCAGAGGAGGTTCATGAGAATGGTACCAGGAATGAAAAGCTTAACATATGAGGAACGTTTGAGGACTCTGGGTGTATACTCGATGGAGCTTAGAAGGAGGAGGGGGAATCTAATTGAAACTTACAGAATACTGAATGGCCTGGACAAAGCGGATGTTGGGAAGAGGCTTCCATTGGTAGGAGAGACCAGGACCTAAGGGCACAGCCTTAGAGTAAAGGGAAGAACTTGTGGAATGGAGATAAGGAGAAACTTCTTCAGTCAGAGAGTGGTGAATCTATGGAATTCACTGCCACAGAAGGCTGTGGAGGCCGGGTCATTGAGTATTGACATGATTGAATGGCAGAGCAGACTCAACGGGCTGAATGTCTGCTCCTATGTCTTACGGTCTTATAAAGTTTTATTACACAAAACTATTAAGGAATAAGGGCCAAAGGCAGATACATGGAGTTAGTCGACAGATTGGCCATGAACTCAATAAATGGCAGAATATGCTCAAGGGGTTGAAAGGCCTACTCCTGTTCCTATGCTATTAGGAACAAGCTTGTATGAGCTGGCAAATGTTTTATGCATTTGTGTGACCCTCCTCTGTCTGAGTTAAGATCCAGTTATTTAAAATTAGCAGCTTAATTCCTTCACTGACAGATAGAGGAATGCTGCATGTAATTCACCTAATTGTATCAAAGTTTCTGTTTGTGTTGGTTCTGCAATTGTGAAGCAAACAATTACAAACAGGAGAATTGCTTGTGTGTATTGCTGAAAAGAGATACACATTGCCAGCTGATATTGCCCCATATAAATAGTTTGATCATTTGAAATTTTGCATTCTTGCATGGGTCCTGATGAGTGTAAAATATGAAAAACTCAACTTTCCTTTCAGTAAGTGTCGTGTTGATTTAACTAAACTTTTCAACACTAATGCTAGTTTAAGCACATTACTGTCTCCCTGAGATCTTTTGAAGGAACATTAACAGGTACATGTCATATTTTGTATTTGTATCTGACGATAATACATTCACAAGTTTCACATTTTTCACTCCCATTGCAGTAGCCCAGTTCACATTGATCCTGGGGAGAAAAAGCATTTGTCTTGTTCTTTGGACATAACAGAAAAAGCAATTGCAAGGGGAGTCGGGCCAATTGGCTAACTCTTTCACAACACTGGCACAGGCATAGTGGACCAAATGGCCTCCTCCTGTGCTGAATCGTTCTATGGTACTAATGGCCTTCGACTGGACATTCCCCCTTTGGCCACGTGACCCCCGGGATGGGATTCCTGCTGCAACTCCTGTTCTGCAGACTCTGCCTCTTGTCTCGGCTGCAGAGAGACCGTGTCACCCTGTCCCGGCGTTCCATCCTCATCCTGGGAGCCTCCCTCAAGGCGCCTGAGACCTCTTCAGATGCCGAGCGCGAGAGATGCCACCCTCCTCCTCCAAAACCTCTGACAGTCGCAACAGAAAATTCAGATCACTTATTTATTAGTTCAGTTGCTCTCATCACTGAACCATTTCATTGCAACATGGTGGTAAACCTTCTCGGTTCATTAATCTTCATCACTTTAAAGAGATGTGTAAACAAAACAAGATTGATGTGGGGTTAAAAAAAGCCTTTACACACAGTGACTGTGTGGAAATGTGATGGAAGCAGGCTGAATTGAGGCATTCAAGATGTTTGTTTGCGGGGAAACATTGTGCGGGGATGTGGGGGGAAGGCAGGAGAATGGCAGTGGGGGATAGAACCAGTGAGGGGCATGAGAGACTGAATGGCCTCCTTCCGTGCCGGAGCAACTCTGTGGTGTTTGCAAATGTCTCTCTCGCTGAGAGGCGTGTGGGACTCAATCTATACATAAGCAGCCTCTGCCTTATTACTGAACTGTCTGGTAAACACTTAACTGTTTTTGCATACGAAAGGGAAGCGCAGATTTGATTTTATTTTTTTTTTAAACGTCCCTGATTTGAAGTGCTTCTCATTTTTTACAATGAGCTCCGTCTGCCCTTTTGAAGATACAAAGGCACTTGCAACTCATGAACAGATGCAGCAAATCAGCTAAAACCCACTTGATCAGCAAATGATTTGTTCTTATCCATCGATTCATGGTAAAAAGAATTCTATTATTTTGAGCTGCCCAGGTTCTTTCTTTTCTCTCTCTCTCTCTCACTCCTGCGATTCCTTTGAAAAAGGTTCATCTCATTCAGTTGGATCAGATTATTAATGTAGCTGGGAAAGCAACAATGTTCACAAAAGCCTTTCTCCCCGCACCCAGGCGGTGATTAATATTTGTCTGTTTTCTGCCCCACAGCTCACGTGATATTGGGACAAGAGGACACAGCAAGCAACTGCTCGGGGAAGATGGTAGCGATCGTCAGGGGGAGCGTCTTTTAAGTTCTCTGAAATTCTCCAGCTGTAACCCCCTACCGCTTCCCCCCCTCTCCATCAAAGAAATGCCAGGCACTCAACACAGACGCATGATGCGGGGCATTTTCTGTTGCGACTGTCGGAGGTTTTGGAGGAGGAGGGTGGCATCTCTCACGCTCGGCGTCCAAAGAGGTCTTGGGCGCCTTGAGGGAGGCTCCCAGGATGAGGATGGAACGCCGGGACAGGGTGACACGGTCACCCTGCAGCCGAGACAAGAGGCAGAGTCTGCAGACCAGGAGTTGCAGCAGGAATCCCGTCCCGGGAGTCACGTGGCCAAAGGGGGAATGTCCAGTCGAAGGCCATCGAGCTCGGCGCCCGGGGGTCAGATGCTGAAGCAAAAGAGAAAGCTGACCCCCCTCCCTTCCTTACCCCTCCAGAAATACGTGAACAGGAGCTCCAGCAACGGGCACGAGGCCATCAGAGGACAGTGTGCGGGTGTCGGCCCAGGAGACCTGCTCCCACCTCCTGCGATCAACTTGATCCCGCCTACTCCGTTAAATCTGATCAACGACGATCTTTTCTTTCAGATTAACTCGGAGGAGGGCGGTAAAGAGACAGACAGCTTGGAACGTCCGAGGATTGGAGATGCCGGGAGCAGTGGCCCTGATACCGAGGGAGGAGCGCTGGGCATCTCTGTGGGAAATAATGAGGCAGACACACCATCACCTTTTGGCCCCATTGTGAAACCAGGTGTTGATCCGCTTGAAGATGCTCCCTATCTGAACTCAGAGAATGACCTCCTCCAACGAGAGCTGAAATCCAATTGGACGAAGGAAGAAAAGATGGACCTAGAGGTCACCTCAAGCCAGACTGATCTGTTATCACACTGCAAAGAGATTCCACTTCCACAAGATCCCAAAAAGAGTAGGTATTGAATCTCAATTTGTCGAATGTTCTTCAGTAGGAAGTGGGAGTCGCTGGCATTTGTTCATTTTTCTTACCCTATTACCCTTGTATTGAAGTGGCTGACTCGACCATTTCAGTCAGTGGTTAAAAGTCAATGCATTACTGTGGGCCTGGAGTCACATGTAGACCAGACTGGCTCAGAGGACACGAGTGAATCAGGTGAGTTTTGATAGCAATCCAATGGTAGCTTTGCTGTAACGCCATTTCCACTCCAGAAATTCCCATTAATTACATGAATTTATTATTCGGCTGGATTGAAATCCCACCAGATGCCACGGTGGGATTTGAGGCCCCATGGATACGAAGCAGAGAGGGAAGGGGGAGGTTAGCTCAGTTTGCTGAACAGCTGCTCTGTGACACACGGTGACGCTAACAGCGTAGGTACAATTCCCACTCACTGGCTGAGGTTCCCATGAAGGATTCTCCTTCTCAACTTCACCTGAGGTGTGGTGACCCTCGGGTTAAACAGTCACCTCACTCTAACAAGACAGCAGTCCCATGCTCTGGTAGGACTATGGTATCTTTACCTAACCTAGGTTCCTGGTTAACTAGCCTGGTGACATTACAATACAACAAAATCATACTTTAGGGTAGCTATGAACCATCAAAATCAGCCCCATCCCAGTAACATTACTGTACAGGGACAATATTCTATCATTCATCCCTCATGAATGACTCAGAGACTGACCCTTATAACTTCTTTGTAACATTCATACTCCTACGTATTTCTAATCTGTGTGTATGCGTGTTGCGTTATTATTTTTTTTCTTATCTGTACTAACTAAGAAACTCAATCCTCTAAGAAGAGTCATAAACCAGACTCAAAACTTTTAACTGTTTCTCGGTCCATAGATGCTACCAGATCTGGTGAGTTTCTCTGGAAATTTCTGTTTTCGTTTCAGATCTCCAGTTCTTTGTTTACTCTTCTGTTACCTCGGGAAACCCTGGTCAAATTGGCTCCTTTTAAAACATAAATTCATTCAGTCTGAGAGAAAGCTTTGCACCGTGGAAGGGATCCTTTGCAAATGAACCTGGGAGGGTATGACCACCCAAGAGGGTGGGTGAATGTAGAAGAGGAACCTGTTCACCCCTCCATACCTGGGAGCTCAGCAATTAGCGGATGTAACCCAAGTGTCTAGGCCCAAAACGTCAGCCTTCCTGCTCCTCTGATGCTGCTTGGCCTTCTGTCTTCATCCAGCTCTACACCTTGTTGTCTCTGGAACTGGAAGAACTTGGGAAATCCCACCCAGGATCTCGTCCATACGACCATCAAATTAGGCCATTCGATCATAGCTGATAAGTTCGTCAATCCCATTCTCCTGCCTTTTGCCTGTGACCCTTAATCCCCTTACCCATCAGGTTGGTCATCCAAACTTTCACAGGATCTGGGCCCCACTGACCGGACCAGCATTCGTTGCCTGACTCTGAATGGCCTCGAGGGGGTGGAGCGAAGCAAGCTGCAATCTGTGTGGAGTGGATATAGCCCTTTGAGCATCAGGTAGCTCAGTTGGCTGAGTGGCTGGCTCTGAGACGCAAAGTGATGCCAACAATGCGGGCTCAATACCATGACGGTTCCCTCACTCCACCTCACCCCTCGCCTGAGGTGTGGTAACCCTCAGGTTAAACTCATTATAAGTCATCTCTCTCCAAATGATAAGCATCCACTGGTTCTCTGTGACAACAGTATCTTCCCCTTCACAGGGTTAATAGGGAGGAAGTCACAGCATTTTGAATTCCAGGGCCCTTAGGGATGGGCAATAAATGCAGGCCCAGCTAGCAACACCCACATCCTGTGAACGAATAAAAGGATATCTATTCCACAAATCAATTATACAGCCTGAGGGCTAAACCTCTCAAATTTGAAAATTTCAGAAATTGCGATAAAGTTCAACTTTTTCCTGTACAACACCTCAACACAATTTCAATAACATTGATATTCCCAACGCGTATTCCATGTTAGGTATAAACCAGAGGGATTTTACAGAGATATGGCAGGAAGAATAGAAGAGCTGAAGGTTATTTAAATGGAGAAAGACTTCAGAAAACTATAGCACAGAGAGGTTTTGGAGTCTTTGTGCTTAAGTCACAAAAAGAGGGAGGTGATGGTTCAGAGGTATTATCACTCGACTGTTAAACCAGAGACTCAGACAATGTTCCAGGGACCCAGGTTCGAATCCTGGGGGAACTTGAATCCAATAAAAATCTGGAATTAAGAATCTAATGATGACCATGAATGCATTGTCAATTGTCTGGGGAAAGCCCATCTGGTTCACTGATGTCCCTTAGGGAAGGAAACTGCCATCCTTAACTGGTTTGGCCTACATGTGACTCCAAACCAATGTGGTTGACCCTTACTACCCATCCCAGAGGGTTGTTAAATAAATGCTGGCCTAACCATCCCATGAATGAATTAGGAAAAGAAGCTAGCATCCAAGTTGAGCAGGCATTAGGGAAGGCAAATGGAATGTTGGCCTTTATTTCAAATGGAACAGAGTATAAAAGTGGGGAGGTTTTGCTAAAGCTATACAGATCTAATCAGATTGCAGCTGGAGTACCGTGAAGAATTTTAGGTGCCTTACCTAGGGAAAGATGACTTGGAATTGGAGACAGTCCAGACAAGGTTCGTTGGGCTAATCCCAGGTATGGAGGGATTGTCTATGAGGAGATACTGAGTAGTTTGTACCTGGAGTTCAGAAAAAACGAGAGGCGATCTTGTTGAAATGTACAGGGTTCTTAGGAGACTTGACAGGGTAGATACAGAAGATTGTTTCCCGTTGTGCGAAAGTCCAGGAACAGAAGGCATAATCTCAGAATAAGGGGCCACACATTTAAGATGGAAATGAGGAGGAATTTCTTCTCTCAGAGGGCAGTGACTCTCTGGAATCCTTTACCGCAGATGGCTGTAGATCATGAAGTATATTCAAGACAGATTGATTTTTAATCAGGTAGGGAATCGAAGGTTATGGGGAAAAGGCAGCAAAGTGGGGTTGAGGATTGGAATTAGAATTAGCTTTATTGACATGTACTCACATGAGGACAGTGGAAAGTTTACAAGTCCCCGCTTACGGCACCATGTTAGGCATGAATGTACCCAAGTACAAATTGTTAGGAAAAACCTAGAAAAATAAAGAAATAAAATGTCCAGCATTACCGATGTACTTGCCATCTTATAAAGTACAAAATCATAGGAATAAGTTGGAAAAAGTTCAGAATAACTGCACTTCCAATCCAGCCTATGCCAGGCCTCATCTCCAGATCATGCCAGGCCTCGTCTGCAGACCATGCCGGGCCTAGCCTCCAGACCATGTCGGGCCTAGCCTTCGGACCATGTCGGGCCTAGCCTTTGGACCACATCTCCAGACAATGCCAGGCCTCGTCTCCAGACCATGCCGGGCCTAACCTCCAGACCATGTCGGGCCTAGCCTTCGGACCACATCTCCAGACCATGCCGGGCCTA
>NC_063340.1:6233533-6241672 GCF_021869965.1 Rhincodon typus | reverse complement strand
TGTCGGGCCTAGCCTTCGGACCACATCTCCAGACCATGCCGGGCCTAGCCTCCAGACCATGCCAGGCCTAGCCTCCAGACCATGCCGGGCCTAGCCTTCGAACCACATCTCCAGACAATGCCAGGCCTCGCCTCCAGACCATGCCAGACTTCACCTCAAAGCTCTCTAGGCCGGGAGAGCCAGGATGCTCTGGATTCAAGTCACGACTGGGATTCTGGGCTGAATCAAGTAATTTGCACTGGGGATGTGAGACCTCGCTTATTAAAGCATCCCCGCCTCCTTGACCTGTCCGTCTTTTCTCCCACCTATCCGCTCCTCCCATCTCACTGACCAAACCCCACCCCCACCTCCTACCTACCGGCCTCATTCCCGCCTCCTTGACTTGTCCGTCTTCCCTCAACTGACCAACCCCCATCCCAACTCCCTACCTACACTCACCTTTACTGGCTCCATCCCTGCCTCCTTGACCTGTCCGTCTTCTCTCCACCTAGCTTCTCCTCTGTCCACCTTCCATCATCGCCTCCCCCACTCTCTCTATTTATTTCAGAGTCCCCTTCCCCTCCCCCATTTCTGAGGAAGGGTCCAGACCCGAAACGTCAGCCTTCCTGCTCCTCTGATGCTGCCTGGCCTGCCGTGTTCGTCCGGCTCGACACCTTGTAATCTCTGATTAAATTATAAAGCCATCCAACAGTGTTTAGTCCCATCTCTTACCTGCTGGTCTCAGACTGGTCTACCTTTTCAATTGGAATTACTCATACAGTACATTTCAGCTTTACATTGGACATTACCTTGTAAACTGTATAAAGTCACCTCTCAACCTCCTACGCTCCAGTGAAAAAAGTCCCAACCTATCCAGCCTTTTGTTATAACTCAAACCCTCTCCAGCTTGATAATATCCTTCCTTTCACAGGAACATTGCAATGGTGTGGGAGCGTGCCTGTGGACAGCCACACAAACCTGTGACAATTAAACCTCAAGCTTTTAAATCAATTCTGCTGAAAACACATGGAGTTTTATTTAACTGAATGGCTATTTTAATTAGAAAGAAATAACTCACACTCATAACTAACTCTCTTTTCCGGCAAATGTCAGCTCGGCCATCAACTTGCTGTAGCTCCCTGAACAGAACATGGCTGAGCAAACTGAATCAAATTGACATAAACCCTTCCGATAGGAATTTCGATTCTAGTCTGTTCAGGCCTACAGCGATTGCTTTGCCAAAGTCCTGACATTTCTCTGCAATTTGTTCACAGTACCATAGAAATGGCTGACACTGAAGAGAGGCCAGTAGGTCTATCAAGCCTCTGCTAGCTCTTCGAAGGAGTGGTTGGCACATGTCCCAGGGTCCCCTGCCTTTTGTGCAACACTCCACTGCCCAAATCTCTTTTAAAATTATTACTTCTTTTTTTAGAATCCCCAACAGTGTGAAAGCAGGCCATTCAGCCCGTTGGGTTTGCACTGACCCTCCCACCCAGATCACCCTACATTTCTCCTGGGTAATTTACCTAGCCACCATGGGGCAACTTAGCATGGCCAATCCACCAAACCTGCAGAACTTTGGATTGTGGAAGGAAACCCACGCAGACACGGGGAGAATGCGCAAACTCCACACAGGCAGTCGCCCGAGGGTGGAATCGAACCTGGGTCCCTGGTGCTGTGAGGCAGCAGTGCTAACCACTGAGCCACTGAGCCACCGAGCCACTGTGCCGCCCCTAATTATTGCAATGAGTTTCCAACATCCCATCAGGGTAAGCCTTTCAGTCAATTTGACAACTCCTGAGCGAAAACGTTTCTCCTTCATCTTCTCTCTAGATCATTTGCCATTGTCTTTAAAACTGTGGACCTCTGGTTATTGTTTTTGTGGTTATTAAAATAAAGTCTGTTGCTCAATCAAATGTGTCAATGGACCAGGGAAAATGGCAGATGGAGTTCAATCTGGATAAATACGAGGTATTGCATTTTGGTACAATAAACAGGGTTAGGGCTTATATAATTAATGGTAGGGCCTAGGATAGCATTGCAGAACAGAAGCACCTAGAGGTTCAGCGACATAAGTTCTTATCACATGTAGACAGGGTAGTAAAAAGGCATTTGGCACACTTGCCTTCATTGCTCAGGCCTTTGAGTATAGGAGTTGGGACATTATGTTGAGGTTGTACAGGACATTGGTGAGGCCTCTTCTGGAATACTGTGTCTGGTTCTGGTTGCCCAGTTATAGGAAGGATACTATCAAGCTGGAGAGGGTTTGAGTTATAACAAAAGGCTGGATAGAATGGGACTTTTTTCACTGGAGCGTAGGAGGTTGAGAGGTGACTTTATACAGTTTATAAAATAATGAGGGGTACAGAGTTAATGGTAGTTGTCTTTTCCCTAGGATGGGGGATTTCAAGACTGGGGGCATATTTTTAAGGTGAGAGGAGGGAGACTTAAGAAAGACATGAGGGGTAATTTTTTAATACAGGGTGGTTTGCGTGTGGAATGAACTTCCTGAGGAAGTGGTGTATGTGGGCGCAGTTACAACACTTAAAAGACACTTAGATAAGTTCATGAATAGGAAAGGTTTGGAGGGATATGGGCCAGGAGCAGGCAGGTGGGACTAGTTCAGTTTGGGATTATGTTCTGCATGGACTGGTTGGACCAAAGGGTTGTTTCCATGCTGTATGACTGTGTGACTCAATGATTCTGTCATTTAAGGAAATGTGAATAGAACACTACTGGTGTTGTTTCAGAGCTCAAAGGGTTAAATTAAGCATGCCATACTTTAAAGTTTGTTGAAATTCTAATGTGCACCAGGTAGAACAGCAACAGAACATTTGCAATATTAATGTATTGCATCGGGACAGCGGCCCACATGTCATGGATGAGTGATAGTCAGTCAACTTGCCTACAGAGAAAGAGTTGATTGCACCAAGATAAGGCAGAGCTCTGGCATTTTCCACAGACCATTTGGCAATCATCAACTGGTTTGCAAGTCAAAGGAAGAGCCAGTTTGAGTTGTGGCACCATGGAGAATTTTGTCACTTTGGACTGCAACTGAAAGCTCTGAGGGCAATGATTCAACATGTGTTCCTTCACAAAGTTCACTTCTAGGTTCAAGACTTGCATTTATATAGCACATTGTGCAGCTTCAGGGTGCCCCAAGGCATCATTGTATGTATAAAAGTAAGGCCACAGTTGTAAAGGAACAAATGAAGTGACTCATCAGTGTAACATGCCAATATCCACATGTTTTTTCTTTATTCATTCACAGGATAAGGGCGTCGTTGGCTAGACAGCATTTATTGCCCATCCCTAATTGCCCAGAGGGCAATAACTCACACTCATAACTAACTCTATTTTCCAGAACTTGGCCAAGCAAACTGAACCAAATTGACTTATATTGAATGAGTAGCAAAAGACTTTCAGAAATTTACAATAGTTTCATTGTAAATCCATAGTTTAGCACAAACATCAGTTTCTGCATTTCCCTTCCAGACACTTTCCCTGTCCAGAAGTTAATACCCCACTGGAGGACAGCCCAGCTCCCTTTTTAATCAACCTAGTTAGAATGTTATTATACCTCTCTAGAGCATGTGGGATTTGAACCCACGCCTCCTGGCTTAAGGGTAGGGACAATATCCACTGCAACACCAGAGCCTCAGCAGTTGCTTTACACAGAGTTTTAAATTGACCTGTTCAGCGAGATCAGATGGGACTTGAACCTGCACAGTCAATCCATCTTTCTGCTCTTTTAAATGAACACGACATTTAACAAGTTATACAGCTCCTCTTGGGGCTCTGTAACAAAAACAACATTAACTGCTCAGTGGAAACTTACAACGCTAGATCAGAAATTTACTAAAATCTAATAAAAATATCGTTAATGCATCCCAGCCTCTGTGGTCCCCACCAGTCTCTAACAGCTGGCTAGCAGTGGAGTCTCCCTCACAATAAACTCCTGAATCTGCATGTAACTACAGAAAAGGGCCAGTCCATTCTCCTTTCAATACTGGGTCTGGCAGCAATGCTTGTTAACAGAGATAGAGGATGAAGACCTCTTAGATATAGTGGGAAGAGGACTTAACTTCACGACAAATTATGGTTTATTGTGATGATAGCAGGGGGTACAAGTAGTATCGGCCAGTTCGACATAATCACTAAACCAATCAGTCTCCATCAGGATCTTAAGCTAGATGCCCTTATAGAAAAGCTGTAATGTCAATCTTTTTAGCTTTACTTCTTATTTTCCTAACTTCTACCAGGTATATCTGTAATGTAGTGTAACTTTCTTTTCTTTGTTTTCTCTATTTTTTGTACCGAAGATTTGTACCTAAGGCAGTGCTGTGTGCTGGTGACATTGTACACTTTTCACTGCGCTCCTGTTCTTTGTATTTTGAGTACACGTGACAATAAGCCTAATTCTAATTCTCTTTCCCTACATTCCCTCAAGACTATGGCACATCAACAGATTGCATGGACCTTAATACAGACTGTGGCATTAACCATTTCAGAACCTCGAGCCTGTGCAATATTGACGACTGACAAATATTTTATGGGTATAATTGTATTGCTGCTTGTGGGAGCTTGCTGTGCGCAAATTGGCTGTTGCATATTCTACTATGTTACAGCAGGTGACAACACACCAGTAAAAATATAATGGGAGTCCCTTTCACGTGAATAAAAGCCAGCATTACAGAGCATAGCTTGTTCTATCACGTGTCAGTATGTACACAGGATAGAGAGCGTACCATTAAGAGAGAAAATGAAATCAACGTGAGACAAATTAGTATGGCTGTGTTTGTGTGCGTGCGTGTGTGTGTTTGCGTGAATGTATGTCTGTGTGTGTGTATGTGTGCATGTGCATGTGTGTGTGTATGTATGTGTGTGTGTGTGTTTGTGTGAGTGTATGTCTGTGTGTGTGTATGTGTGTGTATGTGTGTGTGTGCATGCGTGTGCGTGTGTGTTTGTGTGAGAGTATGTCTGTGTGTGTATATGTGTGTGTGTGTGCATGTGTGTGTATGTGTATGTATGTGTGCACATATGTGTGTATGTGCTTATGTCTGTATGTGTCTCTGTATGTATGTCTGTTTGTGTGTGTGTTTGTGCATGTTTGTGTGTGTGTGTGTGCTTCTGTGTGTGTCTGTGTCTGTGTGTGTATGTGTCTCTATATGCATGTCTGTTTGTGCGCGTGTGCACGCGCATGTATTTGTGTGTGTATGTGCGTGTGTGTGTATGTATGTGTTTGTGCACGTGTGTGTGTGCATATGTCTGTATGTGTCTCTGTATGTATATCTGTTTGTATGTGTGTGTTTGTGCGTGTGTGTGTGTCTGTGTGTATTGTCTGTCTGTGTGTATATTGATATGCGTGTGTTTCTCTCCCCTTCCCATTGCTTTATTGACTGCATTCACATTTTTGCTGACAAATACCTGGTAAATATCCCTCTTTGATCTCATCTAGCTGTCAATCAGCTCTCTTTTAGTCTCAGCATTCTTTCTGTCCTGACATTTTCCTTTGTTCCGTGGCTGAATAGATTACCTGCTGTTCTCAGGGACAGGCCAGAGGACTGAGAGGCTGGATTGTGATATCAGGTACCAGCACTGCAGGCTATAAGGCAGCTGGCCAGTCCCTGAGAGAGCATTTTTTA
The DNA here is from genome assembly GCF_021869965.1 of Rhincodon typus. Classification (NCBI taxonomy): domain Eukaryota; kingdom Metazoa; phylum Chordata; class Chondrichthyes; order Orectolobiformes; family Rhincodontidae; genus Rhincodon; species Rhincodon typus. The sequence continues at coordinate 6,236,048 of NC_063340.1, read as the reverse complement.
AAAAATATTATATATATAAAATAAAACCCTCCTCCCTTTCACTCTTCCCATTCACAAAGACAAACAAAAAACTCTTCCGTTTTGCAAAGAAAGTGAGAGTATTTTTTTAATGAAGCGGAGCAAGCTGCTGTTTCTTTCGAGAGGAAAATTGAGAGGGTGATGGTAACTCTCTGAAATGCTCTCCAACAATCTGGGGAAATGTGCTTTCATACACCCGACAATTAGTTCTCCCCAGAGCCACCCGCTTGCTCTGTGCTATTCACTGCTCCTGCTCCCAAAGGCCTTTGTGTTGTCCTGTCACTGAGTGCAAATACATCTCCATTCTAAGGAATCAAATTCACACACCAAACAGAGAGAGATCTCAGCCATTAATCGCCAGTTCAAAGGCTTGATTTCAGGTCAGATAACCGTCTCGGCTAGGATTTCATCCTCAGTGAAAAAATACGTACATTGCTGATTTGGTATGAGGTTTCACTTTGGTGTTTAACCAGTAAATGACGTTGATATTTTAGAAGACGCAGCAAACCCATTTCCGAGCCCTCCAGGTGACAATCCACTCTGTTGCCTGTTTATTTGTCTTAAATGGTATTCTCTCAGCTCTCTGTCGCTGTCTCTCCCACAATCTCACCACCTTTAGATCTTTCTTTGTGAAACCATTTCCCTTCTTCAGCCATCTACCAAATTGGGAAGACAAAAGTAGCCTGCATTTATGTGGTGCCTTAAAATGCCTTGGGTAGGCCTCATGTGGCCAGTTGAGCACTTTGGAAGCTCAGTCGATCTTGTTGCATGGCTGCCAGCTTGGGCATAGCAAGATCCCACCGTCTCTTTTATTTTCAAGCAGCTACAATTGAGGGGCAAAATATCAGCGAGGATACTAGTAATAACTCCCTCTGTGCACCTCTTTGAAATGGTGCTTTGGGGTACAGACTGCCTCAGTATTTGAGTTAAGGTAATATTATAAAGAGTAACAAAAGAGCTTTTCGTTGTCTCCTGGCCAACATTTATCCTTCAGCAAAGAGCAATTTATTATCACATTGCTCTTTATGGGAGCTTGCTGTGCGTAAATTTGCTGCTTTGTTACCTACATTGCAACAGCTTTGGCTCTAAAATGCATTGTGATGTCATGATAGGTGCTACGTAAATGCACCAGTACAGTTAGATACCACATGCTGCATAATCCACCGATTATCAAGGACCTTATTTTAAAAGATGCACAGCACCAATAATCCTCATGAGGGTTATGCACTAAACATATCTTAAGTTGTTAATGAGATTCTGACCCCTGTCTCAGAGCACTAAGGTTCCCTTTTAGTTTTAGTCCTGCAATCGCTCCAGGCTAAATTATACTGGTATCCTTAACTCTGACCACCATTCCAACAAATTCACTAGGATTCACTAAATAACAAGTGACTGCTTTCACTGTCTACAGCAACCCCAGCCGACAAACCAAAGAGGATCAGAGACAGGGGGAAAAGAAAGAAGGAATTTCTCCAGTTAAGCACCAACAAAGGGACAGTCAATGAGCCTTTGTAAAGTATGGAAGCCTTCAGGTGATCTGAATACAAGGATTGAATTACAGATATAGTGAATGGCTGAGGTGTGCAATGGTCCTAAATTGGCTTTAAACTACAAAAACCAATCAGAGATCTGAGCCACCTTTGCAAATAACTCACAAGCCCTAATTACTCATAATTACCTGTATAACACATAAAAATTATCAGCTAAGCATCTTTACAGGTGCATTTTTGGAATAGCTGCTTGTAAAATATCGCTTTCTTTTCTTCCGTAATGTTCTGTTCCGGAAGAGCACTGTAAAATATGTGAAATGATTATTGTGTTGTCTGTTGCGTGCTACCTTGAACTTGCTAAACACCAACTTTTAAAACATCAGGAAGTTTTATTGAAAACCTTACAAGTAAATAGTTGTTCATTCATATCGTGCAACTATCCGTTTTTTTTTGGAATACACGTACACAATGATTGCAGTATGCTGTAATTTCTGAGCATCCTGTTCTATTGCTTTCTCTGTTGGCGATGTGTAAATAAAGTTAGTCCAGTAATAGCTGTCTGTGTCTATGTCAGGTTTATTCGGTGAGTAGACAACAATGACGAGTCCACAGACTCCCAGCAACAAGCAGGTTTGCCCAATGTGTTCAAATGCAGGAATGTGGGAGTTTTTTCTGTTTGAATGGTTTGGTTTCTAAACAAAGCAAGGGACATACTTGCCTTACCAGGAATGCAATGTAGGTTTGCGTTTCAAACAGTGTAAACTAAGGTCAACTCAGTTGGCTGGATGGCTGCTTTGCAAAATTCAGAGGAGTTCTGAAGAAACTGTCACTGGACCAGAAATGTTAATGCTGCTTTCTCTCTCTCCACAGATGCTGCCAGGCCTGCTGCATTTCTCCAGCACTTTCTATTTCATTTAAGCATCTGCAGCTCTTTGTTTCATTGTGGGCAAAATCAGGACTCAGGACACAGGACACAGGACACAGGACACAGGACACAGGACACAGGA
>NC_063340.1:6223609-6233523 GCF_021869965.1 Rhincodon typus | reverse complement strand
GACACAGGACACAGGACACAGGACACAGGACACAGGACACAGGACACCCAGCTCAGAGTCAGTCCACTGAACTGAGGAGATGCTAACTCTCCCGTTTATATTGGTCAGGCAGGGATCCCTGATTGGCCCAGATTAACAACTTCAGTCAAGCACCTCATAGTCAACAAGATCCACCTGGTTCCAATCACTACAGTAGGTTTCCAATTCATGGATTGTCTTTTGAGGAGAGACTGAGCAAGCAGGGCTTACACTCACTGCAGTTTAGAAAAAAAATGTCTGATTGAAACATGTACAATTCTGACACAGCCTTGTTATTTTGTTGGCAGCCTGATTGCAAACACATTCTGGGTCAATTCAAATCCACCAATCCCAACTGGTATTAGTCACACTGGTAATACAATGTAAAGAAGGATGCCCACACCTTACCTTGGGCAGAAATTATACTTGGCTTGATTAAACAGTAAAGGTTTACTATATATTAATTTAGTGGCTATTGACATTGCATCTAAGACAAATTATTGTCTCTTGTGACACATCAGGCCTAATTAAAGTGCAAGTTCATATTGCAATCTTAGCTACGAGTTATTAGCACTAAAATGTAATCATTCAGGAACCAATAAGGCCCATAATAGACTAGTTCTACCCATTATATCCTGATGGACATAGATTATGCCATTACGTTAGTTAATCCTTTCAGGTTCTAACACTCTTGTACAAAGAGGACTGACAAGGGTCAATGCTGGGAGGAAGACACCACCCCCTGGTGGTAGAGTCCAGAATTTGAGGTCACACTCTTGAGAATGAGATGTCAGCCATTTCAAGCTGAGATGAAGAGAATCCTCCTCTTCGACAGAGGGTGGTGGATCTTCAGAATTCTCCACCTTAGACACTCACTCATTGAAGGTGTTCAACACCAAGATCAATAGGTGTTTGGGGATGTGAAGATTGTGAGGGGAGGTGGAAGATCAGCCATGATCTGATTGCATATGTGGAACATACTTGAAGAAACCGCTCCTGTCTCATATGTTTTAATGAGAGTGGGCTGCACCTCATTCTCTTGGTCTACTTTCCACAGGCAATCAAATCAACAAGGGAGCAAACTCTAGGGAACAGATAAAAGCAACGCTCTGGCTGAACCCCCTCCAGATCAAACTGAGGTCCAAGCTACAGCTCAAGGTAAGGAATGCAGAGTATGAATGTGGGATCACACTTCCCATTCACAAAGTTTGACCCAGTTGGAGAGATCTAGGATTCCTGCTCACAGAACATCAAATGCTAATGCTGCAAAAGCTATAAAATATTGCTCTGCTGTAAAGTTGTTTTGATTTCTACTAGAACAACAACAATCGTGTTTTTCATGATTGTATTGAATGTTATGAGGCAGACAGTGAAATGGAGGCTGTAGGGTACAGACTGCTGGAAATTGTCATTGGGATTCCTGGATATGGTGGCCTAACCTATCATTGTGAGCAGAGGGAAGGGGATTAATTATACGCTGTAGCCCACAATGGACCACAGGCATGATCCCTGCATTGGAGAATGGCCACTGGTTACTGTAGGGTATTACACTGGCATGGATTAAAGGTTGGTGAACAGACAGAGTAGAACTAAATGGGTCATTCTCAAGTTGGTAGGAGTTGACTGGTGAGTTTTAAAAAAATTTAGTGGGGCCCCAGATGACCACAATTTCCATCGATGATTTGGACACAGGGACTAGATGCAACAACTCCAAATTTGCTGACGACCTACAATATAGCAACATGAGTTGTAAGGAGAATGTAAAGAGGCCTCAAGCTGTTTTGGCCACTGAACAAGAACATAGCAGATGGTATATAAAGTGGGGAACGTGAGGCTGTTCACTTTGGTAGAAAACAAAACAGAAATGCATAGTATTTCTTGAACGGCGAGAGATTGGAAGTGTTGCTGTCCAAAGAGGATTCTTTGTTTGTAAGTTCTGAAAAGCTCACGCGCAGCTGCAGGAGGAAATCTGGAAGGTAAGTGGGATGTCGGCTTTATTGTGAGAGAATTTGCAGCAGCAAAAATGTCTGGTGACAATTTGAGGAGGCCGCACCTGGAGAACTGTATTGTGTAACCTTACCTCATACACCAAAGGTTCACCACACTGATGCCTGGGATGGTGAAGAGATAGTTCTGAAGAAGGGTCTCTGGACTCAAAACGTTAACTCTGCTTTCTTTCCACAGATGCTGCCAGACCTGCTGAGTTTCTCCAGTCATTTCAGGTTTAGTTTAAGGGTCTGACAATCATTGTGTGAGGAGAGCTATCTTACTTGGATCTCCATGTCTGTACCCAGCATTTGTTGCCTGTCTATAAATACTCTTGGAAGGACTGGGTTTCCTGGCCATTTCTGAGACCAGTTAAGAGCCAACAACATTGCTGTAGGTCTGTAGTCACATATAGCACCTGGTAAGGATGTGTTATTTCCTTTTCTTAAGATACAGTTTATTGTATGATGAGCAATAGGCACAAGTATATTGACTATTCTCACATAATAAGTGCGACTATCAGGAACCAATGTCGACACATCTGTTTCCATCAGAATCTCGAACAATATTCCTGGTTCTCCGCCCATGATGTCATCAGACTGGTTGGAGCTTAACGCAACTTCCAACATTAACCCTTCCAGAACCATTAGATCTTGAACTTGGTTTAAGCACAAAAGCTGAAAAACAATCTGGCTTCATTTAAAGTCAATCTAATATTATCAGATTGTAATTAAAAATCCAATTCGTTCACACATATTTTACAGCGAAGAGGCATCTGCCTTTCTTATTTGGTTTGGGCCTACACGTGACTCCAGTCCCAGACCAACATAGTTGACCCATTGCGGCTATCTCAAATGACCTATCCATACCCATTTGATGGCACAACAGGGTGCAGGTAATGGGTGTCACATTCCGAGATTTTTATCAGAAACATGTGGAATTTGCTTAAATTCATTCCCGGGATGTGGGCATCGCTGGCCAATCCAGCATTTATTGCCCATCCATAATTGCCCAGAGGGCAGATTAGAGTCAACCACATTGCTGTGGGTCTGGAGTCACATGTGGGTCAGACCAGGTAAGGGTGTTAGATTGCTTTCTGAAGGGACACGAGTGAATCAGATGGGTCTTCTGAAAATCGACAATGGTTTCATGGTCATCCAGACTTTTTATGCAGCTGGGCAAACTGTCAGACAGTTGAAAACTCCAGCATTAAAACCCCGGCTGAAACGTTTGATCGCTCGTTTCTTTGTTTCATCATCCCATCTTGGGCCGCACGTGTCCCAGGTGGAGGTACTGATAACGGGGAACGGGTTTGGTAGTGTGAGTCCCACTCTCTAATTTGAAAAGGGGTTTAGGTGAGGCAGTGGGGGGGATAGGGTGTGCAAGTTGGGGCAGGATTTTTCCACCTCTTGCTGGGAAGCGTCGTCACATCTTGTGCTCCTTGGGCACTTCACAGGGCAGCGATGGTCTCAAGGGTCCTTTGGGCAGACGTCCCACCCTCCAAGAGCTGATGACCAATCAGCTCTTCTGTTGCTCAGCTGCACCGCCAGGGAGAAGGTGACCGTTGCTGGGACTGCACCTGCCCTGGACCTCAGATCGTGGAGGCACCCAGACCGTAGGAGAGTGACAGCGAGGGAGGGGTCACTGGGGAGTGTGGGGGTGTGGAGGGCCGCTGGGGAGGGTGGGGGTGGTGAGTTTGAAGGGTCATTGGGGAGGGTGCAGGACAAGGTGTCGCTAGGAAGGATGGGGGAGTGAAGGGTCATGGGGGTGTGTGGGGGGTGTTGAAGGGTCATTGGGTAGGATGGGGGATGTGGGGTTGCTGGAAAGGGTGGCAGGGTGAGGGGTCGCTGGGGTAAGTGAGGGGACGCTGGGGAGGGTGGGAGTTGAGGGGTTGTTGGGGATGATGGAGGATGAAGGATTGCTAGAGACAGTGGAGGGCTTTAGATTGGTGGACAGGGTGGGGGATGAGGTGTTGCTGGGAAGGGTGAGGGGGTGAGGGGTTGTTGGGGACGGTGGAGGGTTTTGGGTTGCTGGGGACGGTGGGGGATGAGGGGTCACTGGGGAGGGTGGGGGATGAGGGGTCTCTGGGGAGGGCGAGGGGTGAGAGGTCACTGGTGAGGGGACATTGGGAGGGTGGGATGTGAGGGGTTCTTGGGGACAGTGGAGGGTGAGGGGTGCTGGGGACGGTGGAAGGTTTTGGATCACTGGGGAATGTGGGGAATGAGGGGTTGTTGGGGATGGTGGAGGGTTTTGGATCACTGGGGAATGTGGGGGATGAGGGGTCACTGGGGAGGGTGAGGGGTGAGAGGGCTGCAGGATGGTGGAGGGTCGAAGTGATGAGGGGTGAAGTGGGTGGGTTGGCTCCTAATGTCCAAACCCCCTTTTGTCTAAGTTTCTGTGTAACAGGCTGGAAGGGCAGAATGTGGTTCGCTCATTGTTATGTTCCTCGTGATCTATTTGCTTCCCTCTCTGCTCTAGAGGCCGGTGAGCAGGAGGCACAGCCTGGATAATGTGAAGAGCATGAGTGGAGCCTTTTGGAGCGCAGGGTTAGCTCCTGACACTGGCACACAGGGATCACCAAGACAGAGACGCATCACTTTTGGTGAGAGCTGGCGATGAGAACTGTCCTGCATTTCATCATGGGAGTGGGGAGAGGGCTGGTTGGGGGTGGGGGAGGTGTGGTATGTGGATGTAACAGAGGCAAGGTCTGGTGGGGCAATGGGCAACATTCCTGCCTCTGATACAGAGCTTCTGGGTTCATGTGCCACTTGATGGGCATAGAAGGGGTGTTTGTCTTGCCATTCAGACAGAGTATCAACATGGGAATCCTTCGAATTTAACAACAAAAAAAATTCACGGGATGAGGGCATCGCTGGCTAGGCAGCATTTATTGCCCATCTCTAGTTGCCCAGAGGGCAGTTAAGAGTCAACCCCATCGCTGTGGGTCTGGAGTCACATGCAGGCCAGACCAGGTAAGGATGGCAGTTTCCTTCCCTAAAGGTGCATTATTAAACCAGTTGAGTTTTTACAACAATCGAAAGTGCCATTATATTTTAGTGGAGGGCAGTAAGACTGGGAGAGTTTCTTGAGGAGTGCTGAGCTCCTCAGTTGGTAACTCGTTCCTGGAAACGCCAGCAACAGAAACCGACAGCAGCGTGATTTTCATCTGCCCTGACAAGAAACTCCAAACGAGGTTTCCCAAGCTGTTTCCCTCTGGCCCCGAGGTTCGTTTGATTCGGAAATGGAAGAGGTGCCAGGGCTGAGCTGAGGATCTGTCCTGCCAAGTGCTAATCCCTCCCTCTCAGGGGGATTTCGAGCGTGCTGCCCGGGTGCAGAGATTGGGATTTCCTAGGCAGGAGCTGGAATACTCAAACCTGGTGCCACATCTTCCAGTGGAAGTCCCCTTTTCCCTTGATGACTAGATTTGAAGTTAGCTTGTTCTGTTGAGTATCATGTCCGAGTTGGAGGTTGCGCAGTGCTGATTGCTTAGTGATCAGAGAACACTTTGCCATTTCTGTTGGCTCCGGGATTGAAGGTGGAACTAATCTATGGGTCGGCTTTGATTTCATGTCACAGCAGAACAGGCTAGAGGATCGCGATTTTTTTTTATTCTATTGTGGGATATGGGAGTCGCTGGCTGGGCCCAGCATTTATTGCTCGTCCCTAGTCGCCCTTGAGAAGGTGGTGGTGAGCTGCCTTCTTGAACGACTGCAGTCCACCTGCTGTAGATAGACCCACAATGCCCTTAGGGAGGGAATTCCAGGATTTTGACCCAGCGACAGTGAAGGAACGGTGATAGAATTCCTAATCAGAACGGCGAGTGGCTTGGAGGGGATCTTGAAGGGAGTGGTGTTCTTATGTAACTGCTGCCCTTGTCCTTCTAGGTGGACATAGTGTGGGTTTGGAAGGTGCTGTCTGAGGATATTTAGCGAATTTCTGCAGTGCATCTTGTAGATAGAACACACTGCTGCTACTGAGCATCGGCGGTGGAGGGAGTGGATGCTTGTGGATGTGATGCCAATCAAGCGGGCTGCTTTGTCCTGCATGATGCCAATCTTCTTGAGTGTTATTGGAAATGAATTTGAACAATGCTACAACAGCACCTCAAAGGGCTCTTGTGGTGCAGTGGTAGTTTCCCTATCTCTTTGCTAGGAGGTTTGGGTTCAATTCCTACCTGCTCTAGAGGTTGGTAGTCACATCTCTGAACTGCTTGAAAAGGAAGTATCTTGGCCTCAGAAATGGTTTTTATTTTTCAGAATCCTACATACCACCTTCAGCTGATCCGAATGGCAGCTTAAAAGGAAAGGTAAGACTTTATACGTGTAACCTCTCTGAGAGACCCTGGAATCTCTCTCCGTGTAGAGAGAGGGGGAGTAGGTCATTCGGCCCACGGCTGACCCTCAACACTACTTTCCCACCCTAGTGTTTCTTGTTTTCATACCCAAAAATATATCAATCTTTGTTTCCAATGTACTCATTGACCGAACATGCACAGTCACCACGGTAGTGAATGCCAAAACATTTGAGTGAAGAAGTTCCTCAATAATTTGTTCTTAAAGGGCTGGGCCCACGGGGTTCTGGAATACCAGGGGAATAGGATCATCACCTACTCCATCAAGCTGCTTGTACATCCCAATCGCCTCTCATTCCTCTAAACTCAAGTGTTTATGGAATTGTCCCAGGGCAAAAGAGGCTATTTGGCCCATTGCGTCAGTGCTGGCTCTCTGAACAAGCATCTCACTTAGTACTATTCTGCTGCCTAGGAGCAAATTACCGCAGAATCTGTACTGAAAACAACAAATGCTGGAGATCACAAGGGGCTTAGGGAGCATCCACGGAGAGAGAGCAAGCTAACGTTTCGAATCTAAGTGACTCTTGTAGATGACTCCTGAATCATCTAGAGTCAAAACGTTAGCTTGTTCTCTCCCCCTGGGATACTGCCTGACTCGCTGTCATCTCCAGCACTTTTTGTTTTTATTCTCCTGCCTTCGCCCCATAACCCTGCACGTTGTTTCCTTTCAAGTAAGTTTCTAGTTCTCTTCTAAATGTCTCAGTTGAACCTGGCCTCCACCACACTGTCGGAGAATACATCATCCACATGCATGAAATAGCTTTACCTCAATTGATTTGTTTTTCTCGGCAGTTGCTTTAAATCAGAGGCCACTCGCTCTCGATCCTTTTAATTGGTGGGGGCAGGCTCCCCGTCTCTGTTCTGTACAGACACGCCGTGATTTTGAAAATCCTCTATCAAACCTCCTCACCAACCTAGTCTCTGAGAAGAACAGTCCTAACTTGTACAATCTATCTTCAGAATGAAAGTTCCTCATCCTTGGAGCCATTGTTGCCAATCTCTTCTGCATGGTGTGGCAGGTTCTCTACTGATTGGATCAGGTCCATTCTGGATCGATCACAGCAAGAAATCTGATGAGTACCCAGTTTGGAGATTTAAAAGGTCTCCTCTGGCACAGTGGCAGTGTCCCTATCTCTGAACCAGAAGGCACGGGTTCAAGTCTCACCTGTCCTGCAGTGCTTTCGTAGTGTCAGCTTTTGTAAAGTTAATTGGCAGATTTAGTAAAGGCAGCAATGAATTGAATTTTTCCCCCTTACTTTCAATCATAGTAGGCAAAGAAATTTATTTCTGATTCAATAAAAACTGAAAGAACAGCGAATGCTGTAAATCAGGAACAAAAACAGAAGTTGCTGGAAAAGCTCAGCAGGTCTGACAGCATCTGTGAAGAAAAAATACAGAGTTAACGTTTCGGGTCCGGTGACCCTTCCTCAGAACCCTTCCTTATTTCTGATTCCTTGTCTATTAATATCTACGTTCATCTTAAAGTTAGCGCAGGGATAAAATGGCACTCACCATCTCTACAGGTGATGTCTGTGATTACTTTCACAAGTAATTATGCAGTTGGTGATACATGATATAGATCCATCGACAATCGAACCTGAAGCTAAAGGTTTGACCATGCTTGCGTTTACAAAAAACTTGATAGAAAATTGTGCCTCCTGACATAAAAGACTGAAAACTTAGTTTTTGTTCATTCACAGGATGTGGGTTAACATTTATTGCCCTTCCCTAATTGCTCTTGAGAGTGTGGTTGGGAGCTGCCTACTTGGGTGGCTCAGTGATTAACCCTGCTGCCTCAGAGCACCAAGGACATGAGTTCCATTCCACCCCTGGGCAGCTGACTGCGTGGGTTTCCTCCGGGTGCTCCGGTTTCCTCCCACAGTCCAAAAATGTGCAGGTTAGGTAGATTGGCCATGGAAAATGCAGGGTTACAGGGATGGGATGGGTCTGGGTGGGATGCTCTTCAGAGGGTCAGTGTGGACTCAAAGGGCTGAAGGGCCTGCGTCCACACTGTAGGGATTCTATGAATACAACTGAGCAACTTGGTAGAGTATTTCAGAGGGGCAGGTAAAAATCAATGACATTGCTGTGGGTCTGGAGTCCCAGGCTAGGTAAGGCCAGTAAATTTCCTTCCCTGAAGGATTTTAGTAAACCAGATAGGTTTTTGCAACAATCTAGCAGTTGGGATTACTCATAGTATCTTTTTATTACATATTTATTTAATTAGTCTCCTGGTATAACAGAAAATGAGTATTGCTGAACAAAGAGACATGCTTTCAAAGATCTTCATTTTGCACTCATCAGGATTGATGCAAGAGTGCCAAATTTCAAAGGGGACAACAATTTATACTGAATGTGAAAAAGGTTGGCAACTGGGTTCTGATTGGTCGAGGCATTGCCGTGGAAAATAAACCAAGCAACTGGTGCATCCCCTACCCCCCACAATGCCGAATGCTTTTATTTAATTCAGAAAAGATGTAAAGCATGGGTGTGTTTATTTCATGAAGCAAGGTTAAATCTTCAGTGATTATGGTGGGGTTTGAACTGATGTCACCAGATCATTAGTCCTCAGGATTACTGGCCTATTGGACAATCATTAGGCTACTCTGTTCTATACGTGAAGTTTTGTTGTAGCTTCAGGACACAGATTTTCTGGACCAAAACTCTCGAGGTAAACAATCAGCTTTGGATGAAATGAACAGTACATGATTGTCTGTTTATATCAACCAGGAGCTGTCAGGTACAAAACAAACAGAATCGCATTGAATACAGTTTTGCCCAGTTTACCCGGTTTCGCTTGCCTTATGTTTCTTTAGGAGAACATCAAAGAACTGAAGGAAAGATCTCTGGAGGAAATGAACACAGATGAAGTTTGCGAATGGGTCAGGAAGCTAGGACTGGAGAAGTGTATTCCTATCATCAAAGGTGACGTTCACTCTAAGAAGCACTTTAGCCCCGTCTCTGTAACACATCATAAAGTGCTGCGCAAGCCTTTTGCTGCTTTTAGCCTTTAATGTCTGTTGCTTTAAGTTTCCATAATACTTCCAAATCTCCACTCCACCTCAAACTCCCAGATCCTGGGAAATGCACGCTATGTACGTTTTAGAAAACGTTTCTGCAAATGGAACCAGATGGCCACTAACCTCTCCAGTGCCGGCTCTCCTGCAGGCCCACGTCCCTCCGAAGCCTCTGCGTTGCTCTCATCCTGGTCTCTTGAGCATCTCCAATGTTAGTGGTTCCTGCACACACACATCCACGAGCTTGGAGGCCGAGGACCTGAGCCCCGGGAGAGCTCTCCCCTGAACCCACTTGAGGAGCTGCTGAAAGCCTCCCTGTTACGGGGAATGGGAGCTGCACTGTTATCGCTCGGGGACTCAAGCCGCGCACACAGTCTGGTTGGCGTGACATCTCAACAAATGGTGGGGGAGGGTGGCGCGGTTCAGGGTGGCGTGGTTCGGGGTGGCGCGGTTCAGGGTGGTGCGGTTCGGGGTGGCATGGTTTGGGGTGGCACGGTTCGGGGTGGTGCGGTTCGGGGTGGCGTGGTTGGGGCTGTGGGGGG